>NC_051246.2:48552385-48864885 GCF_015237465.2 Chelonia mydas
AATACTGTAAAAGCTGTTTTATCCAGCATGTTGGGGGAATGGGGGTGCTGGTAAGTGAAAAATTCTGGATAACTAAGAGGGAGGAAGTTTGGGTGCAGGAGCGGGTGCGAGGCTGGGGGTTGCGATGTGGGAGGGGGTGTGGGGCGTGGGCTCTGGGAGGGAGTTTGGGTGCGGGACAGCACTTGGGTCAGCAGGTTGGGGCGTGGGGTGCTGGATCCAAGGGATGCTCACCTTGGGTGGCTCCCGACAAGCGGCGACCTGTCCCGGTTGCTTCTAGATGGAGGCATGGCAGGTGGCTCTGCCCCCATCTCGCCCAGAGCACTAGCTAAGCAGCTCCCATTGGCTGGGAACCACGGCCAATGGAAGCTGCAGAGGCGGTGCCTGTGGGTGGACGCAGTGTGCAGAGCTGCCTGCCGTGCCACCTCCAACACCCAAACTCCCTCCCAGAGTCTTCACTCCACACCCCTTCCCATGCCCCAACCCCCTTCCGGTCCCACACCAACCGGACTATATACCAGAATTTCAATGGAGATCAGAAATGATGGTTTACAGAGCTTTCCAGTTGGTGAAGTGCCAGATAAAACAGCTTTTACAGTATATTCATCTTTATGAGGCTAATCCAAAACCCACTGAAAGCAATGGAAAGACTCCCACTGACTCATTGACTTTTAGGACTTTGGATCAAGCACTACATTTTTAAATATATAGTATAAAACAAATAGTGTGCATGCGCAACCCAGCCAAATAAATGTTCTTGTGGGAATCTCAACTTCTATATATCATGAATGTGTGACCGTCAGTTGTGTGGAACATTCTGTCTGCATTAATGTAATTTTTACATTTTCTGTTTAACTCTAATTTAACAAGGGAAGGCAGCTCTCCTTCCTCCCCCAGTGCCCTTCTCCTCCCAACCTTTTTTCAGTTTAAGCCCTGCTCCCAGTGCCCATCTGGACAGAGTTACTGTGCAGCAGGTTCTAACACATGCTTTTATCCCACTTGGTTATTTCACTACCATTAGCACAGGATTGTTAATGGATCTGACAACACCCCATTATGGTGACTTTGCCGAAGGTATGAAGTCATGCATTTTTCCATTGTACAACAGGGACACCAGTTGGTTTTGAATAAGCTCTTGCAGGATGCTAATCCTGTCCTTTGAGGACAGGTCTGTAGTTTTTACTTTTACCATTCCAGCTTCCTGCATTATTCATAGGGATATTTATGCAGACATGATAAATAGGATAATTTACCTCAAAATAAAACACAATGGTTTCAGAACCCGGTGAAAAATGGAGAATTAAAATAAGTCAATCTTCTAAAATGCTTCATCATATTTCTGTTATTATGTGATTATACTCTTATGTTGTTTTTACCAGAGGCTCCACACAAAATGAGACAGAAGAGTTTTTAAAATAAAAGCCTTTGTTCATCAAATTTCTAGAATATTGCTGTTCATGTAAAAAAAAAAAACACGAAATCCTTTTCTTTACCTCTTTATTGAATAGGAGACTTGGTAAAAAAAAAATTAAGGTATTTTCTAATTAATACATCATCACAAAGGTCTTGGACATCCTAAACTGAAATCACATGCTTTGATTGTTAAGTATACTAATTCCAGGAGAGTACCATAGCTCTATGTTCCAAAGGAACATCACTCTAAAGAGTCTCTTCATCATAAAATCGCCAATGGACAGCATTCTAATGGTAAAAACTGAATAAGGAGTGTTATGAGTGTTTCTCAACCTTTAGAAATCAGCTCACATCTGTCAGTACATCAAAGAATCACAGATATTTGAGATAGAAGAGAGCTACTAGGTAATCTCAACCTCTTTCCCATTCAACATTGTTCCTTACAGTCTATTTTTGTCTAATCTAGTTTTAAATGTTCCAAGTGATGGAGCTTCAACTGCTTTCTGGTGGAAGCTTGTGGTTGTCTTTGGAATAGTAAGTCAAGGGAAGTTTTCCTTCTCCAGTGAGCCTTACTTTTAACTTTCTTAATTTTATCCCATTAAGAGATATTGAGCAAGCTGTCTGCACAAAATGGTGCAAACATTCGTTCCTCTTTCTTTTTCTTGTACTCCACACTTGTGGCTCTTTTTGTTGGGCTTTATCCTACAGTCCTTACTTTGGCAGTTTGTCCTAAGTAACAGTGTAGGATCAGGCCCCAGGGCATGAGGACAGGAGAGTAAAATAAAAAAACCTGCAATTTGTAAATATAACAAATATAGCTCATGTTCACGATGTCCCAATAAAAACTGAATGTACGTAGCAGCTACATGGTACTTCAGAGGGAGATGGTGTGCCCAGGCACCTATTACAGGTAAAGAGCAGCTGTAACATAGTTCTTGTGCAACTGTGGATTAGTGTTATCAGGATTGTTAATCAGCTGGAAAATGTGTGTGTAAATTTAAAAGTATTAGTTTAACCCAAGAGCGGATTAACTGTAACTATCAGGATAACAGACTATTGGATGCCAGCAATTTTTAAGATTAATTCTTTTAAAATATCACACCTCATTTACTGAAATCCATTTTTAATAAACACTCCAAACTGATTTCTTTATCAGTTTAGTGCCTGTCTCTTCATATTAGTCTATTTGTATGCTAAATCTGCAGTACACTTGAAGGCTGCAATTTAAAAGTCGCTGAGCTAGCCAGATGGTTGTCAATTCACAATATATATCTAAGACAAAGTTTTGGATTCTTTCATAACAAGCATAAAGGTTTGTTTGGGAAACATGAATACAGCCATAGTATTTAATTGGCTGCTAACATTTTCCATTATCAGGGAACGAGAGTAGCCAGACCACAATTAAGTTTGTATTTGAGTTTCTGATATGAACTAGATTTTAGCCATCCCTCTGTAAGCCACAAAGAAACACTGGCTTTGAAGGTGGTAGGTTATAGGGTTTCCTGTAGTAGCGTAGTATTCCTGTTTTACAGATGGAACAACTGAGATACAAAGAGGTTAAGCGAGTCACCCAAGGTTACACAGAAAATTTATGATAGAGTCAGGAATAAACTCCAATCTCTGGATCCACAGACCAGTCTCTTAACAGTGAGGTCATCCTTCCATCACATAATTACTACAAAGCCGATTCTTAAACAACCAGACAGACCCAAGGATGTGCAGTGTTACCTGTACTGGGTAAAGCAGTACAGCAAAAATGGGTTCAATTTTTTAAGATATAATGGAAATCTTGGCACTGGAGAATCAATTCAATTAGGCCATGATACTGTTATACCTCTATGTGCAATACCCAAGCAATGCTACAGTATACTAGACAGGAGCCCTAGGACAAAATCTGATTGGGAACGAAAGAACAAAATCAATAGGGGAGATCCATTCTAACCCACGATGACTGTAGCAGACACTTTTAGCACCAATCTTGCCATATTACCTGTATCTAAAACTAAAAAGACAATTTGTTTGCTTCTAGAAGCAAAAATCATCGACTACAAATTTCGTTGATCTACCATATGGAATGAGGAGAACATAAGAACATAACAGTACCCATATTGGGTCAGACCAAAGGTCCATCTAGTCCAGTATCCGGTCTTCCAGCAGATGCCAGATGCTTCAGAGGGAATGAACAGAATAGGGCAATTATCATGTAATCTATCCTCTGTTGCCAGATTCTGGCAGTCACATGTTTAGGGTACGCCAAGGTATAGGGTTGCATCCCTGACCATCTTACCTAATAGCCATTGATGGACTATCCTCCATGACAGGTTTCAGAGTAGCAGCCGTGTTAGACTGTATCCGCAAAAAGAAAAGGAGTACTTGTGGCACCACAGAGACTAACAAATTTATTTGAGCATAAGCTTTCGTGAGCTACAGCTCACTTCATAAGATGCATTCAGTGGAAATAAATTTGTTAGTCTCTAAGGTGCCACAAGTACTCCTTTTCTTTATCCTCAATCAATTTATACAATTCTTTTTTTGAACACAGGTTCTTCAGAAGAACCCCTGGCAGTGAGTTCCACAGGTTGACT
This sequence comes from Chelonia mydas, assembly GCF_015237465.2. Taxonomy (NCBI): domain Eukaryota; kingdom Metazoa; phylum Chordata; order Testudines; family Cheloniidae; genus Chelonia; species Chelonia mydas. The sequence goes on from NC_051246.2 coordinate 48,556,381, forward strand.
GTGCGTTATGTGAAGAAATACTTCCTGATGTTTTTTCTAACCTGCTGCCTTTTAATTTCACCAGGTGACCCCTGGTTTGTTTCATGTGACGGTGTAAATAACACTTCTTTAGTCACTTTCTCCACACCATTCATGATTTTATTGACCTCTATCATATCCCCCTTGGTTATCTCTTTTCTAAACTGAACAGTCCCGGTCTTTTTAATCTCTCCTCATATAGAAGTTGTTCCACAACCCTAATAATTTTTATGGCCTCTCTCTGTATTTTTACCAATTCTACTATATCTTTTTTTGAGATGGAGTGACCAGAACTGCATGAAGCATTCAAGGTATGGGCGTCCCATGGATTTATATAATATTCTATTTTCTTTCTTTTTATCTATCCCTTTCCTAATGATTCCCAACATTCTGTTAGTTTTGACTGCCACTGCACATTGAGCAGATATTTTCAGAGAACTATTCACAATGACTCCAAGATCCCTTTCTTTGTATGTATAGTTGGGATTATGATTTCCAGTGTGGATTCCTTTGCATTTATCAACATTGGATTTCATCTGTCATTTTGTTGCCCAGGGCACCCCATTTAGTGAGATCCCTTTGTAACTCTTTGCAGTCTGCTTTGGACCTACTATCTTGAGTAAATGTGTATTGTTTGCAAAATTTGCCACCTCATTCTTTACCCTCTTGTCCAGATCATTTATTAATAAGTTGAACACCACAGATACCTAGGGGGACCCTACTATTCATCTCTCTCCATTGTGAAAACTGGCCATTTATTCCTACCCCATCTTTCCTATATTTTAACCAGTTACTGATAATGAGAGGACTTCCCTCATATTCCATGACTGATTACTTTGCTTAAGAGCCTTTGGTGTGGGAATTTATCACAGGCTTTCTGAAAGTGCAAGTACACTATATCAACTGGAAAAAACAATAAGGAGTCCTTATGGCACCTTAGAGATTAACAAATGTATTTGGGCATAAGCTTTCATGGGATATAACCCACTGCATCAGATGCATGGAGTGAAAATACAGTAGGCAGGTATGAATATACAGCACATGAAAAGATGGGAGTTGCCTTACCAAGTGGGGCATCAGTGCTAATGGGGCCAATGCAATCAGGGTGGATGTGGCCCATTACCAACAGTTGAGAAGAAGGTGTGAGTATCATCCAATGAAGTGAGCTGTAGCTCACGAAAGCTTATGCTCAAATAAATTTGTTAGTCTTTAAGGTGCCACAAGTGCTCCTTTTAACAGAGGAAAAATTACTTTTTGTAGTGACCCAGCCACTCCCAGGCTTTATTCAGGCCTAATTTGATGGTGTCAAGTGTGCAAATTAATTTCAGTTCTGCCATTCTCATTGAAGTCTGTTTCTGAAGGTTTTTTGTTGAAGAATGGCCACTTTTAAGTCTGTTATTGAGTGTCCAGAAAGACTGATGTGCTCTCCTACTGGTTTTTGAATGTTACAATTCTTGATGTCTGATTTGTGTCCATTTATTCTTTTGCATAGAGACTGTCTGGTTTGGCCAACGTACATGGCAGAGGGGCATTGCTGGCACATGATGGCATATATCACATTGATAGATGTGCAGGTGAACAAGCCCCTGATGGCGTGACTTATGTGGTTAGGTCCTATGATGGTGTCCCTTGAATAGATATGCAGACAGAGTCGGCAAGGGGGTTTCTTGCAGGGATTGGTTCTTGGGTCAGTGTTTCTGTTATGTGGTGTGTAGTTGCTGGTGAGTATTTGCTTCAGGTTGGAGGGGCTGTCTGTAAGCAAGGACTGGCCTGTCTCCCAAGGTCTGCGAGAGTGAGAGATCATCCTTCAGGATAGGTTGTAGATCCTTGATGATGTGCTGGAGATGTTTTAGTTGAGGGCTGTAGGTGATGGCTAGTGGCGTTCTGTTACTTTCTTTGTTGGGCCTGTCTAGTTTTTATAAAGTCCAGCCATGAGGAAGTTTGTATGGAAGGTTGTTTTTTTTAGGAGTATGAGCCACACACTCTCAAAGAAACTGCTGAACCACCTGATCAACATCCTACACAGCAAACAGGAGACATTTTCAATATCAACTGAATCACTCTTTTTCATGTTTGACACCTTCAACAAATTTTATTAGATTGTTGAGGCAGGATTTCCCATTGCAAAAGCCTTGTTGACTCTTCCCCAAAATATCATGTTCATCTGTGTGTGGCTGATAATTCTGTTCTTTACTATAATTTTTAACTAATTTGCCTGGTACTAAAGTGTGGCTTACCAGCCTGTAATTGCCAGGATCACCTCTGGAACCTTTCTTCTTCTTCTTTTTTTTTTTTTTTTAAATAATCAGTGTTGCATTATCTGTCGTCCAGTCATCTGGTACAGAGGCCAATTTAAGCAATAGTTTACATATAACAGTTAGTAGTTGTGCTAGTTAATATTTGAGTTCCTTCAGAACTCTTGGGAGAATACCATCCAGTCCTGGTGACTTTTTACAGTTAAATTTATCCATTTGTTCCAACACCGCCTTTACTGACACTTCAGTCTGGAAGAATTCCTCAGATTTGCCACTGAAAAAGATTGGCTCAGGTGTGGAATCTCCCTCACACCCTCCGCAGTGAAGACTGATGCAAAGAATTCATTTAGCTTCTTCCTTGAGTGCTTCTTGAGCACCTCAATCATCCAACGGTTCCACTATTTTGCAGGCTTCCTGCTTCTGATGCACTTAAAAAAAATTGCTGCTGTTTTTTTTTTTTTTTTGCCATTTACTAGTTGCTCTTCAAATTCTTTTTCGGCCTGCCTAATTATACTTTCACACTTGACTTGCCAGAGTTTTGCTCCTTTCTGTTTTCCTCACTAGGATTTGACCTCCAATTTTTAAAGGATGCCTTTTTGCCTCTAACTACCTCTTTTATGCGGTTTTGCTGTAGTGGCATTTTTTGTTTTAGTTGGGGGGTGTAGACTTTGAGCCTATTATGGTATTTTAAAATAGTTTCCATGCAGCTTGCAGACATTTCACTCTTGTGACTGTTACTTTTGATTTCCATTTAATAAGCTTCCTCATTTTTGAGTAGTTCTCCTTTTTGAAGTTAACTGCTACTCTGGTGGATTTCTTTGGTATTTTCTCCCCTACAAGGATGTTAAATTTCTTTACATTATGGTTGCTATTTCCAGACAGTTAAGCTTTATTCACCTCTTGGCAAACAGTGGAGCAGATCACGTGCTCCATTTAGGAATCAATCAAGAACTGCCTCTCCCCTTGTGGGTTCCAGAACTAGCTGCACCAGAAAGCAGTCATTAATAGTGTCTAGAAATTTTATCTCTGTATCCCATCCTGAGGTGGCATGTACCCAGTACACATGGGGATAGTTGTAAATCCCTCGTTATTATTAGGTTTTCTGTTTTTTAGCCTCTCTAATTTCCCTGGGCATTTCACAGACATCTTCACCATTCTGGCTAGGTGGTCAGTAGTATATTCCTACAGCTATACTCTTATTATTTAAGCATGAAATTTCTGTCCATAGAGATTCTATGGCACTGTTTGGTTCATTTAAGATTTTTACTACATTTGACTGTGTGCTTTCTTTCACATATAGTGCCACTCCCCAACTAGCATGACCTACTTTGTCATTCCTATATAATTCATATCCTGGTATTTCTGACTCCCACTGATTATCATAATTCCTTCAGTTTTTGTGATGCCTATGATATCAATATTCTCATTTAATACCATGCACTCTAATTCACCCATCTTAGTACTTAGGCTTCTATCATTTGCATACCACTTACAAAATTTGTCAATATGTAGTTGTCTGCCTTCACGTAATATAACTGAATGGGATTCTTTTTTTTTTTTTTGGTCAGTTTCTACCTGTACTTTATCAACGTCTATCCTCTCCTCTTTACTATGGTATAGAGTCTCCTCTTTAATAAATCCTCCCCTAAGTGAAGTTTCAGTCTGCACCTGTGGGCTTTCCCCCAGCCTTTAGTTTAAAAACTCCCCTAGGAATGCAAAAACATAGTTTAAGTTTCTAATAAACTATATCAAAACTGACTAGAGAAGTTGGGAGAAAATGATTCCACCCAAAAAAAGGTGGAGAGAGATGTGCCTTAGCTGCAGTGATCACAACTGGATTGAAGTTCCCAGAGTTCTGGGGTGCTTGCATCTGGAGTTTTGGTCTGGTTTATTAGAAAAATAAGGGCTAGCTTCAAAGGTCAGAAATGGAACCTGATCTGAACCTTCTGTTACACTACACATTAATGGACTATAGCACTCCTACAAAAGATCATAAATGTTGACAACAGTTACCTAAAAGAGGTAGTTGAAAGGATAATATCTGAGGGAACGAAGAAAGTGATGGTCTCAGAGGAAATTGTTACTCCACAGTGAGTTGCTAAAATAAAGTGAATGATCCATGGTTTAACTCCATTCACCAGTGAAATCTGGGAATTACACAATGGATGAATTTGGCCTTTTATACATTAGCATACTAACAGACCCCATTCCACATAACCTTTGATACACCAACTCCCCAGCAATGAAGTGCTCCACAAACAATGTTCAAGTGACACTAGTTCTCCAGTGGAAATAGCTTCACTGGTAAGCCTTAGCATTGTTATATTGCTGAAGGAGACTATCCCATGGGCAATCTTCAGGTATACTACAAGCTAATATATCACTCAACCCAGCACTTAAAATGTTTAAGTTCAGTATCACAGAGGAGTGGGAATAGCTAGTTATCTCATCTAGTTCATCCTGTGACAGTGCAGAAATGTTCCCTACAAGATATTTTTCAGTGTTTTTCCCAGTTTAATTTCAAAGTCTTGTGATGGAGCTCCTACCACTTCACTGGGAAGCTTACATGCACATCATTAGGAAGTTCTCTTGATTAGTTTGAGCCTTTTCACAAGAGGATATGGTTGAGACTAAACACTTTTCAAAACAGAGAGACAAGGTGGGTCCAACTTCTGTTGGTGAGAGAGACAAGCTTTTGAGCATACACAGAGTTCTTCTTTGGGTCTGGGAAATGTACTCAGAATGCTACATCTGAATACAAGCTGGAACACTCTGTTTAGCATAAGTAGATAACACATTTCAAGAGACCAAATGGTCAGCTCAAAAACTTGTCTCTCTCACAATAGAACACCTGCAACAACACAGCATACTTTTCAAAACAGTTTCACTGTTAACAGGAGGCAGCAGCTGGTAAGAAAATGATAAAAGGCAAATTATCTCCATTAAGAAAAGTGTCAGCCGTCATCCTCAAAACTTCTGCATCTAACCCTAAGATAAGAAAAGAAACCAAATGCTCACTTAAATGTATATACCACCCACACCCTATAGACAGCTCCAGTCTCTTTAATAAGCCTCCAAGACAGCTGAATGTTTAAAAAACACTATTTTTTTAAGCTTCAGAAGAGCATTTTCAATAGTCCTAAACTTTCCAAAGGAAATAAATCCATAAACAGACAATGCAAAAAGCCTTCCAGAGATCATTCGTGGTTAGCGTTGTCCATCATGGAAGAAGCATGTTTATTTTCAATAGAGGGGAGGCTACAAAGAAAGACCTTTTGAAATGTCAGACTGTGAAGGGCTGGAAGGACTGTTTGGAGAAAATTAAACACAAACCACAGAGCACACACATCAGTGGCATTCTAGTTGCCTTGTGTGTACAATGGCAGTACAAGCCTCTCTCTGTTTTGCCCTGCTTGGAACCACACTCACCCCATTTGCATTTCTCAACGTGCACTATAATGAAAGCGGTTTTCTGCAGAGCATATCCCACACACAATCCGGTCAATACACTCAATACTTTTTTCTTTTGTTTATTACATCTTCTTGTTTAGGAAGTATGAGAAGTTGAAATTAGAGCTAGTTGGAGAAACTTTGACAAAGCCATATCCTGCTTGGATTAGGCAGTTCCAGATGTATCAAGTGCTTTGTGAAACCAACTGATTTCACCAGAAATTCATTTTGGTAGAAAACTGAAAAAAAAAAAAAAGGTCAGTCAAAACGTCCCATTTTAACATTTTTGGAATGAAACATTTTGATTTTTCATTCTGAAATTATTTTTTATTTAACATTTTGTTTTCTTTTGTATCATATATTACAAAATAAGAGAAAATCAAAAAGTCAAAATCAAAACTAAAATTTTAGATCAACCCAAAACTATGTTCCCCCCCAGCAGTTTCCTTCCTGGACAATGTCAATTTTTTTTATTTTGATTCCATTTTGGAACAAAGTCATACTTGGAACTCTCAAACTTCTTTGCAAAATGGAATTTGTAATCACTGCACAGCTCTAGTTTAAACTAAAGAACCAGTAAATGTCAGAGATTGTTAGGTGATGTGTCTGTTAATGTATCTAGATGAAAATCCCAAGAAGAATGGAGCAGTGAGTGTTTTAGTCATTAGCAAATATCCAGGATTAGAAGCTGAAAGTCACTGTTGTCTACTTTTTTTTTTTTTTTTTGAAAAGCACTAAGAGGATTCTATTTTCCCAAATATAATTAACAATTTGCAGAATAGAAAATGTGCATCTGGGGGTGTGCTCTCATTTTTGTTTTTTAATTAGGAGCTGAATTTTTAACTTCACTAAACCATTCTGTGTTAGACTTCAATCAAACTCAATTCTCACAGACTGGCTGCTACTTCAGACGTCAATAATTCCAATTAAACCAACACAGAGATATGATTTCATCATTTCTCTAAGCAATTAAAAAGGCACAACTAAAATAAGTGGAAAATCCTGCAAAAAAAAGCCAAGGCACATGTCAAGTTTTAATAATAATTTATTTAATAAAATAAATAAATACTTTGCACTTATATAGTACCTTTCATGCAAAGATCTCAAAGCATTTTATGAGCACTAAATAATAATAGTGCCTCACAACACCCTTGTGAGAAAGGTAAGGGGAACAATGAAGCCTTGCTTACTTGATTATCCAAAGAATATTCATATTCAACATGGAGTTATAGTTCCCGGTGAACTATTTGAATGAATGAATAAGTAGTTCTCCACTCATCAAAACCTCATTTATGCAAGTTGTGTGTCTTCCGTTTCATTTGGGTAAACAAAATTTTACTGTGTGTAAGCATGATTTTGTTCACCACGGAAATTCAGTCAGTTCTGAGGTTGAACACCGTTGCAAGTCAACAGCATTAAATAAAGTTAGATTAAAAGGAATTCAGATGAACATAAAATTTCTCATAATAGCTGCTTTTCTTCTTCCTTGAACTTTGGAGAAAAACAACTCAATCTGTCAAAATTTAGTAACTTTGCCTGTAAAAGCCATCCTGCAAAAACATCCTAGGTTTTACCACCTTTCTGCAAATGTGGACAACTGAAATTAGGCTTTATTAGAATTAGATGGGAAAAAATAGTCCAGAATTTTGTAGAACTTCAATGAGTTCAGTGCTTTTCAAAGGGAGTTGGATTCCCAAGCTGAAGGGAGATAACTATCTCCCGCTTGGGATTCACAGTCATGAACCTTCTCCTGAAGTTAGGTATCTAAGCCCTTTCCCAAATAAAACTGAGGAGGAGGGAAGGTAGTGCCCTAACCATTGAGTTAGAGTCTCATTCTCACTCTCTCTCTTTAGCCAAATGACTATTTAAGTATTTCCTATACAGTATAAAAGCTTCAAGACTAGAGACTGAGAGGAGTTCCCCGCCCCCGCTTTCTGAATATCTTATAGCCCGGTGGTTAGGACATTCACATTGCAGATGGAAGACCTGGGTTCAAGTTCCCTGCTCAGAATAAGGCAGAGTGGGGATTTGGACCAGCGTCTCCCACATCTTGGGTGATTGCTGTAACCATGGGGCTTTTGGGCATAAGGGGGAGGGTGGCAGCACCATCACTGGTTTTTGCAGGTTAGGCATGCTGTAAGCAGGCCAATAAAATTGGGCCCTGCAGATGAGAGAGGTGGGAGAACGCTTAGTGTGTGAATTCTGCTAGGGCTCAGGGGCGAGTTAGGCAGCTGATGGCAGCTGAGTTGTGGTGCCTAGTGATTTTAGGTGCTTACAGAGCTAGGTGGCAGCTGAGTTGTGGTTTTATTAATGATGGCAGCTGGCATAAATTTTAGATTTAGGTGCCTAAAGTAGAAGTTAGGAGCCTATGTCCTGCTTGTGAATCTAGCCCCCAGCATCTACCTGTGAAGGTTATGAAGATTAGATAATGGATATATGCACAATATCAGTACTACAAATGTATTTGTGTATATACACACACAGGGAGACATATTTTCAAACTGGCCTTTGATTTTCAGTACTTTAATCTATGGGTACTCAACTTGAGCTATGGCAGGTTGGGCACCCAAGTACTGAAGCATGCAAAATAAATAGCCTTTGTTGAAAACGCTGGGATATGCACATACCGCAGACATACCCACTGTCTTTAGGAGGAAGAATTTTACTCTCTTTGACAAAAGAATTTTTCATAAAAAGCTGAAATGTCTACACAACTGTCTCATTAAACATCCCAAATGGCTCCTGGATTTTTATTCCTAATTACAATGGGTAATTTATTCTTACACAAAGTCTACATAATCCTTCTATGACAACTACATTTCCCACCATGTAACATAAAATCCTAACCAAGACTTACAGTTGTAACACGGCACTAGACAATGGCAAGACTGTGGCTCATATCACAATAAAAAAGAATGAGTAGCATAAGTTAGAATAATGTTATATGTCTACACACCTTTAAAGTTCAACAATTACGTCTGCAAAAGAGAAATACAGTTTTGTAACAAGACTGGAACTATTTCACCTGAAACAATGATTAACTGAGCTGCAGTCAAACGTTGGCAAGGAAGAACAAGAGGGATGATGATCAGAGCAAGGAGAATGTTAAGCTTTTCCAAAAGTTGGAAGTATGACTTGAGCCAGCAAGTGTAAATGGGCAGGAAGTTTTATTATCAACATTGTGTGCTGAGCCTGCGTGGTATGCTTTTGTGAAGCCGATAGGGCTTGAAAACCATCAGAAAAGATGCTACTCTCTCTGCATAATACTGACCCCTTGCAAAAGTCAGCCCTAAAAAAAGAACAAAGATGAACTTTCAACTCTAACTATGACCCACAAGACAAACAAACTCTTTCAATACAGGCACCACTAGCATATGCATATATTCTACTATGTAATCACTTAGTGATGTCTACGTTGAAAACGTCTGTAAGTGTATTTGATGGGTCAGAGTCAAGGTTGTAATGAGAATGCATATAGTGAAACTGTACATGTTGCTAATATATCAGCATATGAATTGTGAGGATAATACAATATTTATGTAAGTTACTGTATGTGGTCATTTGTACAATTTCTAATACTTAGGGGTTTTAAAAATTGCATTTATATAATGCATCACATTATTTATTGCAGTACTCTCATTTCACTTAATGTTTTTGTCTAGTCTATATGCCGATGAGTTGAATGCAGCTTACCCTGCTGAGAGATAGAGGGTGTGATCCAAGTGGCTGACTCTACTGAGTTGGGGGTAGGAGGGGGGAGGAGACTCAGCAGCCTCCTCTTGCTAGAGACTGGCTTCACTGTGGGCTATGAAATTCTTCCTCCTTTTGTTTGCTGTGGTTTATTGTGCATCTGGTTGTCTCCTTCTGATTGATTTCCTCCAGGCAGCTGCCTACTCCCTGACCACTGCTGGTGTTTTAAAGGCCTGTTTCACGCCTCCTTTGCTTTTCACATTGTAGATGCCAGACTCTTGTGAGACATTCATATGAGCCCTTTTGAGCAACCATGTTGTGAGCTGTCAGCTGATGGACTTCCGTAGTGCTGGCAGCAATAATAATCTTAATAGCTTGCATCAGCTACAGGGAAGGACTGCAGTACTGATGTGAGGTCATTTGCTCAGCAAGCTGAAGATGAATGAGGAGAGATCTTCTTCAGGGAGGCATTGTTTGGTTGGCTTACACATAACAAAGCTACTGGGGCTGTTTTGGTCTCTTTAATATACCAATGGGAGATATCGGATCAAGGAAGCAGTAGGAAAGATATGAACAATAGTGCCTCTAACAATGCTTTAAGGGAGATATATACTACAATAAGCCTTTGCTTGGTTTTTACGGCTCATTTATCCATGTTTATATCCATGTTCCTGTTTTTTTTTAAAACAATACAAGAACCAATTCAGGTAGAAGTAAAAATAAAAATGAAGAGACAAGCTACACATATAAGAGAGGAGGACCTGGATTTAAAGGATTTCAGGGATGATGTCTGACGTGTTTTTAGTACATTTTGTTGGGTTTTTCTGTTTGCTCTGGAAATTTCAGAAGAATATAAGCAAAGTTATCTCAAAGTAAAGGTCAATGTATGTTCTGTTGGCAAATGTTAGAACAAACTGGCTCCCTCCTTTTTTTTAATACTACAATTATCACCGACTCATTATTCAAATCCCTCATTTAAAAACACTGCTGCCACAAAGCTTTTTAGTAATAAACAATCACAGAAATTAATCCTGGATTTTTAAATCAAATACTCTCTTTCTGAGCTTGGATTGTTATTTGGCCAATTAGTATAATTCATTTCTGAATTGTATTTACCTCATTTGAGCCTTAATTCTGATCTCACTTATACTAGAGTAAATCAGGAGTGACTCAATTTAAGTCAAAGAAATTATACCATAACTGTAATGTGAAATAAGCTTTTTACCAATAAAACTTTCAGTTTGGTTCATCGCAAAGAATCCCAAAGCAATTTACAAATGATGCACAATATATTCAGAAATCACTTTGGCAAACAATGGAATGCAGCTTACTCTGGAGTGGAACACAGCCGTTATTTCATGGCACACAGCTGTGTTAAACAACAATTAAGGATGGAAAATGAAGAAGAATATCCCATTAAATGAAATGGCAGGCAAACCTCATGGAGACAGAATGTCATTGCCCAAAGTGCAATTTGGCCAGGATACTGTCCTGAAGGCAATAATTCACTCTCGCAAAAGAATGGGCCTGGGTTAAACTATAGCCACAAATGTTCAGGTCCACAATTTCATCTTAACCAAAGCACCTGTAAAAGTACAATGTGTCCTAATGCAATACTGGTCAGTTCAGTACTATGGCTTAAATACTGAGCAGTGCCTGAGCCGCAGTTACACTCCAGAAATCAGCTGCACAAAGCAGCTACTGCATCACTTGCACTCTCCTTTCAGGCATCTCAACAAGGCCCAACCTTATCGATTTTACAAGACATGACAACGACACAACTGAAGCATGGCACTGCCCCTGGCTCAGTTGCATAAGGCACCAATTCTCCACTTTTCAAATAGAGCCAGATTCTGATCTCAGCAATGCTGCTGTAAATCCAGAGCAAGTCCATTAAATTAACAGAGGTAGTCCAGACTGAGAGCAGAATTTGGTCCCAAGTGTGTACAACAGATGAAGTGACTTTGCCCATATAGAAAAACCATCATACAATTTAGCATATTTAGTATTCTCAGCCAAATGCCTGCATACTGGAATAGCAATAGTGCTCAGGCTAGAAGCTAAGTGCCTCGTGTGATGAAATCAGAGTCTCTCTCACCAGATCCAGCTCAAGATGCCTAAGCAAAGCTGTGCAGAGAAGCCTGCCCAGAGTCTGTTCATGGTATGGATCATACGCTGCAGCCCTGGTCACAATTCCCAAATGATATCAGTTATTGCTATATGCTGCTGTCTGTTTCATGCCCACGTGCACCTGAGCAACTTTTAAAATAGTGCATCTTCTGGAACCATTCCAGAATTTGTACTGATAAGCTTATCAGAAAATTTTAGGGGCTCACTTGTGCCATTTATGCACAGCCCTGCATTGGGGTCAGTGGAGATCTGCACATCCCAATGGGGTGGTGCATAGAATTCCTCTAGCACACAGAAGAAGTATGCCTATTCCTTCACCCTGGAAGGGGAGCAACATATTACTCCCAGGGTGCACTGGTTCTGCTCCCTCCTCATTTCTTTTGGGGCACCAGGTCTACAGGAGCATAGTGAGGAAGCAATCCTTTGTGCTTACCTCAGAGCAGGGATGCAATTATGGCATGCCCTTAGGTTGGTCGTACAAGGGGAGGTGAACAGGCTGCTTGCACCCTGCCCACCTGAATAAGAGCCAGCCAAGCTCTAGCTCTAGAAAGGTCAATTACTGCACATGCTCAGTGTGGACAGTATCCCAACTGTGACAACCTTGCAATCTCATTCTTTTCGTGTGCAAAAAGGCCAAAGGGCACTTGCAGACACCACATCAACACTCACAGTAATTAAATTGTAAAAATAAATCCACTTCAATAATCATTTTCATAATTTTTTCTTCTTTATAGTTCCAACACAAGGATTATAACTGAAGCAGAATATAACACCTAATTGGCTTACTGCTACAACAGAGAGCATACCCCCGTCATCCAGAACAATGGATCATACTGTTGTCTATTGTTTTGAATTAAAAGAGTGTTTGTCTCGAAAAAAAAGAAAAAAAGAAAAAAAGAAACAACAATTTCCATGTACAATTAAACAATTGAATTGTTCAGATGCACATTCATTGTCCTGTGTATTATATTTTTCATCCCTGTGATTGAAATCACTTATTCTGTGATTTCATTAAGGCTCTGAAAACCTATGCACTTTCTATTTAATTTTACAAGTCTACTTCACTTCCACAAACCTTGCACAGCAAAACAAAGCAAAACTATGCATTCTGAAATGATGCAAGAGTATTATATCTATGTCTTTTGCTCCACTTAAGTAAATGCCAGGCCAAACATTTCTAGCATAAACTTCTGCTTTTATTGATTTATAATTTGCCTACAAATTGTATTCATAGATCTGGTATTACTCACTGATATGCGTCAGCAGAAGAGACTTGCACATGATATAGGAAACATTTGTCGATTTTAATAAATGACTGCCAATCAATAAAAGTGAAGTATTTATTCTGTGGTCCTGAATTTAATCTCAGACTGGTGTAAATAATGAGTAACTCTATTATAGTAAAGGGAATTACACTGGTGAAAAAACAAACTAAATCAAAGAAGATTAAGTCCTTAAGATTTTATGGTGAGAATCATGAGATTCATAAACCTTTAATTGTCAATACTTAGGGTTTGTTTACAGAGGGGGATTAATCCACAGCTTTTCAAGTTAATCTCCTTTGAAAACACTTGTATACACACGACACACTGACTCTGCATTTATCACCAACTTTGGAGTCCTCTTTCAAAGTGAAGCATATTAGTTCAGCCTATTGTTCATGTGCACACAATGCAGCCAGAAACTAGTCCAGCAGTCTTCCAATGGCTATCCCATAATGCTTTGTGGCAGATCATTATTGACTTGTCTTTACCTGTATGCCTTCCCCTGCTCAGGGATCATGTAGCTCGGATGTCCCCTCTCCCGTTTAAAAGCTGGTACATAGCCAGATTTTGTCAATTCACTCCTGCTTTCCAGTTTATCACAATAGCTTTGATAATACTTCAGAAGCCTTACAACATGCCTTGAGCAGCTTTTGGAGCTGGGCCGAGACCTGGATCTCAACATCATCTGAGGAGAAGCATCAGTTCAGGAAGCTCTCGTGGCCAGCCACTGGAATAAAGGCATTTTTGCCAACATTGCTAGAGATGTGTCAACTGGGTGCCACGACTGCAATGCCAAACAATGCCGGATAAAGAGCAAACAGGTCAGGAGCACCTACATTAAAATGAAGGACAACAGAAAAAAAATCCAGCAGGAGACATGTCACATGCCCATTTTTTGAAAAGCTTGACTGGACTTTACGTAACTACATGACCACTGAACCCAGACAGCTTATGGAGCCTGCTGGCTGCCTTCTCCATTCCCCCACTCTGAGGATAACCAGTAAGACTCGCTGGGGGAGAAGCATGAGGAGGCCAGTGACAAGGTCTCCCTAGAAAGCCAGGATCTGTTAGGGAACTTGATGCTGGCCAGGTAGAAGGTGAGCCCAATTCCTGCCCTGCAGCAACCAATCCCAGTTTCCAGGCAGTATCCCACACCAGGGCTAAGGGAACCTCAGCATGTATATTTTACAATTATTTTTATAAATAATTTACTATTTGATTATTAATATTATTATTATGGTCATTATGGCATACTGTTCCAGGTGATCCATGATCACAACAATTGTAGGTGGATGAGAAGCCCTTTGAGTCCAAGGTCCACACCTCCCTCTCTCCACTGGCTCTTGCTGTCTGTCCACCACTATGCACCATACCAAAATGGTGGCTACTCTGGCTGCCTACAGGGGATTACTATCCATCTTACCCTCAGATTCACCCCTCCTACACCATATAAGCACTTCCAGGGCATGGCAAAACTACATAGCCAGACCAGGAACGTAATTCCCAACTTCCCTCTCTCCTGCAGCCTCCAAGGCACAATGGCAAAGCCATACAGCATATACTGCAGTGGCAAAAATCCCAGTGCACACACCGATGACTATCTCTGAGGTTCTCCCAAGTCTGGGAAGAATCTTAGGGATGTAATGCCATAAATGCATGTAAAAATGCTACCTCAGCCTCCTGAGAATATGAGCCATAGCAGCTTGTCCTTTAAAAAAAAAATTACCCCCACAGTTATGGCACGTGCACTGCCCAAACGCTCAAGGACAGGGACTTTATCAATGGCTGAGCATCTGCCAAACCCGAGGGAGGGAAACAGAAAACTTTTGGTGCAATGTTTGCAGTTCTCATTACAGAGTCCCAAAGAAACCCCAAAATGCAGAGAGATGGAGGCATTATCTGAAGACTGAGAGGGAAACTAAGGAGCTTTTAGGGAGATCATTGTAGTGGCTACAGAGATCGTGGCAGTTGTCAGGGAAAGCACTGCTGTGGCTGAAGGCAGAGGCAACTCTTGGAGACAATACAAAGCCAAAATGCCCTGTCGCAGCACATGTTGCTATGAGGGCAGCCGAAGTGCAGTACTGTAAACCAATACCCAGCCATGTTATGCAGACCCCAGACAATACAGCTACTGGCAACAACAGCAACACCTTCCCCACAGTCCTCCCAGGCACCATGCCCCTGCCAGACCCCAGCTCAGGGCACTGAACAGTGGCACCTGGGACCCCTGCTCTTTTGAGCCCTCTATTGCCCCAGGTAACTTTGAGCCTTGGCACCGCACACCAGAAGCCCCATAAACCAGAAGAGGCAGAGCCAAGACGTATATTTGCCTGTGGCTTTAAACCCTGCTACCCCTTGCATTGTGCCCAGTGCACTGTTGCAGTTGGTTGTCCTGTTTCACTGCTGGTTTAATGAAAGGTTTCCCTGGAGCTAGATAATAGAGTGGTTTGTAATGTGCCATTTCATAATTAAAAGCGGCTTTTTCATTTTCATTTCAGTTAAAGGGTCATTTCTGTTTGTTGCAAAATAGATTGTTTAATAATAAAAAGCCTTTAAAATTTCATTCATAAAGGAATCAACAGTATAATTTTCTGTGTAAAAATGAAAAGTTAACATAATTCATAAAGTTTTACAAACAGATGTAGGCAAAGACACAAGGTACACGATAGAGATTGCCACAGTGTTGCACTTCCACCACCCAGGAACACTGAACTGCACAAACAACTTCCACCCGCACCTCTACATGTTAACAACAGGATGTACAGCTGCACAATTTTAGGCCTGAGACTCAAAATAAGAGCAAAGGGCATCCCTAGTAATATTGCCCCAGCTGATCACATTTTGTTTTGAATGCCTTGCCGGCTTCTCAAACTACTAAGCAAATCACTACAGTCCAACTGCCCACCCATTGCTAAGACTTTCTCCTTTACGCTCATCGACTAAGGCCAAAAGGAACCATCATGATCATCTAGTATTAACTACACATTGCAGACCACAGAACCTCACCCACCTACTCCTGCAACAGGCCCATAAGCTCTGGCTGAATTACTGAAGTCCTCAAATAATGATTAAAAGACTCCAAGTTACAGAGGATCAACCATTTAATCTAGTTCAAGCCAGCAAGTGACCCATGCTCCACACTGCACAAGAAGGCAAACCTGCCCCCAACCCCTGAGTCTCTGCCAATCTGACCTGGGGAAATTTCCTGTCTGACCCCAAATATGGCAGTCAGTTAAACCCTGAACACATAGGCGAGATCCACCAGCCAGACACTTAGGAAAATATTCTCAGTCGTAACTTAGAGCCCTCTCCATCTAGTGTTCCACCGCTGGCCGTTGGAGATATTTGCTAAAAGCAGTTACAGATGGTCCACATGCCACTGTAGACAAATATCCTAAGCTATCTCACAACTTTCACACAAAATACAACATGCTGCTATAATCTTTGGCATGTTTTATTTCTGTTGCTTCCAAACTAGTCCACAAATGGCCAAGTATACACCTCACGGTCATTCTGCAACTACTGAGCTGGAATTCATTCAACTTTGAGTGCTGAAATAAGGCCCAAGCAACGCCTGTGCATTTGAGGTTGCCAGCACAACTGCGTGGAGCATTGTTGGATCTATGTTGGCTGACATCAATTCGAAAATGGCCTTAGTCCACCCACAAAGGAAGTAATAGGATGGAGCCAGAGAAATCATGGGATTTGTTAATAAATTTGATTTAACCTGGCTTTCAGTATGCATCCCACAATGCACAGAGAGATAAGTCACAGAACTCACACTATTCATCAGCAAAGCAAAGGAGTATGGGATACCCTACGAAAACATTATGCCCTCAGTTTGCAGCGAACTGCTGCCACGTTTACATAATGATGCACGGAGGACATATCGTCCTGTATGCATGCTATTACTGCAGCTTGCGTAATGCGAGTTATCTGATAACGCAGTAAAAATCTGTGGATTAACGCCACCCTCCTTCCATCCGGGCATAGACAAGCCCTGAAAGGCAAAAACTGCGGGTCTCATCTTATGTTTTTTCTGTGTCTCTGGGAATTTTGAGTTGCCTCAGCATGATAAATTAAGTCTCACAGACATATGTTGTAGGTTTATATTATATTTATTTCACGGGTACGTAAACTGAGGCAGGGAGTAGTTAAGGGAGTTGCCCGTAGTCACATAAATCAGTGAACTAATCAAGAATAAAACCCAGACTCTGACTCTAGTACCATGCACTAGCCACCGTTAGATAGTCTGGTGGCTAGGGCTCTCACCTGGCAGAGCGGAGAATGGTAGAGCAGGGATTTGAACGTGGGTGAGCCCTAGGCACAAGGTTATTAGTTATTCTTGTCTATTTGTGAAATACTTCCAAGGTCTATTTTGTCCTGAAGTAGAATAGGAAAGTTTTTGAATTTTTGAGAAGTTTGCAGATCAGAAAAATGCATCCCACCCCATTCTAATTACATGGAAATTAGTACAAAAATCCAAACTCAGAATTGAATGGCATAAACACAAATCCCAGCACCTGTGAAACGGGTGAGATAGCATTAGTTGGAGAGCAAGCAAAACAGTTTTCATTCCTGCCTCCAATTTTCTGGGAAAGGGCGCTTTTGTGCAGAAAATGCAGGCAGAAACTGGTAGTTTCAGACATCTTTAACCTTCAGAAGTTATGAGGATGGGATGAGTAGAGAGGAGAAAAAGGGGAAAGAAAAGAGGAGGAAAGTGAGAGTAAATGTATAACTGACTGAAAATGCACCTGAACAAGGCCGATAATGGACCAATTTGTGCTTGTGTATCCTATCACATATAGATATCCTAAGGAGGCTGTACTATACTCTGAAATGGATCTAATTCAGAAGCATTTTTATAAGCATGTCACAGGGCTGACAGCAAATTTGCCTGATTTCTGCTTTACATCCCTGTAAAATGTCACGTTCCATAGACCCATTCAAATTTTAGGAATTTGTAGCACCAAAGAACAAGTACTTTCTGTTTTTTGTGGACAAAAAAATTATATTTATTAATATTTTGGCTCATTTAAAACAATACATTTACATGGTCTCCATATATCTAGGCACATATCTTAATACAGAATTAACAGTTTTAAGTAACATTTTATATTAAGCATATATGATTATATCATTAACGTTCCTTATTTTCCCACAAAAATTATTTAAACGCAACCTTAGGGGTTAGGGCAGCAGAAACAAGCTGAATGTTTTCCTGGGGTAGGGAGCAAGAAGAAAAGAGTCTAAAGAGAATAGAAAGAAAGGAAACTAGCAGAGAGGGGCATGTAATTCAGTTATTAACCTGGGTGCACAGCCTTTTTAACTATCCTATAAGTATAGGATTACCGTATTGGGATCAGAGCACCTCAATTGTTTCAATATTTCTATTATACTGTTCTCCTGTGGAAGGTATAGTATTACTTTAGTGTGTGTGTGTGTGGGGGGGGGGGGGTACTGTTCTCACAAAACTTGTTAAATCATCCAGTATTGGCTAGTCTATTAACAGTTTTTTGTTTCCCTAGTTCTCTAAAGAATGAATTATTGCCTGGGTTCACAAATTTAAGATTGTGTTTTTTTTCCCATAAAGAGCGAGACTAGAAGTAGCTTCCTTGGTCCCAATTTGAATCTATTGAAAAGGCTAACTCCCAGTACACATCTTTAAGTCCTGTTCAATTTCTATCTCTAGCATTTCCAATTTTTTTAAAACCATCCTGCAGCCCCACATCACGTGTGTGAAAGTGGCATTGGCTGTTTTGCATTTCATACTGATATATGGGGCAATATAATGTATTTTATTATTTAGAGAAGGGAAAACATACATTCCATAAATTAAATAAATGGTACTGAATTTACAATATTTGGTATTAGAGACAATATTCATCATCTGCATTATCTCTTTCTTTCTTTTGCTGTTATTTCAGATTTACAGCCTGCACTGCGTAACTAATAGCTTTCTGCAGTTTGTCCTTTAAAAAAAAATCATGAGATTATGTGTTCCAGACATAATCCTGATTCCTGAAATTTCAAGCCCGCGTAGGACATTTTCTAATAAAGATAGCTTTGTTGGTTCCTTTTTTCTCTGAAAGTGTTTTTAAAAACTCATATTGTACATTCTTGTCTTTCTAAGTATATCAACTCCACCTGTTTGGTTGTTCAGTCGTAAAGAGTTCTTTCAGCTTATCATAGTGAGATTTCCCCAACAGCTAAAAGTGACCTTATTCAGCCCAGGTTTGAAAGCACTATTTTTTTTTATTGATATTACTGAGATCTGCTTTTTTTGGTTTGGTCAAGTGTCTCATGTATGCCCAATAGTAAGCACACTTTTACATATTTGCCAGTAAATACATCTCAGAAATATTCAACTAGTACTTTGTTAATTCCTTTGTTTTTGGACTATTCCATTTTTGTCCTTAATTTATGGTATGGCTGTTCTGGGTCTTCTGCCAAATAAGAGAGCTGTCTGGGTTCTTTCTGTTAATTCTTTCTGTTCTTTCTTTTTGCACTCTTAATCTCTTGCAACAACTCTGCATTATTAGTCACATAATATTGCTTCAGCAAAATGTAAATTTGTTCCTCTAAAGGTTTATCTACACAAACAATTGGTTCATGGCAAGCTGGGTTGTGAATCTACCCCACACTAGACTGCCTCAGACTACCTGTCCAGAGGACACTGCTGACGCACATTAACAGTTCGCTTATGTGCTCTGATTAGTCCCATTTCGAAAAGGACTTATCAACGTGCACTAATGAACTATTAATGCATGTCAGCAGGGTCCACATGGACAGTTACTCCGCAGCCTGCTAGTGCTGGAGAGATTCACATTGCAGCTTGCCTCCAATTAAATGTTCATGTAGACAAGCCTAAGTCTACCTGTTTTTGTGTGTGTCTTTTGTTCCTATAATTGTATTTGATAATGTGTTTTATTATTACTGCTTTAAAGGCCTCCCACCTACTTCCAAGGGACATATGCAGGAGGGGAGTAACCTTAATATAATTATCAATGTAGTCTTCAATTTTATTCACAAAGTCTGTCTTTTAACAGTATCCAACTTCTTTTTTTTCTTTCCTGAATTAGACTTTATTTTCATGAAAGCAGGCGCATTGTCAAGGATATGTATTAATCCAATTAGAACAATAAGCATTTCATGTAAAAGAACTTTTGATATCAAACTCTGGCATTTCCTGAGGGAAAAAAGGGAAGTCCCTTGCATTGGGGGTGTAGGAGGCTCCAGATACCTATCATGTCTTATTTTTATATGCTCATTCCAGGTTTATTAGATGGAGCTTCTTATCTAAGCTGTAGCCTGTCCCACATTCGGTTAAAACAACAGCTAAAATTACCTGCCACTATCACCCATGAATTTTGGAATGGGATAGAATCATTCCAAAAATATTAAAAATGAAATATTCTCCTCATATTGGTCACAGATGTTGGACATATTGTAACAGGTTTAACTGCTACACATCCCCACATACCTGCACCCAAACCCATCTGCTCTGCTCTCTCAATAGGTTTTGATACTTTTACATTGCCATGATACTTCTTTACATATTAGTATACCACTCCTCTCTAATGGGAATTGAAAATTTACATATATATGGGAGACCCTTTACCTTTAAATTTGATTACTTTTGTTTTGAAATAAGATTTTTGAAACAGTGCCACTGAAACTTTCTGTTTTGAAAAGGAAAAGGTATCTTTTTTTGTGCGGTCTTATTGGCTGGGTTAGCCCCTACCATTCCAGGAACACCAGATTGTTGCTGATTATTTTTTTTACCTATTTTTCCAAGAATTCTGTATTGTCATTGCCATGTAAAACTTTTCCCCCTCCTCTTTCACCCCACTTCCTCAAATATCTACAGTATTTTGAATCAGCTTCCCTGCATTTACATTGAGTGTAGTTCCCACTTTTTTTTTTTTCTTTTTTTGGGGTGGGGGGGTCTCCTGTGCTTGCTTCCAGGACTTTGTGCTTCTACTGGCATATAAAAGGTGTGACTTTGACCTGCCTGATGTATTTCAGGATTGCTGGGAAAAATCAATTCAAATCAAAGCTTTTTCCTAGGGAGCTGTTTGTGGACATCTGAAAATTCAGCCCTTTTCCTCTGTAAAGCTAAAGAACAGTCTTGATAGGAGACGACTCGGTTGTCCTCCACTCTATTTCTTTCAACTTCCTGGCTATGCAGAGTGTCGAAACCTGGTCTCTGAAAGTTGCATAGCCGTATTATGACAGGATGTGGTCTAATGAAACTTTTGTTGTTTACTGGTCTACAAATCTGGTGTGCTCCATCAATCTTAATTTTATCTGATTTCACCAACATTTCAGAATCCATATTTCAAAGTATTTTATGGGGCATTTGGATTCGGCTCCCCCCAGCAGCCCAAGAATCCTAATATTTTTTCTATGACCCTTATTTTCCAAATCTTCCATTTTTCAGCCATCGTTTTGAGACTCCAGGGCCACAAATCTCCTCTCTCAACTGTGTCTGTCCTCTATGGTAGTAATTCTCGAGTCCACATCTGCAATGACTACTGGTAGTTCATTTATTTGACTATTCATTGTGTCCAGTTTATCATTAAATTTTTCTTCAAGCTTGCTAAAATGGGTTTCCAGCACCACACTAATGTTGGCAGTAATCTGTGCCACTATTTTATTAGCCATTTCTATGGCTGCTGAATCGTCTTCTGCCTTCAACTCCTTAGCTTGTATATTATCCTCTTCTTTTGCTCTCCTTCCCCTTTATTTATTTTTTCCATACAGAGTTGCCAATGTTAACCAAATTTCTGGGAAAGACATATTCTTTGTCTTTTTGGAACACTTTGCAGATGTTGCTGCCAGTCTGTGGTCAGGGTGAGGTCTTTTGCAACTTGCCTTTTGCAAAGCTCTGAACCCTCTAGAAATTTCTCCCTCAGAGTCCTCCCATCAAGGTCCCACTCCCCCTACTCAGTGGGGTTTCATTGCCAGAGTTCCCTGACATGAATTCGAAAGGAGGGGAGTAGATGTGAGCTGTGCTTCTCTCCACAGAACACTTAGGACCTATTTTAGGACTTGGAGGGGTGGGACTAGGAGTCCTACAAGGGTCTTATCTTTCTGGTCCTGTGCTATCCTGAGATTTACACCCTGGGATGGCTGGCTGAAGTTCTCCTCATCCTTGGAGCTTCTTTCTGCTCTCTCTCTCTCCTGACCAGGTGTTTTTGTGATTTTGGGGGCATTAAGGGACCCAACATGACTTCCAACTCAGAGCCCCATGACCTATCAGGGCTAAGGTCAGCTGGCTGAGAACAGGCAGGGCATAATTTGCCCTCTGAAAAGCCTGTAAAAGCTTCCTCATCAATGGAATACCATCTGGATTGAGCCTGGTGCTTGTGAGGCTGTTCTGTCATGGTGGTGGAGAAAACAAAGAAATACAGTTGCTACTGCCTGAAAAAATGAATGCAATGTAAAGGTAGAAGCAAAGTGAACTGATACAGAGGATCTGGTGGCAAGCCAAAGCTGCTATGCGTCAGCTTTGAATCACCTCTGTAAACTGCAGAGAGGAGGGGAATAGAATAGTATCACTCAGAATTGTGGGAGATCCTGGACTGCAGAAATACCTAGCAGTTAATGGGAAAAAATGGAGAGGCAAAGTAGGGGGTATAGGAAGCAAAATGCAGACTTGCTCTTTTTTCTGAGCAGCCATCACTGTTTAATACATGAGAAGAAAATTCATTGTTTTTCTATTCATGTTTTTCAGAGTGCACACAATGTGGGCTCAATTTTCAACTACTGGCTGCACTACAGGTTATACCAGCTCCATATTTGGACCTGCAGATAGTCACAAAGGACATGTCAGTGCCACTTTTCTGTTCCAATTGGAATGCCCAAGTGTGAGATCTTGACATGCTGTTGAAGTCCCCATGGGTGAAAACTCATCTCCTTGTGGCATATGTAGCTGTTCAAGAGCATGGGGACAATTAACATAGTTCTGCTGGCAAATCCAGCATTTAACCTAAATATGATCCACCTGTCTATGGGAGTATATGGAACCTATAGGCTCAACATTCCGTATGCTGATAAGCAATCAGTTTATGATGCTAGTTGAATACACTGCTCAGAAGCAATTTCACACAGAAGCCTTCTGATCTATTCAACACAAATTTTGCCAACACACAGCACCATTTACACACCAAGTAAATGGGTATGTCCTAGTAAGGAGTTGTTATGGTCTATATTTTAAAACTCGAGCTCCTAAAGGTTGTCACATACCATGGGGCTAATGTGTGTCCCCATCTCAGTGGCTTCATACTTTTTTAAAATGCATTCTTAGTCCTAAACAAAGATCTGTGTTAAGTCATCTGTCAGAGATATACTCAAACAGCCAGGTTGTGACTTCAGTGGGTTTTGGATCGGACCCATAAGTGCGTATGGGGTTATTTCAATATACTTCTTGCATTGTGACACTATAAACTATTATCAGGGAAAAACAGAATCCTGAACTCAGGTCTTGACAGACAAAGAACTGATTTCTCAGTTATTTTGTTTCAAGGTGTATTTGTCTTTTTAAGGTCTACACATATATTCTGTTAAGATCTTACAAATGGTGTTCCATATTTTAAAAAGTCTTTGCAGTTCACTGCCTCCTCTCCTAACTGGGTACTCAGTGGTTTTGCTTCTGCTGCTGATCCATAGGATCTAGTTTTACAGGAGTCTATTCTATTCTTTCTTTGAACCGCACCGTTTGTCATGGCATCTGAACACTGATTATCTGAGGATTAGTTGCAGAAAGTTATCATTTGAGAAGCCTCACCTGTGTGTCTCTATTTATCCACCAGAGCCAGAGTCACATGACCTTCAGAGCAGAGGGTACGACAGCTGCTCAACCAGGCTATAGTATTTTAAATGGCTTTAAGCTAAGGTCACTAGTGGAAGATGGCAAACATTAAAGGGGTGGCTTCTGGTGTAATTTACACCAGTGTAAGTCAGGAGTAAAGTTACAGAGATATAAAACCAGCATAAGTGAGAAGGAAAAATCAGGCTCCATGTCTTGAGGGCAGCACCATATTTGATCATTTTTAGGGGCAGTTATTGGGTAATTATATCATCTTTATGGGGGTAATTATTGATTCTGAGAATGTTAGGTGCTCAGATGCCACACACAATAAATAAATAAAATATCATATACAAAGAAAGTTTAGGGATGTTAGGAAATCATTGTCAGGGCATTTTCAGTTAAGAAGCTGACTGCACATGCTCTGTGATCTGGCTAGAATGGTGTCTGTTAGCCACATGCTTTTAATTAAAGAACAACAAGTTTGAAAGGAAGTGAAATAGCTGCCTGAAAAATCCATGGCAGTGGAAGGTCTCCCATACCACAGTTATCAGCCCAGCAGTGGAAGCAGACTTTGCAGAACTGCTATTACCCTTGGGGGGTGGGGTCAATGGGCAGGAAGGAGTTGAACAGGGTGGGGAATGAGCGAAGTCATAGTTCCGCCCTCACCCCTGCGCACACATGCAGAGGGCTGTGTCGCTCTACCGGGTATAGAATCTACTCTCTCCTGCAATGGGGGAACAAGGAAGGAGACTGTGACTAGAGCTGGGCAAATTTTTTTGACCAAAACTTTTTCCAGTGAAAAACACCGATTCAGTAATGCAAACATTTTGTGAATGTATGTTGATTTCACCAAATTGTTTCTATCAGAAAAAAATCAGAAAATGCACAATGTTTCATTTCAGCATTTTCAAAACAAAATATTGAGGTTTTTTTTATTCAAAACGATTTTTGTTGCAAAATTTCCATTAATTCTATTTTTAAAAATTTAAGATAAAAAAATGTTGGAAATCAAAACATTTTGTTTGACCAAAAATGAAGATATTGAGAATGTTTTCAGTTTGATCCAACATTATCTTTTCAATTTTTCAGAATTGCCAGATACCTGAAAAATCTATTATTCACCCAGCTCTAATTGTGACTCACTGAGCCACAATCGACCTCTCAGGCAGTGCCTGGGGCAGCACAATTAAACATTAGTGTATAATGTAACCCATTGTTTAAAAAACACAGACATCTGAGTTAGTCCTTAGGGAAGGAAAAACAGGTCTTTAAGGTCTATTCTCTCCTTTTAATTGGGAAAAAACCCTTATTTTTCTAATTCAGAAATAGTCAAATATATTTTTTCAAACTTTTGTGTTAAAAGAAAAGCATTCCCAGGCACAGATCCTGAACGTCAAGTGAATTTTTACGGCTACGTAATAGACCCCCTGAAAAAAGAGGCTTGTAATAGAAGTGGCTGTCAGAGCTTTTAACTACTTCCATAGAAAATTACAACATTAGTGCTTAGTGAGATTTTTACACCAAATGCACAACACCAGGCAGCTGATCCATAAGTTACTGAGGCCAAGAAAAATCAAAGAACAACTTTGTGTATTGCATATATACATGCCTCTTAGTGACTCTGAGGTCAGGTGAATGTGTTTCAGGCTAGATTCTCATTTGGATTTACTTTAATCATTTTTAAATTGGACATAATTATTTCCCC
This sequence comes from Chelonia mydas, assembly GCF_015237465.2. Taxonomy (NCBI): domain Eukaryota; kingdom Metazoa; phylum Chordata; order Testudines; family Cheloniidae; genus Chelonia; species Chelonia mydas. The sequence goes on from NC_051246.2 coordinate 48,581,710, forward strand.
CTTTTGTACTTTTTCCATATAGATTACCCAATCTCTTATAAACAGTGACAGATCACCTGTGAAGGGTAGTCATTATGGTTCTTTCAGGAACATGAAAGAGTAATAACTCATAAACCCCATAAAAGTGAGTACATTTTTGAGGTTTTTCTTTTGAGCAAAGGAAGATAATCATTTGTGAGGCATTTTATCAGAAATCTGTTTATATGAAAGGACTCTTTTTCCATGAATAAATGGCCAGATCCCATTCTACTTATACATGTGAATAGTCTTTGGCTGCATTTTCTACCCTGGGGCTAAGTTTCAGAAGTGCACAGGCTGCCCTAAATCAGAGTAAGGTAAGGGGCCCCGGCACAGTGCAGTAGCAGGACCTTGGGACTGCAAAGATGAGCTTTTTACAAATCAGCACCAAGTAACGTCTGGCCTATTTGGCTATAGCTGAAGATCTCACCCAACATCCTGAGCCCAGAAACATGTAGAATACAAGTCCCAGGGAACGATATGTGGTTGAAAATGGTGACAAATTAAATACAAGTCTGAGAGAACAATATGTGATTGAAAATTGAGACAAATTAAATAAAATGGTCTCAATTAAAATATCAGTGCTTACTAACAGTTACCACACAGTTGTATTCGCCTGTACTAAGAATAGCCAGCATCAGCGATCTCAGATTTAATTTATTTCGGTTTTTTAAAAGTACTAGTCCAGAGTTTTAGACACATTTTAAAAACACACACAATATTTGAAATGAATATGGTCACAATAAAAATCCATCCCAACCTTTTCACTTCCACTCAACCTGCTACCTTAGAGAATGCCTGGAAAAAAAGATAACCTTTGCAACATGCTCAGCAAGTCACATCCATGCTCTCCACCTAGAATACAAACTTGTCTGGGCACTGTCAGCTTGCGTGGTAAAGATCAAACCCAACAGCTTGAGCTGCACTCTGAAATGAACTGGAAATGCGTGCAGTTTTGGGGACACAGACACAAGAGGTTACATGTGAGAAGTTCTGGTAAGTAAGTGGCTAATCCATTCTGCACTAGCTGAAGTTTCTGAATGGTTTTTAGGTATAGCAATCTATAGAGCATATTGCACTAACCCAATCTAGAAGGTAATGAAAGCATAGTCAGGATCATTAACCCCATTTTACAGATGAGGCACAGGGAGGTGAAGTGACTTACCCAAGGTCACCTGGCATGCCGGCCAATGGCAGAACCAGGAATATATTATTTACACCAGCTGATTTCAGATGCTTCTCCCAATTCACCATAAAAATCTTAAGTCAACAGACACCTGATCTGTTGTTGTGTAGCAAATGTTAGTAAATGTTTACTATTTAATGATGTCCACTGTGGTCAACATCTTGAACAAAAGTCAGGTTTAAATGTGTGAGTTAGCTCAGATGTTTTCTTCCTAAAAATAGCTAATTCAAGATAATATTAGATAATACTTAGTCCTGCCATGAGTGCAGGGGACTAGACTAGATGACCTCTTGAGGTCCCTTCCAGTCCTATGATTCTATGATACTATAATAACTCTCTAGCCATACACAGGACTGTGCTCCTTGAGAAGAAACAAATTCATGTATAAAGCTACTTATCAAGGAAGTGGATTTATCTGAAGGTTAGCAGCACTCAAGTCTTATATTAAAGATTTTGGTCATAACAAATCTCCTTGACATCACTGTCCTCACTCATCTATTCTCCATAACATGCTCTCAGACCATGTGAAGAAAGATCAACAGCTGACATGGGCAGGGAAACAGACAATCTTGTTTTCAGCCTAGGATCAAAACAAGCTTTGAGAAGACTAACTCTGGGTTTTATTTTCTTATAGGAGAAATGCAGTTGTTTCCCAGTGAGTTTGAGCAGCAGGAGAGCAATGCAAGACCAAGAATATGTACCTCGAACCCGAAAGAACCACAATTTCTTTTAGACACAGAGCACCAGAAGCTGCGTTTACAAAGCTGCCTCTCCCGCCATTCCAGAGATGGAATGCTTACTGAATTTTAAGGAGCACAGAGACACAAAATACATGGTAGACCATACCTAATTAGTAACTGCTGAGTGAACACAGCATTCCTTGATTATACAGATCTGAAACAATCATAAGCCTCTAGTTCTGCCTCCTGTTTAAAGTTTGAAAACCTGAAAGCTAATGTGACACTTCCTTTTCCCACTCTACCCCCCTTTCATTCTTTAAGGTGAGAACAAATGCCAAAAGGATTACTCTTTTCAGCTACAGAGATTAAGTACAGTACAGGTCATAGGAAATGATAAAGAGAATCAGTAACAGCTTGAATGTCCCAGCTAACCAAGAAACACACACACACACACACACACACCAACCCCCCCAAAAAACAAAGGAGGTACAGATCAATGAGAGTCATCATTCATGGCAGTTTTACTCCAGACCCATGCAGATACTGTGAGAGTAGAAACTTGTCAATCATAAAGTATTAAAACCTACCAAACTGGCTCTTGTTATTAGCTACATGCTGACAAATTTGATCCTCTTTTCTAAACCAGGAAAAAGACTCTCTCCTTTGCCTTCACTGGGTAAGTCATTCTTTTCACACCATGACAACAGCTTGCACAAGGGTAAACCAGGCAGAAGATTATGTTCTCTTCAATACTGGGAAGAGCCACATTCCAACTTTACTAGCAATTTTTGTCCTCCCCTTACAGCAAAAAGAACAGCAAAGCAACTCTCCGATTTTGAAGTGGCAGGTAGAACACACCTTCCTAGAGAGGTTGAGTGCCATGAGACATGAGGTGTTCTGCTTCGAGGTGTGCCTTGTATAATCCTATATTCACAACCAATTTGCAGTGAGCAGATTTAGGAATACAAATTAGAGACCTTCCTGTCAGAAAGGCAAACAACGAAGGCTCATTTTGGTTGTGGGACTGTTCTTCATTTGACACCGATGGAGAAAAGCAGAAGGCAGCAGAAAAGCAAGAGCAAGTATAGTCTCCAAGTTGCTCACATCAGAGTTGCTTTATTTTACTATATTATTCAACTCTCAATCCTGTTCCACCAACATCAATAAAAGAGCCAAATGTATGAATAAAGGGTTTAATTGGATGCCAGAAACAAGAGATATCACACATTGGATATGACTAAGGATAAGATTGAGTCTTTTTGGTAAAAGTCATGGACAAGTCACGGACAATAAATAAAATTCATGGCCTGTGACCTGTCCATGACTTTTACCAAAAATACCCCGACTAAATCTCTACTTCTGGGGCCCTGCTGCGGGAAGTCCCTGCTCCAGTGCTAAGGGTTGACTGCCCCTGGCTGCTGCTCCTAGGGATCACTCTCAGGACGGCCGCCAGGCACCCCAGGCTGCTGCTCCAGCCACCCCAGGGCTGCTGCTGTTCAGGCAGTCCCCCAGGGGACCCCCTGGACCACTCCCTAGAGCCAGCCATACCAGCTGTTGTTCCGGCAGTCACCGGAGCTAGGTGTCTGGGGCCACCCGAGCAGTGGCCGGTGAAGCTGTCTCCCTGGCGACCCCCTGGACCGCTGCTCAGGTGGTCCACGGGACCAGCTGCATTGGCTGCTGCTCAGATGGTCCCCGGAGCCAGCTGGCCCCAAGCCTCAGGAGCAGCGGCCAGAGCAGCTAGCCCTGGGGACAGCTGGAGCAGCTGGTCCTGGTTCGCTCCAGTAGCGGCTGGCCATTGGGTGCTGGGGCCAGCTGCTTAGGTGGCCCTGAATTCAGCCGCACCACCCGCTGCAGAAGTCACAGAGGTTGTGGAAAGCCACAGAATCCATGACTTCCACCATCTCCGTGAAAGAATCACAGCCTTTGGTATGACAGGTCTACATTTTGCATTTCCTCTGTGTCAGACACGGGTAAAAGATTTTTGAGGAGTAGTTGCCACACTGGTTAAAGGAAACAATAAGATTTCAACCAATTTCTTTCAGCAGTGACCCTTACTGCCACTTTTGACATGTCCTTACGTCTTTTAAACAGTCTTGCTGGAGAAATTCACATTTTCTTTCATTATTCCCTAATTTCCATGCTGCCTTGAAAAAAAGCAAGGGCTCTAACCTCTGTTGCCACAAAACAACATTGAGGTCAAGAGCTTAGCAGGATTAAAATAAATAAATAAAGAGTTGGACTTTTATGTGAATAATGAGAACATTCAGAGTTGCAATAGCAAGGATTAAAATAAAACCTAATAAGAGTCGGTAAGGCTGCAAACCATCAGGCTTGAGAGCTTAAGCCAACCTTTATTAATGGGCCTTAGGAAGAAACTTCCCTGTGCGCAGATTAATCCATAACTGCCTACGTAGCATCTCTGGTCAATACCAGAGATGGGACACTAGATTAAATGGACCACTGGTCTGATCCAGTACAGCACTTCACATGTTATGTTGCACCCTATTCCTCAGCCTGTACCCCTCTCCAAAACAATGAACAAACTATCAGCCTCTCACCACAATGAGTATGTTTCAAATCATGTATTTTATTTTCCCCAGTCTACTATTATGCATCTACGTCTCATATTAATCTTCAGAGAACTTCTCTCCAATGAAGAAATTTACCTATCACAAAACTGAAAATATGTATGTTTATACAGGTCCATGAGTAATGCCAAAAGCAGAAAGTTGAACAGAAAGTTTTTGAAAAATGCTATGTTCATGCACCAAATGGCTATCACCGGTTTGTCAGCCAGCTGCTTAAAAATCCTCTGCTTTCCATCTCTGGAGCCCTAGATACAAATCTTGATCCAAGCAGGTTGCAACGGGAAATGTATGGGCAAGTCTTATCCTAACCCCTAGTGGATACAAGTGATCACTACAAAATTCACCATGAATGAAATTCAGGAGGGTCTGAAGCCTGAAACAATAGGAATCCTGTATATGAGCTTCCAGAAACGTACATGGTACATTCACCCAGCACCTGCATGGATAAGGTTACGAGTCTTTCTTGGAGGTCACGGGAGTAACGGACTCTGTGACTTTCTGGGATCTCCGTGACTTCCACAGCTGCAGCGGCTGACCTACGGCCGCCCGAGCAGCTCCGCTGCAACTGGTTCCGGGCGGAGGAGGAGCAGCAGTAGCGGTGGAGCCCCGGGCCGCTCCTCTGCCCCCAGTAGCAGCCGCGGCGATGGAGCCCTGGGCCACCCCCACCCAGGTAGCAGTAGCGTCCCCTAGAGCACATCCCGCCCCCCCCCACACACCGCACCTAAGATTTAGTTAGGGGTATTTTTACCTTTGGCTTTCCTATATTTTTAACTACCAAAATTTGGAGTTTAGTTGTGAACTATCTTCAGCAACATACCTCTCAGTCTGTCAAGGACCAAATGTAGGACACAGCATCTGACAAAGACCCAAAATGAAGGGCACACGAACATTTTTCACGCAGGAAAAAGAAAATGGTGTTGGGATTCATTCCTTTTCCCAAAGGGGTACACACCTCCACTTGAAATTTTTTAGGAGTCCACAAATGAAAAAACAGTTGAAAACCATTTCTTTAGTATTAATAACTCTTTCTACAACCTCGTTTTCCTTAGTCTTTATTTCTGATATAAGTAATTTTAAAAATGAAAATGAGAGGATACAAAATGCATAGGTAACTTCGAGACTAAAATGAGTGATGTCCTCCATAATGAAGGGCCTTTGAGATGCATGGTCAGTAATGTAAATTTGTGTTAAACACAACATTTTACTGAGAGGCTATGGATAAAGCAGAAAACTATGGAAATTTTTAAATGAAGTTGTATTAAATGAAGACTGCAGGATGGAAAAGTTTTATATGAAATTACAGATATACAATGTATTCATAGCCAAGGGGCATTAGGATAGCTCCACTTCAGGAGACAATTTCTCACTTTTAAATCTCCCTGCCAACAAAAATAATTACATCTACTCAAATATTTTAAAATGTTAATGAATGTGTTACCTTGTGTACTGGATTCTGCATTACAATATGAAAGCACAGATTGTGATTCGTTTAGTCCACCTGAGACATCTACACAATAATATTCATTTGATAAATCTTATACATATTACATAGCTGTTACAATATGTGAAAACACAGGTGGATGATAGTCTTGAAGCCAGATTTGAAATAAATCATTTAAAAAATGTTATTCTTTTCAAGCTCTTTAGGCACGATCCCTAGCTACAGAGGAAAAAATGCATATATTTCCACAATCTGAATCAGTACAGTGTACGTATTTAGCCATGTATACAATATTACCAAAGGAATATCATACTAACATGACCTGTAGGGAACAATACTGCGCTAGAAGGGGATCATACAGATAATGAGGGTGTCATGTGATGGCTTTGCACTACTCTAGCAGTGGGTTCTGCTTGTAAAGCTGGCTAAATTAGCTATTGGAGAATTGCATAAGAGCAGGAAAATTTCAAATGGCACAAAGACATCATAAAAGGCCCTATGCCAGCCTGGCCACCCCCCTACCACCAATGTAGAGAGCATGGCCAGGTGAAAGAGGGTATGACAAGGGTTTCTTTAAGCCCCACCTACTTCTGTCTGCTGTTTCTGCCCTGGGAGCCATTGTCACCCAGTATAAATCAGAGTAGCATTCAGGTTTTATGCCACTTTTTCATTCCTTTGCATGCGTTATGTCTCAGTTCAGCCAGGCACCAGATTCTGGCTATATGAATCTATGAAATTTTTCTTTCCAATGTCACATTTTTGTAACCAAACTGTAAGAAAAATAAATCAGTAGAATTACCTATATTGTATGCTCTTTGCAATAATCACTATAAAATTTCAATGAATAAAGCAAGCTTATACAAAGATTACAAACCAGGCTTAACAGATAGCAACGTACAATTCACTGTAAACCAAAAATTGTTTTGTCATCTGGGTTCAAATATTCAACCCTAGCTTTATCCCTAATTTAGTCCTGAAAGGATATTTGGACAGAATTTAGTTAGAATATATCTGATTTTTAAATTCACTTTGGAAAATAATGGAAAGCTAATTACAACCAGGGTGTTCTGTGCTTAAAAAAAAAAAAATGGAGGGAAGTCATAAATGCTGGAGTCATACATCAACATATACAGCCAACTCCTGCAGTCTTACTCAAGTCTTATGCAGAGCTGCAAAACCGAACCACACACATACATATGCAATAACCATGTGGAAGCCTGCCTGTGATTTTGGCTCTCGTATAAGTAAACTGTCCTAACTGTAGCTCAGTCCCTGCTAGCACAATAATAACCATGTGTTTCCAAACTAAACATCTCTTGTCAGGAGTTAGAACCTTGGCTGTAAAAACTTGAGGCTAAATCCTGGGCTGCTGTTTGATCCTTCTCTTTAAAGCCAGCTTAACCAATTACTCCACGATCAGAGCTATGCCACCTTCTTGCCCTACAGCCTGTGCACTGGATGATACAAGACGACAGCAGTTTGGTCTGGGGTGTTTGTTTAGCACTACGCTGATGCCCAAGTATTGTAACTATCATTTGGGGCCACAGACAGCCGGAGTAAGCTGGAACAGTCCTCATAGTGGCCAATGGAGAGCTGCCTCAAGACTGAGGGACACATATTGTGGCTCAGGGGATGACATCAAAGGGATTTTTTTTTAAATGGCAGACTTCTTAAGATTGACGCACTATTGCCCAGGCTCCGGATTCATAAACATCCAGATTCATGAACAATAATGGCTGTTTAGAGAGGAAACAACATCTTTAATTACCTGTACAGTTCCATGCACTCCTATGGAGTGGTATAATTAGTACAGTATAATCAACAACGGTTCTTTGTTCTGGATCAAAATAGGTTACAAAGTATTGTGCCAAAGAATCAAGCAACATACTAATGAATAGCCAGTCTAAAATTAAAATCCAATTTTTAAAAGTGTCTAGCATACTGTTAGAGTGTGCTTGGTAAATAAATTCTGTTTTTACAGTCCCTATTTATAGCGTCTAAGTTGGTTTTTAAGACAGATTGTACAGCTATAAAGGATGCAAAGTGCTATATAAAATCATCCCCTATGCTAATTCTTTGTCAGATTTCAGAGAATTCCATGTGTTTTTGCCTTCCCCCCACTTTTTTCTAGTGTAAAAAAAAAGTGACTTAAACACCTTGCAAAAATACTCAGAGATGTTACGCTTTTTGACTTAAACTAAATGAAAAATGTTCTGAGCTAATTAACCACTATGATTTTACTTGTAACATGGTGCCTAGTATTGAAGCAGCTTGCAAACCGTGCATGTACTTGCATAATGTGCAATCTGATACTTTTATACAATGTGTGACAGGAGACCGAAATGGGAATTGCGGTCTTAACTCTAAATTTCTTTGCTTCTGTGAAGCTTAGTCAGGCCCTCCAACCAAGCATTATTTAAATTTACTCTTTTTTGGCACTTAATGGATTTCAGAGTTGTAGCTGTATGCTCATGTCTATTTTCCCCCACCCTGAGTAGTTCAATTATCCCTGGAACTCTTCAAATCAATTTCTATTAAGTGTCATTACACTGCTGGAGTAAAACTCATCCATTGCAGATCTTCAGAGCTTTGAATTAAGCCATTCAATTCTTCATAATTCCAGCAAGTGCTTGGAATATATTTTGGTCAATTTGAACTTCCTGAATCAAACAATAGCATGCTGGGGAACCTGGAAACTTGCAACAATCTGCTGATATAGCTAGAACCTTAGCATAATTGTTGGGAACAACAGAAATTACACAAACCTATGACCTGGTCTGAAAGTTTGCTATGTAAATTATACAAAGCATCCAGGTATAGATGGAGTTACTATAAGGTGGGTACATAACTGGTTGGAAAACCGCTCCCAGAGAGTAGTTATCAAGGGTTCACAGTCAAACTGGAAGGGCATATCAAATGGGGTCCTGCAGGGATCGGTCCTGTGTCCAATTCTGTTCAATAGCTTCCATAAATTATTTAGATAAGGCATAGAGAGTACAGTTATAAAGTTTGCGGACAGTAAGAAGCTGGGAGTGCTTTGGGGGATAGGATTAAAATTCAAAGTTATCTGGACAAACTGGAGAAATGCTCTGAAGTAAATAGGATGAAATTCAGTAAGAACAAATGCAAAGTACTCCACTTGGAAAGAAAAATCAATTACACACATACAAAATAGGAAATGATTGCCTAGGAAGGAGCACTACGGAAAGGGATCTGGAGGTTATAGTGGATCACAAGCTAAATACGAGTGAAGAGTAGAACTGTTGCCAAAAAAAAAAGCAAGCCTCATTCTAGGATGCATTAGCAGGAGTGTTGTAAGCAGGACACAGAAGTAATTTTTCTACTCTACTCCATGCTGATAAGGTCTCAACTGGAGTATTGTGTCCAGTTCTCAGTGCCACATTTCAGGAAAGATGTGGACAAACTAGAGAAAGTCCAGAGGACAGTAACAAAAATGACTGAAGGTCTAGAAAACATGACCTATGAGAAAAGATGGAAAAAACTGGTTTTGTTTAGTCTGTACAAGAGAAGACTGAAGGGGAACATAACAGTTATCAAGTACATAAAAGACTGTAACAAGGAGGTAGCTGAAAAATTGTTCTCATTAATCTCCGAGGATAGGACAATGAGCAATGGGCTTAAATTGCAGCAAGGCAGGTTTAAATTGGACATTATGAAAAATTTCTTAATTATCAGAGTAGTTAAGGACTGGAACAAATTGCTTAGGGAGGTTGTGGAATCTCCATCATTGGCGGTATTTAAGAACAGGTTAGACAAACACCTGTCAGTAATGGTCTAGTTATTACATAGTCCTCCCTTGAGTACAGGGGACGGGACTAGACGACCTATTGAGGTCCCTTCCAATCCTATACTTCTGTCATTCTTTATGATTTTATTATTCTGAATGAAATGCTGTCAAAGTGTCGCAGAACCACAAAACCTATCAAGTTTTATCTCTTCATAGGTAAGATATTTTGTATGTTACATTAAGGTTCAGATATGGTGCAGCATTTCAATGGAATTAGAATATGATTTGTACAGGGGGATCATAAATTTTAAAAGGAAAAAAGGTCATTAGGGATTATTTATTCCTGGTTTGTTTGTTCCTTTTTCAATGGTTCAAAAATATTGTCCTCAATACCCTGGCAAATTATGAAATGTGTTATTGCTGCTATGGCCAGCTTATGAAATTGGTCATTTTTAGATTTGATAAACACAAAGCCCTTTTTATAATTCTTTCCCATTTTTATCTCTCAATTGGACTTATAAACCTTTTCTGTCCTTTAAATGAGGCAGTGAATATCTGGCAACGTGACGAAGAGTGAAAAGACTGTAAACTGTGAAATCTAAGAAGGTGAACACCCTATATTATATATTTGGTCTAAATTGCATTTAGCGTTCATGAAAAGTGTCAAATTAAATGCATTGAAGACTAATGTCTTCTGTTTTAACCTAGAACAGCTGCAGCAGGGAAAAGAGCAGTACCATTACATTGCCCTGTCAATGGGTCTCTTAGTCCTGTCCTGAAGGTACCCCCTCTACTGGGGAAACAGCAATTTATTTCCTATGGCCATTCACTGTGGGGACTACTAACAAGGATGTTAACTGTGGGCCATTTTATTCGGGTGGTTGTAAAAAGTGGACTTGGCTTTCAAACCAAGCCAAGCAGCAATTTCATTTCACAAGCAGCAATCTAACTGTACATATTAATATGACAGCATAAGGCCTCGATAGCTGCAGATGTCTTTTTGAAGAGGCAGGGCTGGTGATTTATTGGACTTCATGGTGGGAGCTGAAAAATAAATTACTCATTCAAACAAGGCATCAAACAATCATTAGATGGTAACAGCTTTTAGTCACTAGTGATCAGGTTCTATTTCCACAGTGACCTAGAGGTAAAAGTCTATGTACCAGGGGTGGCCAAACTTACTGACGCACCGAGCTGCATACGATAACCTTCAGAAGTTTGAGAGCTGCAAGACGTGCACAGCCTGCTCTGTGGGACGGTGCCTGCCAGGGCCTGGGGCTAAAGCCCTGAGACCCCCCACCCCACAAGGCAGAAGCCACCTGGTCCCACCACCTCTCCACAGGGCAGAAGCCCTGAGCGCCAACCCCCCACCCAGTCTGGTAGGTGAAGAAGGGGGGGGGGGGGCGGCTCTGCAAGCCGCACTTTAACTGCAAAAGAGCTGCGTGTGGCTCACAAGCGAGCCACACCTGCTATATACCATGTTACTATCTGGCTTTATTGTTAATTTTCCTTCATCTGACTTGAGGATGAATAGATCTAGTGAAGCCTGCTGAGAAAAGATAGAAGAGAAAAATCATTTAAACACCCCCCAGAAATTATCTACAAAAAGAGACACACGACTCACATATTCATCTGAAATGGAAGGCCATACGAACAGCTATGCACACTGTGTCTGACTCACTAGCCTAGCAATGATTAATGGGATCACTGAGAGAGTTGTTATTGTCATCAACCCACAAATATCACAAACTGCCTTAACTGTGAGCTCAATAACAAAATGTCAGACAGACAAGAATCTAGATCAGAAAATGGAAGAGAGTTTCTCAAGTATGGGTTATGTGTCTATATTTCACACATACATTTAACTAAAGCAGCTGAGAGATTTTGAGTGGAAAGTGTGAGTGGGGAGTTTCAGTGGGAAGCAAAATAGTTTAAAGGAAAAAAGTAGTAGATTTGGAAAATGGAGAAAGAAGCGGCTATATAAGTCATATCATGCAGAGATACTACTAGTCAGTCCAAAACAAAAAGTGTGTCTATAGCTAAGGAAGCAACCTCAGGTGCACTGGGCATCTGTTCTAGGGAGCCACTGAGTGGAGGGCTTTTCAGAAAAAGTTCTGTCTTGCAGAGCTCCTAAACATAATTAATTTCTGTAGGGCTCTGACCCAAATCATGGAACATTCTTTTTTTTTAGTAAAAAGAAAAATGTCCAGTGGCATTTCTTCAGGAAACACAGTGATAATTACATCTGGCCAAACAAATCATCATCTACTATTATGACTACTATTTTTTTACCCAGCAGTCTTGGCTTCGCAAACCAAACCTGTCCTCATATTTAAAAATCTATCTGGTATTTGAAAAGATTCCACAAATATCACAAGAGAACACATGATAGCGTATGGATTCTTTGCAAAGTATATAACCTTGGTACCTGGAATTTGAGATTCAGAATGGGTCATTCATGTCATTAGTGGGTAGAATCCACACACAATGGAGATAGACATACTCAATTTGATTGAATCCTCTAGATCAGTTCTGACAATTCATGAATATTTATGGGTTCAAATATGATTGAATTGAACCAAACTCCTACTATTCGTGAAATATTCATGATTTCCCCTTCAGGATCCAACTGCCTCTGCTAGTAATCATAGTGATTTAGATTCTGAAGAATCTTAAACATTTTACATGGAGCTCAATGGAATTACTCTGTATTTAAACTATTGTAAATGAGATTAAAATATGCATGGATCACTAACTCACCACTAAAATGCAACTGTAGCGGTCATTATTGTGCCAGCCACACAACACAACAATTTCAGAAGGGCAAGTAAGTAACTTCTCTGACTGAAACCACTAAGAAAGGTAAAACATAATTACCCAAGCTGGAATTGGATCCAGGTTCCACTGGATCTTTAATGACCACAAGCATTTAGGTCTTTCGTTTTATGCTTCATTCGAAAGATTGATGAGTATCATTTCCAAAGTGCAAAATACGAGGCTGCTGGCATATAGAAAGTGGCTCATCAGGACGTTCAAATAAGAAAGGAGATCTCACTCTTTCACATAAAAAACCCATTGTTTGTGTTTGACTCTGAAACGTGTGATCCACTTAGTCCTTTCAGAATGAAATATCTACTAAGTCAGATGTTACGCTGCTTAAATAGTAAAGAATACCAGATATCAGACTGCTCAAGTTGCTAAATTAGATGCTCCTTTTCAAAGGGAGAAATGATTGCTGTACTTAGGGAGCTCTCTATTCCATCAAAGCTTAAGGCTTGGACAGATTTTCATCAGAACGTTATAAGAAGTTTCAATTATCTTTGATGCTTACTGCCTTGAGGTAAAGTAATTTTTGTTACATTTAAGCTATATCAAACACAAGGCAACTGGCTAAGATGAAATGAAGACCCCAACTGCTTTTATGCTTGTTAGCTGTCCAAGTAGCATAGTATCATCTTAAGTATCCGTTATTTCCTCTCTCTCTGGAGATTATGGGCTTGAGCCAAAGCCCACCGAAATCAATGCAAAGATTCCCATTGACTTTAAACGGGCTCAATCCGAATCAGATCCTATATCCTACACTTGTGGGGAGATGGATTCATAGGTCTTTTCCATGTCTAATGAACATGACCCTATTGACTCTTTGCATAGTTAGCACTCTACCATACTTGCAATACTGTAGTTATCCAATAAGACTCCACTGGAACTACAGGAGCAGTAGGATGAACCTTATACAGACAGCAGCAGAACAGGTGTGTACCAAATAGGTTCATGCCAACAAAAATGGTTTCATATTATGCATAAAAAACTTTATCAAGTGTGAAGTAGGTTTGCCTGTTTTTTTATTACCATAATTTCCGATTATATATTTCCTCTACATAAATGCATTGGTGTAATACTGAATATAAAAAAATTGCCTTCTTCCTCTTATTTCACTTATCCCACCATCTGGGATAAGTCAGGTCGCCATTCAAGCATCCATCTTCTTCATCTGTTCAAGGAGGCACTAAAGTCCACCTGCTTACCATCTTCTTTGGTGCAATCTATCAATTGCCGCCTCACCTCTGAGAAGGGCTATGCCTCCCTGTGACATCCTGCCTGGGGGGAATCCAGACCTGAGAGTCCCTGTATTACTCCTCTCAGCCTCAGCAAGTGAGTTTTGTCGCTGCTAAGCTACTTGTCTGCTCCCTGACACACCAGCCTTTCATGCAGAACCCAGGCAAAAAGCAGCAATGTTCAAAGAAAGATATGTGACTAGATAAAGGACTGGCTAAACAACAAGCAGAAATTACCATTACCATGTTTGCATTAGTCCACTGAGCCTGGTGCACGTGATTTTTTTAACCTAAGTACAATGAATGCACAGATCTTACAGCTTGATTCATCATGGTGCTGGAGATAGTGAGCAATATAACGATGGCCTTTCATGCACTTTGCACACCATTACAAGAAAGCTTCATAGACAAATATTTCTTACTTGTAAAATCCTAATTACATATGCATTTGCTGCAGTTAGATAGTATTTGTCAAGTGCTTTGCAGCACTGTATGTTTCTCTGGTATGTTCAGTAGTGATTGGACCCCTTAAAATACATTCACCAATATAGTCACCCTTTGAAAAGGAACATCTAATTTAGTAACTTAAGTAGAACATCAGATATCAGACTGCTCAAGACCCACAGTGGAACTGTACAGAGGAACTATGGAGGAAGTAGCCATGCTGGGGAGCCTTGGAATAGGTTGTGGTGGGTTAGGGTGAATAGGATAACTCAGCAGATCCAGTGACTGAGAACCTCTGAGAAGGGAACACATGCAGCGAAGGCCTGTAGCAGGAAGTCAATCCCATGGCTTCTACTTCAACAAAATTTACTGCACACAACCTGATTTCTTGGGCTAGGTGCTGTAAGAACATTTAGAGGAATGAAGGGTTTTGATTTAAGAGTTTTTGCTATTTGTTTTTCCAACTGTCTCTTTCTAAACACACTGCTCCTTTGCAAAAATGCTTTTGATATTTTCCATGACAAGAATTTATTGGTCAATAAACTAACTACACCTAGACGTGCCTATGATAAAACCACTGATTTCTGAGCACTAAGGGTAGTGCAGAGAGGGGTTCCACACTGCTATACTTGTTCAACTGGTGTAGCCTAAGTTCCTCATGGCATGCTCATGACAGTGTTTGGAAGGGAGCAGCATGGTTCTATCGTTTCCAAACACAGACAACTTCGTTTTGTCTGTGAATGCTAGCAGCCCCTCCGCCATGCTTTCAATCTTCCAGCCACATTATGGCTGCTCCCTGTCTGGGCATGCCCTCTAACGGAGTTAGCACATCCAGACTGGGGAGACACAAATTTAGCTCTTAAGCGCTAAATGACCAGATTATACTTGGCCCTTGCACAGCTGTGAAGCTGAGGGAAAGGGGAAGGAGGAGGACACAGGGTGCTTTACAAACCTTGACACATGCCTGCAAAAGAGTCAAAGAGAAGTGCAGCAGCCCCATGCTCTGTGAAATAAAGGGATCAATTCCTTCCCATTTCCTATGTACCTGAGAGCATAACTGGCCTGCAACACAGCAGCTGCATCCCCCCAAAGGAGTGGAGTAATGGGCATGGAAAGGCCGTGCACAAAGGAGTCCCAGGATACATCCTGAGAGAGAATGCCTCCAAGTGCTCCATTTGGCATGGTACAACTTAGTGTTAGCCTGAACACATGGCATTCCTAAATGGTACACTCAAGAGAGAGACTAGTAAAACTAGTGAATATGCCATCTTTTGTTTAAAGGTCATGGAGTTTGGGCAACTTTCTTCAAGGTCACTTTTGTGACAGACCTTCTCAAAGGCTTTTTGAAAGTCCAAATAAATTATACCAACTGATTCTCCTTATCCAATACTTTGCTGATACAGTCACTGAACTTTAATAAATTAGACAGCCATGATTTTCTCATGCTAGCTAGACCCTTTCACATCATGATCATTTAGGCGTTTTCTAAGTCGATTTTTAAATATAATTTCAAATCAGTTGATCCACACTAATGTAAGGTTCACTGGTAATTCCTGGGATCATTCCTAGCACCTTTTTAAAAAGCACAACATTTGCTACTCTCCAATCTTCTAGTACAAGTAGCTGAATGTAATGACAGACTGCATTTTTTTTTTTTTTGTTAGGAGCTCAGCTGCCCTTGGATCTTTAACATCCATCATGGTGAGTTGTTAATCTTTCATTTATCAAAAAGGAGTACTTGTGGCACCTTAGAGACTAACAAATTTATTTGAGCATAAGCTTTCATGGGCTACAGCCCACTTCATCGGATGCACAGAATGGAACATATAGTAAGAAGATATATATATACACACACATACAGAGAACATGAAAAGGTGTAGTAAGAGGCTAATTAGTACTCCTGTTCTATTTCGGATACAGACTGATACGACTGCTACTCTGAAACCTTTCATTTATCAGTTTGTTTCAGCACCTCCTCTGTTAACCTCCTCTCCCCGATAGTGTTTGATCTTTATTTCCTGAAAAGAGTAGCTCTGCGGTAAGTATCTTCCCAAAATCCTCTGCTGTGGAGACTGATACAAGAAATTGTTTAGCTTTTTTGTTATGCCTTTAATTATTCCTTTATCTTACTGGAGGTCCAGCAGACCCACTGATTTTCTTGCAGCCTTCCTGCTTCCGATATACTTAAAGCATTTCATGTTGGTTTGCTTGTTGTAAAGGTCTTTGCTCTTCAGTGAGAATGAAATATTTAAGGAGCCAAATTCACTGCGCTGCTGGCCCATGAAGGCACATACCCACTGATTTAAGAGACTGGTATCCCCTTACATTTCTAATTACCATTTTAAAAAATGTACTTCAGCCTTCCACCACTGAGATACTGAAAGAGTACACAGTAGCAGCTATTTCTGTAGGATCCACAATCATTTTATTTCATCTGTTTTTCATTAAATGTCAAGTAAAAAGGCATCTGGAGTCGATGCTGGTATACTAGCAAATATGCTTTGTCATGCCAAGACACTATCTAACACAAATTCTGCCATCCTCTCTCACCTAGAGTTCAGTGGGACCACTCAAGGAGTAAGGTACTATTCAACACGAGCACAGGTCTCAGAATCTGATTTTAAGTGTTTCATACGATGATCACAGATGGATCATCTAGCCTACCCCCTTGATAGCAAACCAAAAAAACCCATTAAATTTGATCTCTATTCAAAATAGAGGTACAGTTCAGACACTAACTGCCAAATAGAAAAGGGGGCGGAGGATCATGCTTCTAATACAGCAATATGGGATGGGATGTCCAACAAGAAAATTAAACATTAGAAAAAAAATTATCTGACAGTACCTATGTCTGCAAATATCTGCAAGTACACCTGAGCTGCAACATGGAAAGGTAGTCCCATAGTTGGGTTGTAACGTTTCCTTAATTCAGATCTAGATTGCAAATGCCACCAGCAATGGTAAATTTTCCTTAACATCATGCTGCATTATATATTTGCCCTTTTGACTTAAACGCCTGTATTCATTTCAATTTTAACCAGTGAATCGGATATCATCACTTCAGTAGGGCAGCCTAAACAGATGAATTATAGACTATTCACATTCAAAAAATAAAGCCACCTGCTTTTCAATGGGGATTTTAATTGCCAGTTCATTTTACACTTTTCTCCGTGCGAAAGACAATTGGGGTCAGAGCAAGTTTAGCCAATGAGGAAAGCCCTCTCATCTTACAAACAACATATATGGAATTGCTGTGTTGTTGGACATCTTCAAACGCAGTGTGGCGAACAGAACACATTATAGATAAATGTCATTTTGCTTCAGCTGCGTATCAGTTTACAACGAGCTTCCACAGAAGATTTCACCAGAAACATTTAAGATTTAATTTAAAGTAGTGTAGGACTATTGTATTCTCTTTGGACGATATAGCAGTCCTGGAGAGCGTACCACCACATGTTAAGTATACAGAGGGGGCTATTTTTAGCATCACACACAGCAGAAAAATACAGGCCTATTTAGAAGAGACACAAAGATCATGCTGGACATCACTATGGTGAAAGAGAAGAACTTCTCAATGAAGTAACCCCACTCTCTTTAATTCTCCTTTTACCAAATCTGCTATTTTCTCCAAAGCTTCTCAGGCAGGTGGGCACTGGAGGCCTGTTTTGTAAAAGTGTCTCAATACAGCCTTCAATTTTGAGCTTGTAATTTTCCCAGACACACATGTTTCTGGGTGAAATTATTACTACATAATCCTGATTTTCATAGAGTCAGTTAGCGAGACATGTAAGTGACTTGAAATGTGTACACATTTGTTTGTGCCTTCAATGTGGGAGGCCACATCTGAAAATCAGACATATCTTTAGTACTACATATATGCAATGATTTCTCAGATGCAGAGCTCCATTTCATTCTGCAATCAGTTTGCATACCAGATTCATAAACTTCACTCATGATTAGATCAGCTTTATGCAACAGCTCCCAGTTCCACAACCCAGTGGCACATCCTACATATCTCCACAACAAAGTGCTCCCCTTTCATAGCTCACAGTTGTGTAGATTGTATCTGCCAAATGGTAGCCACTCTCCTGTGTGCATCTGATGAAGTGAGCTGTGGCTCACAAAAGCTCATGCTCAAATAAATTTGTTAGTCTCTAAGGTGCCACAAATCCTCCTTTTCTTCTCCTGAAATATATCCCTAAATGTTCAGAAGAGGGTAATAACCATGTTTTCACTGCACAACGGAAGTATTGCCACTGTCACTCTTTCGCCACTTGATCGCTTTACTCTTAAGGTGATAGCCTATGAAATTATAGATCTGCCTCCTGCTTGTCCTGTTCATCCATTCATTCTCTCATCTACTTATTTTCTTTTCAAGAGATAGTTAAGACTTTTCTTATATTGTTATTTGACGTGAGAAGAACATATAAGTGATGAAAAGTATAGGTTCCAACAGTGCTGGACACAGACCTCTCCAGCAGTAAAATCTAAGAGTTCAAGACTATAGCCCTTAATCAAAATTTTTCACTGAGGCCCCTAGAACCCCTACAAGAAGGAAACTCTAAGATTCATTGGTGAAACAAAGGGACAGAGAGTAGAGGAGCCCAGGGCATATCTACACTATTTCTGGGAGTGAGCCTTGCAGCACAGGTCCACAGACTTGTGTTAGCAAGGCTTGTGCTAACACTAAAAATGGCTATGTAGACATTGCTCTGACACTGGGGCTTGCGTTGGGGTTTGGGCTCTCAAGCGCGCTTCCCCCTCCACCCCGGCTTCAGAGCCTGAGCTCCAGCCCAAAACAAATACCTACATAGCTATTTTTAGTGCACTAGTGCGAAGCACAAGTTTGTGGACCCAGGCTGGGAGGTTTGCCCAGAGATGCAGTGTAGACATGCCCCAAGGGGCTAACTGAGAGTCATTGACTCCATGTGAACCTTAAGCAAGTCATCTGATCTTTTTGTATTTCCATCAACACAGGTACCAAACAAGTATGTCAACAAATGTTAACTTTATAACTGAAACACACAGAAATTAAAATCTAAAGTCTATTGTCTGGGTAGCCTGAGCAAACAGGTTTACATCTTCCTCTGGCATCCCTTTCTTATTAGTAACAGGCAAAATGAACCAGGGTCTCTGCTGAATGCACAGAAAAAAGGGCCCAGGGGAGAGTGTTGTCAGAAAGCCAATAACAACTCTGGCCCAAGGTGCAGAACAGAGCAGCTGGGAATGCTCTAACATGGGCCAGCTGACAACAGCCCCCAAGAGACCATCTGCCAGCTGAGCACAGCTGACTACGCCCACATTTATTCCTTGAGTCATGAGCTGTGGAGAGAGTGGTGTAGGAGCATCTATGCTACCTCTAAACCCAGAGGGAATTGAAGAAATCCCCAGGTTGGGGGATGATGCCAGTCTCTGCTCCCTGTGTGCCATCTGAGCAGCCCAAAGAGAACAGAATGGGGCATAGAATCTGTCCCAAATGATCTCTTACACATTTTAAAGCATTTAATTATCTAAATCGATGTACGCATCTTATCAGTCTCTGGATGATTGCTTCTTTCTACTTCTCTTTTCCCTTATAATAAACATCTATTTAGCAAGAGAGGTTCATGTACAATCATCTTTATTCTGCAGATAGGTTCTTTAGTTTCCATAATAAACATTTGGGACCAGATTGTGCAAATTACACTAAACCACACTGGGAAGGGTAGTGAGGAATCATACAGCCCCTGCGGGTTCTGCTGGGATTTTTCCCCCAGCATGCTCATTCCCTCAGCAGGATGCAAATTTGGACAGTTCTGGCTAGCACAACAGAGGCACAGCCATACTTTCTTCTCGCCCCACCCTCACACTTGGCTTGGTTTGCACCCCTAAAGCCAGTAGGAGGGAAAAATACCTGCAACCTCTTCAGTGCAGAGACTGCAATTGTTGGTAGCCTTTGAATGGGATGTAAAAGGAGGGGTGGAAGACCTGTTCTGCCTTCCCTCAGCCAGAGACTGGCACAAGGGCCTGGGACAATCTAGCCCTTTCTTGGCATTTCGAGTTAGTCAATATCTGCACAGACATCAGATGCATCATATGCTTCCAAATCTGTCTCTCCCTGAGATGAATTTTTGAGAGGAATGATGATGATAGTGAAGTGCAGTAAATATTACAATGTGTAAATACCAAATAGCCTGGAAAGAAAAAGACTTGGGATGGCACTGAAGAGTGTCTGACCAGCATCACTTAGATACATTTGTACATTTTCAATTCTGTGAGTGATGATGATCTCAGTAACTTCATGTTTGAATCAAATACCAAGAGTGCAACAGGAAATTGCCAGTGGGATTATTTAATGACAATTTAAGCAAGCAAGCAAACAAACAAACATTCCAATTTTAGATCTAATTTCTGCAACAGATTGAGAGAAAATCAGAAGGTCACCTTCAGATGATACCAGACATGACAGGTGTGGCAATTCTGGTTCATCTGGCTTTATCTCTAATAAGCACTAAGGAATTCCACTGTAAACAGTGGCAGGCACTGCCTTGATCTTTTTATATTACCAATGTTAAATGAAACAGTGTGTTCCAGGTAGGGAAAGTCAATTACCAAATAATCAAAATGTACACACTCACTGGAGAAAGAACAACATCCAGAATCTAAAACAATGGGAAGCAACAGTTGCCCATATAAGTAATCTTTTTCTTATTACAAAAGAATGGTTCCAAGAGAGTTTTACCTTTCTCACAATGACTCCCTGTGAATCCAGAAGGGCAGGCACACTTGTTAGGGGTCACACACGTCCCACCGTATCTGCATCCCTCTTCACAGAATGCTGAAAGAGAAAAGCAGGCTACTGTAAAACACAATTTCTACATTTATTATACATTTGTGAGGTGCCAAAGAAAGTCTGCCAAATACTGTATAACAGAAAACAGAATTCAAAATGTTAAAATCCAACCCATCTGCAAACAAAAGGAGAAAGGAATCCAGGTAGCTGGTATGGAAGGCTACCTAACTGCCCTCATGGCAAACCACCCTTCCAATAAAAGATTAATATCCACCTGGTGCAAATGATAGAGGGGAAAAAATTGAGTATAACAACATTTTAATGGGCTGATCTTAGCTCAAGTGAACTCAGTAGGAGTTTTGCAATTGTGGTGCCCTTGGTGGTGGACACATCGTATTGGCTCCTCCTCCTTGCTTCCAGCTTATAAATTTAATTGAAAGCCTACAAAATACAGCACTCTCCTGAACTTGATTTCTGTTTAAGCAGTTGACATAAAGAAGTTATGTAATCACAAAAGGGAGGCTAAGTGGGCCCCACAGTTGAAAACAGGAAGGGAGATGGACCATGAGACAACTTCTCTACTGAGATATGGTTCACACTATGAAAAAGCTTGAGAACCCCTGCCCTAAACTTAACTGTCCAGTAATTATGATTAAGAAAACCAATGTATCAGGCCCATTCTTATAAACAGTGCTTCTGGTTCTTCTTTTCTACCACTATAAATAAGGAATAATTCCACCAAACTGAATGCTGTTACACCAAGAGAACAGAATCAGGCCTTCTGTTCTAACACTATTCTTACTTTTTTCAATGAGAGGTCAAAATGAGTCTGCTCCTGCTCCCGCAGAAAGCTTTGGCAAGGACTTCACTGAGAGCAAGAATGGTCCCAGTGCGAAGCACATTCTTAAGAGCATATTTCCTGCCCCTTCTTCAACACACTTGCAGTTCTTGAGGCACTCAGTGGCCTAAGCCCCACTAGCGAGTGGAAGCTAAAATTAATATTTAAACAGAACTCAGCATCTGTGTTAATAACAGAACACAAAGTGCATCAGCAAGCTAAAATCACAGATGGAGTGTTGGCATCGAGATGTTACAAACAGTAGGAAAAGACTTAAAGTGTTACATAACAGATGAGGTGTTTTCGATTTTTTTTGCGGGGGAGGGGGCAAAGTACTGACAAGAATAACAAGATGAATAAAATACCAAACATTAGGAAAATGTATCTTGTAATTTGTAACTGCTTAAGGTGAGAGAAGCAAATCATATCTCCTTTGCTATGATCTGTCACTCTATCAATATACCTTGTAGCACTGCATATTGTTTTGGTGACGATGTATGGGAAGGGGAATCCTAAAATATTGTATAAAAATGGTAATGGTAATGGAAGAATGCAGGAATTCTAGGAATGGGGGAACCACTTGCCCAATAATATCTGCTATTTCCTGCTGCATATATTCCATGTATTAGTCATTTGGAAGTTTATCTACTCTAGTTTCATCTCAATCTTTATTGCTTGAAAGTGATAGCTAAGTGGAGACCTTACAGAAGTAACATTAAAATTCTATGTGGCATGAAGATAATTAGTATTTGCTGCAAAGCGGTTACAAAAAGCAAGTGTCATACAGAAAAGAAAAAAACAGATTGTTGTTTGTCAATCAGTTTCACCATCTAAAAGTAAACAGTCTATCAACAGCATATACTATACTATTTCACTAAAGTGACAGATCATTCAAATAAATAGAAGGGACACGAGGAGGAGGAGAAGAGACAGAGGTTTATTGCTCATAACTTGCAATACACATAAATAAGACTTATTAGAGCCAATGGGATATACACATATGTAGGGAAGGTAGACTACAACCTCAATTAGGAAGGACTGTCTCTTGTGTTTCCTTACTGCTATAATTGATTCTGTGAATATGACATGTTTGTTTCTTAGAATGAAGCTTATTTCTAGATCTGTACAGAAACTGGTTAACTTTCTTTCTATTCTTCAAGCTAACCAAAGAATGCTCCTCCTGGAAGTGGTTTATGAACAGGGTTGCCATTTTTGAGGCTTTGACCACTGGGAAAAGACCCAGGCCTCACAGTATTGAGGAGCTTACAGCAAAATGTGATGACATTGCTGTTACACAGAGGCCCACTGGTACTAGCCGGCAAAGAATTCACTGCTCTGTAACTGTCCTATCAGGCCTGACAAACTCACTGCATCTAGCACACTGCTTTCATAATAGTTATCTATTAAGAATGTCATGTGAGATCTTAAATGAAAGCCAGAATCACACAGATCCTCATAATCATTGTGTAATGTCTGCATTGATTATACTGAAGACATATATATGTACTAAACCTATGTTCTAAAATCTAAATCAAGGCAGGGTTGACAAACAGATTTTGAGTCAGACAAAGGAAGTTGGTTCACTTGTCTTGCTATCCGTTATATAAATTAAGCACTGCAAGCCAATACAATGTAAGCCAAAACTGCATATGGAGTAAGCAAGAGGATAGAAAAATAATGGAGACGAAACTACAGTGGGTTGTCCTGTCTCTGGGAGAAAAAATGAACTTTAAAGAATATAAATAGAATGCAAGGAGACATTTTGTTCTTTCATAGATTCATAGATATTTAGGTCAGAAGGGACCATTATGATCATCTAGTCTGACCTCCTGCACAACGCAGGCCACAGAATTTCACCCACCACTCCTGCAAAAAACCTCACACCTATATCTGTGCTATTGAAGTCCTCAAATCATAGTTTAAAGACTTCAAGGAGCAGAGAATCCTCCAGCAAGTGACCCGTGCCCCATGCTACAGAGGAAGGCGAAAAACCTCCAGGGCCTCTTCCAATCTGCCCTGGAGGAAAATTCCTTCCCAGCCCCAAATATGGCCATCAGCTAAACCCTGAGCATATGGGCAAGATTCATCAGCCAGATACTACAGAAAATTCTTTCCTGGGTAACTCGGATCCCACCCCATCTAATATCCCATCACAGGCCATTGGGCCTATTTACCATGAATATTTATTTACCAAAACCATGTTATCCCATCATACCATCTCCTCCATAAATTTATCGAGTTTAATCTTAAAGTCAGATAGATCTTTTGCCCCCACTGCTTCCCTTGGAAGGCTATTCCAAAACTTCACTCCTCTGATGGTTAGAAACCTTCGTCTAATTTCTAGTCTAAATTTCCTGGTGGCCAGTTTATATCCATTTGTTCTTGTGTCCACATTGGTACTGAGCTTAACTAATTCCTCTCCCTCTCCAGTATTTATCCCTCTGATATATTTAATGAGAGCAATCATATCTCCCCTCAACCTTCTTTTAGTTAGGCTAAACAAGCCAAGCTCCTTGAGTCTCCTTTCATAAGACAAGTTTTCCATGCCTCGGATCATCCTAGTAACCCTTCTCTGTACCTGTTCCAGTTTGAATTCATCCTTCTTAAACACGGGAGACCAGAACTGCACATAGTATTCCAGGTGAGGTATCACCAGTGCCTTGTATAACGGTACTAAAACCTCCTTATCCCTACTGGAAATACCTCTCCTGATGCATCCCAAGACCGCATTAGCTTTTTTCACAGCCATATCACATTGGCAGCTCAGAGTCATCCTATGATCAACCAATACTCCAAGGTCCTTTTCCTCCTCCATTACTTCTAATTGATGCATCCCCAGCTTATAACTAAAATTCTTGTTATTAATCCCTAAATGCATGACCTTACACATCTCACTATTAAATTTCATCCTATTACTATTACTCCAGTTTACAAGGTCATCCAGATCCTCCTGTAGGATATCCCTATCCTTCTCTAAATTGGCAATACCTCCCAGCTTTGTATCATCCGCAAACTTTATTAGCACACTCCCACTTTTTGTGCTGAGGTCAGTAATAAAAAGATTAAATAAGATTGGTCCCCAAACCGATCCTTGAGGAACTCCACTGGTAACCGCCCTCCAGCCTGTCAGTTCACCTTTCAGTAGGACCCGTTGTAGTCTCCCCTTTAACCAATTCCTTATCCACCTTTCAATTTTCCTATTGATCCCCATTTTAACCAATTCAGCTAATAATTCCCCATGTGGCACCGTATCAAATGCCTTACTAAAATCTAGGTAAATTAGATCCACTGCGTTTCCTTTGTCTCAAAAATCTGTTACTTTCTCAAAGAAGGAGATCAGGTTGGTTTGGAACAATCTACCTTTTGTAAAACCATGTTGTATTTTGTCCCATTTACCATTGACTTCAATGTCCTTAACTACCTTCTCCTTCAAAATTTTTTCCAAGACCTTGCATACTACAGATGTCAAACTAACAGGCCTATAATTACCCGGATCACTTTTTTTCCCTTTCTTAAAAATAGGAACTATGTTAGCAATTCTCCAATCATACGGTACAACCCCTGAGTTTACAGATTCATTAAAAATTCTTGCTAATGGGCTTGCAATTTTGGGTGCCAATTCCTTTAATATTCTTGGATGAAGATTATCTGGGCCCCCCGATTTAGTCCCACTAAGCTGTTTGAGTTTCACTTCTACCTCAAATATGGTAATGTCTGCCTCCATATCCTCATTCCCATTTGTCATGCTACCATTATCCCTAAGATCCTCTTTAGTCTTATTAAAGACTGAGGCAAAGTATTTGTTTAGATATTGGGCCATGCCTAGATTATCCTTGACCTCCACTCCATCCTCAGTGTTTAGCGGTCCCACTTCTTCTTTGTTTTCTTCTTTATATGACTATAGAACCTTTTAATATTGGTTTTAATTCCCCTTGCAAGGTCCAATTCTACTTGACTTTTAGCCTGTCTCACTTTATCCCTACATGTTCTGACCTCAATAAGGTAGCTTTCCTTGCTGATCCCTCCCTTCTTCCACTCCCTGTATGCTTTCTGCTTTTTCTTAATCACCTCTCTGAGATGCTTG
Source organism: Chelonia mydas (assembly GCF_015237465.2). Lineage (NCBI taxonomy): Eukaryota > Metazoa > Chordata > Testudines > Cheloniidae > Chelonia > Chelonia mydas. The sequence continues at coordinate 48,607,564 of NC_051246.2, forward strand.
CTCATCCAGCTTGGTCTACAACTCCTGCCTATAAATTTTTTCCCCTTTCTTGGGATTAAGGCTTCCCATAGCTTCTGCAGCTTTGATTTAAAATAATCCCAGGCCTCCTCTACCTTTAGATCCATAAATTCTTCAGTCCAATCCACTTCCCTAACTAATTTCCTTAATTTTTGAAAGTCAGCCCTTTTGAAATCAAAAACCCTAGTTGCAGATTTATTTTTGTTAATCCTTCCTTTCAGTTTGAACTGAATTAGCTCATGATCACTTGAGCCAAGACTATCCCCTACAACCATTTCTTCTATGAGGTCCTCACTACTCACCAAAACCAAATCTAAAATGGCTTCCCCTCTAGTCGGTTCAGCAACTACTTGCTAAAAGAATCCATCAGCTATCGCATCTAGGAAAATCTGAGCCTTATTATTATTACTAGCACTCATCCTCCAGTCTATATCTGGGAAGTTAAAATCTCCCATGATCACACAGTTTCCATTAGTATTTACTTTATTAAAAACATTAAAAAGGGCTCTATCCATATCCAAATTAGATCCCGGCGGTCTATAGCACACCCCAAGCACTATCCCAGGGGAGGCTCTAATAGTTTTCTTCCCCAATGTAATTTTTGCCCAGACGGACTCAGTCATATCCATTTCATTGCTTCTTATTTCTTTACATTCTACCTCATCATTGATATACAATGCTACTCTACCACCTTTACCTTTATTTCGGTCTTTCCTAAACAGCACATACCCCTCAATACCTGTAGTCCAGTCATGACTACTATTCCACCGTGTTTCTGTTATCCCTATAATATCTGGTTTCACTTCCTGCACCAGTAGCTCTAATTCCTCCATTTTGTTACCTAGGCTCCTCGCGTTAGTGTGCAAACATCTTAATTTTTGCTGTTTGGCCTCACTCACATTCTGTACCCTATTAGGCACGGTCATTCTACAGCCAGTATAACCTATTAGACTGGTATCTACACTGCTCTTCCTCCTACCCACAGCTGTATCCTTTCTTACTTTGTTTTCTTTCCTCTCAATGCTAAAATCCGGCATGGAGATTACCTGGACATCTCCCAACCATCTCCTCCTAATTCCTAGTTTAAAGCTCTCTTAATCAGTTGTGCCAGCCTCCATCCTAGAAGTCTATTTCCTTCCCTACTCAGATGAAGTCCATCCCGAAAGAACTGTCCTCTGTCCATGAATGCCTCCCAGTGGCCATACATCCCAAAGCCCTCCTTATAGCACCACTGCCTAAGCCATCTGTTGATAGTCATAATCTTGTCACACCTTTGTTGCCCTTCTCTAGGAACAGGCAGAATCCCACTAAAGATCACCTGAGACTCGATTTCCTTAAGCGTCTTCCCCAACCTAGCATAGTCTCCCTTAATACTTTCCAGCGAGAATCTAGCCATATCATTTGTTCCCACATGAAGGATAATTAGGGGATTCTTTCCTGCTCCCTTTAGAATCCTTTTCAACCTCAGGTCTACATCCCGTATCTTAGCATCTGGAAGACAGCACACCCTCCTATTCTCTGGATCAGCTCTGGTTACAGGCCTATCTGTTCTTCTCAGTAAAGAGAATCACATAGACCTGCCTTTTCCTAGTGATGGTGCTATTCTCCAGTTTATCCCCTGTTCCCTCTGGCTGCAAGTTCTTTCCATTCCTATTCTCCCTTGTAATCCTCTTTAACCCATCCTGAATCCTCCTGGGGCTCATATTTGGTATAATCTCCATTAACTCTTCCCCTTTTCCTATAGGACTAGACACTCTTCTCTTCTTCCTTGCCCTTCCACCTTCAGTGACTACCTGCTGAACCCCTTCTTCATTTTCCAACTCTGCAAACCTATTCCTGAGCTCTATTTCTCCTTCACTAGCCCGTCTTTTCCTCTGCCTGGTTCTTTTAGTCACATGCTTCCACTGACCACTTTCCTCACCCAGTCTCCCCTCAGAATTCCCCAGCCCTGATTCCACCTGCAAGTCTGAGCTTTTCCCTTCAGATACCTCATGTCTTTGCTCCATATTCTGCTCAAACCCCTTCCTAAACTCTACCAGACTTTCCACCTGCATCTCCAAACCTCGGATCTTTTCCTCCATCAGCTCTATCAGACGGCATTTCATACAGACAAAACTCTTACCAGGTGCCCCCTCCAGGATCATGTACATACCACAGCTTCCACATCCAGTCATCCTCATTGTGTCTTCCGCTACATGGGTCACTCCCACTGCTGCCTCTGTATCTGTCATAGCCTTGCCACCTAAATCCTGTTAATCTGGGAAAAACAAACCAGACCCAAAACACCACCACCCACAAAAAAAAAAAAAAAGAAAAAAAAAACACAAACAAGCACCACAAGAAAAACTCCCCTTACATTCCCTGAAAAAAATGTCTTGAAAAAGGTGGGGGTGTTCATGAACACTTGGATCCTGAATTGACTGAAAACCTGTTAGCTCTCCAAAAGAATGAATCCTTCGGGGGAAATCTACTCTATTAAATAGGAAAGATAACTTTTGATAAGTGTAGATCCACGTTTGTATTTTATTTTATATATAACCATTTCTGTTTCCATTATTTACTCTCTCTTAAACTTTGCCTTTGATAATAATCTTATTTTGTTCAGTGTTGGTGTGGCTGCATTGAGCCCAAGGTATGAGAAAGACAAGGTAGGTGAGGTGATATACTTTATTGGACTAACTTCTGTTGGTGAAAGATACAAGAACTACACACAGATCAAAAGTTGATCTGAAGAAGAGCTCCATGTAGCTTGAAAGTTTGTGTCTTTCACCAACAAAAGTTGGCCTAATAAAAGATATTACCTCGTCCACTTGTCTCTATAATAAACTTATGACTATTTTTGCTATACATGTATTTCAGTGCTGTGTTGTTATATTGGAGCTGAACGTCAGTTGAAACAAACAAGCTCTTGTATGCACTGTTCCTTTTGGGGACAGCTTACCTGCTAATTTCTGTGAGTGTCCAGTGGTTAAAGGCTGGACACTGCAGGGAACACTCTGAGGACTTGGGGGTTGTTGTGTGCCTATTACCAGTTTGCCCAGAGAGGGTGGATTCTGCAGATACCAGAAAGGCAGTGCTTGTGTGGCCAGAGACTGTTAGTTTGAGGGAGTTGGAACTACTACAGGCACAGACAAGACCGCTTCATGCTAAGAACAAGCAGTGGCTAGGTAGGTACGCATAGGGAGCATCACAACTGAATCAGCATTTTGCAATTTGTCACATCACCACGATGCTACATCACTGATGAGCTGCAATGTCATCACACAGTGATAATGTCAATATAGTGATGCTTTGAGTGATACATTATTAACGATCCTGTGGCGAGGAAGGAAGGCACCCAAACCCCAATGCATGGACACCTGCTTGTCACATGGGTGATCGAGGGTGGGGATATTAAGGCAGAGGAAAAGAGGCTTCAGCAACAGCTACCTGGGGTGTATCCTTGCCCCTCCCTGCTCGCCAAAAAGATCTCTAAGAAGTTCAGACCCACTGTTCTGACTAGCTTGTTTTTATTTATATCCTTTGTTTATGGCTCAGTAAAAGAAAGGCCTGAGGAAAGGCACAAACTCTGCTAGTAGTAAGATAATTAATCATCTTCCAGATCTGGTGATTCTGCCAACTGGCTACATACCCTTTAATCTGGGTTTGCAAGGAATGGAATCATCCTGTTAACTCCCCCCCCAAAAATAGTGGCTATGAAAGCAGAGATGTTTGTTTGAAGGTTACTTTCTCTAACTGCTGGGAAAAGAGTCTGCAGCATTATAGATAGAGTTGGTAGCACCACCTAAAGTAAGGTAAGTCAATACCTCTTGTTATAAGACCCTGATTTCAGTTGCTTTGCCAAACTTTAACCATTTGGGCTGAAACAACCAATGCCAGGTCTCTGCTCAAGGCTGAATTATTCTGGAATGTTTCCACTAAAGTTGTTCAGTCCTTCCTAGAACAAGATTTGAGAAAAAATACATTGTTTCACCCTTGGTAAAAAGTTTGTACAACTATTTCATTGAGAAGATTTAATAACTCTGTGCTTTGAAGCAGGGGCTTGACATTTGGCAGAAGAGTGGCCCTAATGTCAGGAATCTGAGTTTTTCTGTCCCCGTGAAAATTTGCCCAAATACGTTAAGGGCTCTGAAAAATCTCAGTTTACAGACGCCCAGGAGAGGCTTGTTAGAGTTTGGCATCTAAATTCACCAAAAATCCATCTGCATTGGGCATGCTCCATCCTGGGACCGCAGGGGCGGAACAGGATTTTGCCTGTAATTGCATTGGGCACAGGCACTGAGAGCAAGGGGACTGTCTCCTTTGTCCTTTCGATGCTGCCCCACCAAAAAGCTCATAGTTAGCAACTGACTGGTGTCCCTACTTCAGGAACTGGAGTGAGGCTTCTGACACTCATGTGTTATTCATTAGAAGCAAAACAGGAGCATGTTGACCATTGTATGAAAGGGAAATTCTGCCTTGATCATTATCCAAGTTGAATACAGAGTTCCAAAATTCTCTTTCTCTCACCAAGAGACAAAAGGAACTGTGGTGACTTGCTCTGGAATGAACCACTTCCTGAGCCCTACAGCCAGTGGGAAGGTTGCAGAAATGCAGAGCTTTGGATCTCAAAGTATCTCACCTGATTCTCTCAACCCCAACATCAAAAAACGAAGGCTTACCTGAAAGGAATTTGGCAGCTCTTCTACTTCTATTTCCCAAGTGTAATGGAACGCTAAACTGTACTATACTATTCAGACACTAGGTGGCACTGGGTGCAAAATACCTTATTTAAAGGAACCTCAGCCATACCTGCCAGATCATTAAAGGATCTTATGATGAACACATCTGGTGTGTATAAGCAAACTCTGTATCCAGTCCATATTTGGTACAGGAGCATGATATGGTGTCAGAAGTGGGGAAGTAGGTGAGATTCTTTGTTGCTTTGTTCATTCTGTTCTTAGTTTACTCCTGACACCATGTCATTCTCCAGATGTGACATTAACATGTGTGACGGGGTCAGGTCAGATGGATACAGGAGAGTTGTGGAAGGCAGGTATATTAGCCCCAGGATAAGCAGATCCTTGCTCCCCCGGTAACTGAACAGGGGCTACTCCAGGTTAATTAGGACACCTCAGGCCAATCAAGGGGCCTGCCAGAACCCGTTAAGAGCCTCGCCTCCAGCCAGATAGGGACAAGTGAAAGGAGCTGTGGGAGCGAGGCATGCTACTGGAGAGTTGGGTGGTGTAGACACTGATAAGCACTAGGTGGGAAACTCCACAGGTACAGAGGCAAAGGGCAGGGAAAACCCTGCCCAACAGGGCGAACAGCCCTTCCAGGCCCAGAGGTCTGAGGGAAGAGACCCCGCCAGAAGGGAGAGACTGAACTGAGTGTCTGGTCTGTTGCCCCCAGGCCTGGAGGGGCTACCAGAGACAAAAAGGCTCCCCTCCCCCTATCAAGGAGCCCGGGAGGAACTCTGCTCAGGCCAAGTGTAGACAGTAACCCTGGGGACATGGGGAAATTCTGAGGGAGAGTGGAATACCCTGGCCTGATGCTAAGCAGAAGCACGGAAGCCACTGAGGCAGAGAAGGAGCTCTATCACACAGCTTACTCTTCAGTGCCCCAGAGAACTTGAGCTTTGACAAACCTTCAGAATGGAGAGACTGGAAACAAGATTTTGCATTGCTACAAAGCTGCCCAAAGAAACTAGAGATATCTTTAACTTATGCTATGGGGAAGCAAGGAGAGCATACCTTTAAATTCCTTGACTTTATTGAAGACAGTCACAAGGATGACTATGAAAGAGGTCTGGCTATGTCTGATGCATACTTTATACCCCAGAGAAGTGTGGTTTATGAAGAGCATGTTTTCACCAGAGAATTCAAGAACCAGGAGAAAATGCTGAATGTTTTATAAGAGCTCTGCTTACAGTGGCTGAAAACTGTGATTCTGGGAATGCAAAACATGCAAATATCAAAGATAGGCTGGTTATTGGGTTAGCAGACAAAAATATTTCACAGCAGCTACAATTGAAGAGATTTAACCATAGCCATAACTATTCAGATAGCAAAAGTCAGAATTAGTGAAATAGAACAAAAGGCAAGAGCAGCTTGTAAAAACCTGAAACTAGCTTAGAAGCTATAGAACAGACAGTTAAGTGTAAAAAGTCATTATCATAAAAACCCCGACACAAAGAGAGAGAACTCCCAGGTTAAGAGGGACAAATTCCAGCCTACACGCAAAAGGCGTAAAAAAAAAAAAAAATCAGAGCCCAAGAGATGATGCACATACAGCCAAAGGCACATGATGTAATACATACATGAAATATGAACATTTGCAGCTGTTTGCAGTCAGGGAGTTGACTCATATTATATACAATCAAGATCCATTGTTTCTGGGATCCATCTCTTGGAGTGAAACTGAATATTCATGGCAAGACTAGGACTCTAATATTGACTTAGAAGCTGACTTAATAATCATCTTAGAAGAGACTTACAATCATCTTCAACCCTTCCCAAAGCTGAAGTCACCTGACACAGCTCTGACTAGCCCTGGGAACAAAATGGGCCAGTTCACCACAGAAACAACTTAAAAGACAAAAGCTATACATTCAGAGTCTATGTGGTCAAATGACCTGTCAAGGTTCCTTCCCCACTCTGAACTCTAGGGTACAGATGTGGGGACCTGCATGAAAACTCCACTAAGCTTATTTTTACCAGCTTAGGTTAAAACTTCCCCAAGCAACAAACGATTTTACCTTTTGTCCCTGGACTTTTTTGCTGCCACCACCAAGCGTCTAACAAATATAACAGGGGAAGAGCCCACTTGGAAACGTCTTCCCCCCCAAAATAAAAATCCTCACCAATTTGCATAGGTGAACACAGACCCAAACCTTTGGATCTTAAGAACAATGAAAAAGCAATCAGGTTCTTAAAAGAATTTTAATTAAAGAAAAAGTAAAAGAATCACCTCTGTGAAATCAGGATAGTAAATACCTTACAGGGTAATCAGATTCAAAACATAGAGAATCCCTCTAGGCAAAACCTTAAGTTACAAAAAGACCCAAAAACAGGAATATACAGCACAACTTATTTTATCAGCCATTTAAACAAAACAGAATCTAACGCATATCTAACTAGCTTGCTTATTAACTTTTTACAGGAGTTCTGACCCGCATTCCCGCTCTGGTCCCAGCAAAAACAACACAGACAGAGAGAACCCTTTGTTCCCCCCCTCCTCCAGCTTTGAAAGTATCTTGTCTACTCATTGGTCATTTTGGTCAGGTGCCAGCGAGGTTGTCTTAGCTTCTTAACCCTTTACAGGTGAAAGGGTTTCTCCTCTGACCAGGAGGGATTTAAAGGTGTTTATCCTTCCCTTTATATTTATGATATGATCACAGACCAAAAGCCTTCTCAGCCGCAGCATGGCAGCCATGATGGGCCTAGCGAGCAAGGTGGAAGATCTCAATGGAATATTTGGTGATACTGGACTTTTGAAAGGTGATCCAGTACACCTTAAGAGACAATGCTGAACCATAGAGAGTACATACACATCACTGAATTCCTATTCCATTGTTTCATAAAGTAGAAACTGAGCTAAAGAGAATGGAGCAGGTTGGATAATCGAGAAAATCTTTGAGCCAACAACATAGTATGCCCCAATGTGCCACTTATAATGAAAAGTGGAAAAATATTAATGTGCATGTCTCTCAAAAGACTTAATGAAACATCATTCGTTAGTGAAAAAAATATATCCTGCCAACACTGGATAACTTCCTCCCCAAAGTGAAAGGAGTGACAATATTCTCCAAGCTGGATGCCTCAAGCGGATTCTAGCACTTTCTCTGGCTCAAGGAATTTAGCAAACTGACTACATTTATCACACTCTTTTGGAGATTTTGCTTTTGAAGGTTACCTTTTGGGAGTACCAGTTCACCTGAAATTTTCCAAAGAAAGGTAGCAGAATTTTTACTAACACAAATGGAGTTGTAGTATTCATGGATGATCTTCTGATATACGGATCTTTGATGGAAGAACACAACAAAACCTTCCATGAAGTCCAAAGCCTAATCAGTCAATCTGGACTGAAGTTAAACAAGGAAAAGTGCATTTTATACCTACCCCCAAATCGAGATTTTAAGACAGACAAAGATGGATTCAATCCTAGCCCTGAGAAAGTAGGAACAATTTGAGAATTGAATGCACTGATTAATGTACCAGTACTGAGACACATAATTGGGATGGTATACCTTGGTCGATACCTGTAAGACCTTTCTACAGTGCCAAAACCACTGATTGAACTGTTAAAGTCCAACACATCTTAGCTATGAGGGCCAAATCAAGAAATCACCTTCAAAAAGGTAAAAAATTATCTTAACAGCTCCAGTTCTCATTGATGTCACAATAATCAGTGGAACTTCAAGCAGCAATAGCCTAGGTGGTGTATTGTTGCAACTGAGTAGCTCTGAGTGGAAGACAGCTGTATTTTGATCTTGCATAGAAGCAGACAAACAATATGAACAGACTGAAAAGGAAAGTTTGACAAGCATATGTGCAGGTGAGAACTTTCATGGATATCTGTGTGGATTGGATTAATTTACACTGATAACAGACCATAAACTGTTTGTAACCCTCCTTACAAGAAAAGCACCACTGAGATGCCAATATCTATTGCTAAGGTTAATGAGATTTAACCCAATTGCTAAATATGTTCCTGGGAAATATCTGATAGTTACAGATACTCTGTCAAGGATCCCAGCATCATGCTCAATTACCCATGAGCTCAATGATGATGTAAAGGCATATGTGGATACTGTAGACACATACACATCAAAGTCAGAAAAGAGACTACTCCAGCTACAAAAAGCAACCTTGACTGACGTGCAGCTTTAGGGATTTCTAGGGGCAGCCAGCCCACGTCTCTAAAGGATACTATGGAAGTGACTGGAGACTACTTTGTGGTGAATGGAAAATGAAATGAGTGGAATGGACTCATGATTAAAGGCAATTACAATGTAATTCCAAACGAAATGAGAGGAGGAATCCTAAATCTCATCCACAAAGGACATACAGAAAAAAGCATCTGCATTTGAACACTGCAGAATGAACAGACCAACACAGCAATAAGAACCTTTAATACCACCACCTCTATCAGACAGTCTTGGAAGATTTATGCAAATTCAGAGGACATCATTACCTGGTCATCGTGGACTATTTTTCCAGGTATATAGAAATAATGTATTTGAAAGCCATAACATACCACAGTGTTCTCAGAAACTGAAGTGCACCTTTGTTCACATCAATATTCCAGAACAATGAGCAATGGACAACGTACCACAATTTACTGCAACAGAATTTAAGTTGCTCCAAACAAAATATGATTTTGACCATATTACTAGCAGGCCACATTACCCGCAATATGAATGGAAAGGGTGAGGCAGCTGTTCAGACAGCCAAGAAAATCTTACAGAAAGAAGATCCATTCCTTGCTCATCTGAATTACAGAACACCACCACTAGCAGCTACTAGATATAGTCCAGCACAACTCATGATGTGAAGACAACTCAGAACTACTGTTCCAACATTGGAAATGAAGCTATCTCCAAAGTGGCAAGACATGAAGAGAGTAGCCAAATCGAATAAAAAGGCTAAGAGCATATAAACACTTCTACAAAAACCACCACTCAGTTAGAGAATGGTCAATTCTAGATTCTGTGACCATGTTCATGTCAAATTGAATGGAGAAAAACAATGGACAACTCTAGCTGCTGTAAAGAAAATGAATTCAGTGCTTAGATCATATGTGATTGACAGTGGAGAGTTCAACAGAAACCGTCAACAACTGCAGTTTGTTCCTCAGAAAAAACAATCAGAGTGAACTCTACAGATGGCAGATGCAGAACAAGACGACGACTCAAGAATTCTAGACCAACCACAGCCAACCACTGCAACTAACAGCCAGCCAGATGACCAAGCTGTTATGGATTTGGGTCATGTAATTAGAAAGCCAGTATGATTCAGAGACACTTAACAGACTGATACCTACTGAACTTCAAAGACAGTGTAATATTGTAAATGGCTGAAACACAAAATTTAAAGGTGGAGATGTAAGGGAATGCTAAACTGTATTATACTGTTCAGCCATTAGGTGGCAGTGTGTGTAAAATACCTGATATAAAGCAGGTTTCAGAGTAGCAGCCGTGTTAGTCTGTATTCGCAAAAAGAAAAGGAGTACTTGTGGCACCTTAGAGATGACCACTGGTTCTCAACCTTTTTTGTACCCAAGGATCCGTAAATTTAAATAGACAAACTTGAGGACCCCCTAACTCCCCCCTCATTATTTTGTTGCTCATAATTTGTTTCTTTCACGTTACTTTAATAGTTATCATTGATATTACTGTAGAGAAATTACTATTATTTAAACAGATCAATTAAAAAACCCCCATCAAATTAAAATATTGACATCTTCCCTGATACTAATGTGATCCCTGGGCTTGTTTGGCAGCACATAGCTTATCCAATTGAGGAGTAATTCCAGTTAGGCAAGTGTAAAGGTAAACTTCAACATTCATTTTTGAACGGTGTTTGTTTTTAATGCTGGTAAGGGCTGAGAATCCATTTTCACAAAGGTAGGTGGTAGCAAAGGGAAGGAGGATTTGCAGAGCACGGTTAACCAGTTTGGGAAATTCACCAGACACATGCAACCAGAACGCAGCAACAGGCATGGTTTCATGGGCACGTTTCATATCAGTGTTGTTTTTCAGCTTAATAAATTCATCCTCCTCTTTAGGAATCATTTCAAGCAATTCCACATAAGTAGATAAAAAGAGATTTGTGATCCACATCATTTCAGGATTGCTTACCATGTCCCTGAAGTACGTTCTGTACTGGTAAAGAAGGGAATCCTTGTGTTTTGTCATAAAAGCACAAAGCCGGGCAGTTGGCCTTGACTTCATCAAAGTTCAAAAATTCTTGATATGCACTCATGTTTCCTTTGTGCACTCATTTCTGCTGTAGATCCGGTTTTTCAATGAATGCAGTCACTTTGTTTGACAGTGTGACAAAAAATTGAAAGGCGCCTTTGCATGCTAATAATAAGCTGACTCAGGTGATCAAAGATATCCACAAGATAAGCACCCTGAGCCAGCCAGTTCTCCCCTGAGAATCTATCTGCTGATTTGTGTTTTCTCTTCCAAAAATACCTTCAGAGCCTCACAATCCTCAAAAACAGGATTCAAAACCTTTCCCTGGAAAGCCATCTGGCCTCAATGAGACAGCTGTGATGCAATTCACCCATTTCTGCACACATTGCCAAAAAAATGTGTGCATTTAATGGGTGTGCTTTGATAAAGTTAACAATTTTTATTGTTTTGTCAAGTACATCTTTCAGGTCATCTGGCATCTCTTTCATGACTAGGTTCTCCCTGTGAAGCATACAATGAGTTACTTTTGCGAATAGTTCAACATCTGTAATTTTTTTGCAATCACATTATGCCTCCCTGTCATTGCAAAAACACCGTCTGTGCACACCATAACACTGCCCCCAGTCTAGATTATTGCTCGTCATGAAATTATTCAGGCACTTAAAACTCTCATCACTTGTTTTTGTCAGTAGTGATCTGCAAAACAGCAGTTCTTCGATTTTCCCATCATAAATGTGTCACATAAACCAAACACTGAACCTGACCTGACACATCCAAAGATTCGTCCAGTCATAAGCTGTATTTCCCGCTTGCTTGAATCCTGTGTAATAACTGGTCTTTCATGTCAGCTGCAACATCTGTAATTCGCCTTTTAATGGCGTTCTTTCATACTGGCGCATTCTTCAATTTATTAGCATCTTTGTTCCTAGACACGTTTTCCAACTGCAGGGGGCAAGCACTGATGCCAGGCAGCTCGGGCCAGCCCCACACAGTGAGGTTGAGAGAGAGAGAGAGAGAGACCACCATCCCCTCAGTGGGCCATCCTGCCTGTTTGGGTTGTGCTGCGGGGGGGAGGGAGAGTGCAATCCAAAATTGCAGCATCACTGCAAAGAGAGATCTCCCTCTGCCATCAGAAAGGGTTGCCTCACAGCCATTGACTCCACAAGCAGGCAGCAGCTAACCAAAGAGACACACCCCTGCTCTGCCCTTCTACATCAACCTTTGTACCCGGAAAGATAATGGAGCAATAATTAAGCAATCAATTTGCAAACATCTAGAATATAATAAGGTGATAAGTAACAGTCAGCATGGATTTGTCAAGAACTAATTGTCTCAGCCCAACCCGATAACTTTCTTTGACATGGTAACAAGCCTTGTGAATAGGGAGGAAGTGGTATATCTTGACTTTAGTAAAGCTTTTGATGCTGTCTCTCATGACCTTCTCATAAAAACCATTCCCAGAGAGTAGTTATCAGTGGTTCACAGTCATGCTGGAAGAGTATAATGAGTGGGGTCCCGCAGGGATCAGTTCTAGGTCTGTTCAATATCTTCATCAGTTATTTAGATAATGGAATGGAGAATACACTTATAAAGTTTGTGGATGATACCAGGCTGGGAGGGGTTGTGAGTGCTTTGGAGGATAGAATTAAAACTCAAAATGATCTGGACAAACTGGAGAAATGGTCTGAAGTAAATAGGATGAAATTCAATGAGGACAAAATGCAAAGAACTCCACTTAGGAAGGAACAATCAGATGCACACATACAAAATGGGAAATGACTGCCTAGGAAGGAGTACTGCGGAAAGGGATCTGGGGGTCATAGCGGACCACAAGCTAAAGATGAGTCAACAGTGTAATACTGTTGCAAAAAAAAACAAAAAAAAAACAAAAATACAACAAACATCCTTCTGGGATGTATTAGCAGGAGTATTGTAAGCAAGACATGAGAAGTAATTCTTCCGCGCTACTCCGCACTGATTGGGCCTCAACTGGAGTATTGTGTCCAGTTCTGGGCGCCACATCTCAGGAAAGATGTGAACAAATTGGAGGAAGTCCAGAGAAGAGCAACAAAAATGATTAAAGGTCTAAAAAACATGACTTATGAGGGAAGATTGAAAAAATTGGGTTTATTTAGTCTGGAAAAGAGAAGACAGAGGGGACATGCCATAGTTTCAAGTACATAAAAGGTTGTAACAAGGAGGAGGGAGGAAAAACGTTCTTCTTACCCTCTGAGGATAGGACAAGAATCCTTAATTGGCTTAAATTGCAGCAAGGGAGGTTTAGATTGGACATTAGGAAAAACTTCCTAACTGTCATGGTGGTTAAGCACTGGAATAAATTGCCTAGGGAAATTGTGGAATCTCCATCATTGGAGATTTTTAAGAGCAAGTTAGACAAACACCTGTCAGGGATGGTCTAGATACTACTTAGTCCTGCCACGAGTGCAGGGAACTGGACTAGATGACCTCTCGCGATCCCTTCTAGTTCTATGATTCTATGATCAGCACTTGAGGGAACAGGGAAAAATGAAAGGCAGAAATGGTGCTGGGGGCATGTGACCTCCGGTTGCTTGCATGTTCACGGACCCTCTCAATTATACTGGCAGACCCCTAATAATCCGCAGACCACAGGTTGAGAACCAATAATTTAAACAAACCTCTGCCATATCTGGAAGAGCATTAAAGAGTCTTATGATGAACACACCTGGTGTGTATATGCAAGCTCTGTAGCCAGTCCATGCATGGTACCAAAGCATGATACCCAGTGCCTACTAATAGTCCTGAAAAGGTTGCTCATGAGTAATATCTGCACAATCTCTGTGCCAAAACCAAGACTGAAGCCTGATTGGCAGGATAAATCCTTAAATTGTCATATGATAGGAGATATTGCTGAAGTCGGCTAGCTTCCACATTATCTGTGGCCATTCCCAGGAAGAAGAGTTTAGAGACAGGACTGGCTGTTGGCATCAAGTGAAAGTTTATTCAGCACACATTAGACTATTGCAGGTGTTAGGGTTGCTGAGAGTACAACCCCTCTGAGGGCTCCACAATGCCTTACACGCACAGCCCTTAGTGGAGAGCACCAGAATATACTGCAGAATTTCTATCAAAATTCCTGGACGCTCAGAAGTTGCATACATCCCTACAGGATTCAGATTATTTCCCCTTGTGCAGTCAGCCATGGCTTTACCTCTTCCCTTTTGGGGCACTGTATGCTCCCAAAAGGATAGAGAGCAGAGAGCCAGGCAGTACCTGTGGTCCTGTGAGCACAAGAACTGGAATTCTGTCCGTCTTATGCTCTCCCATAAAGGGCAGACACAGTCTGAGGGAGGAATTGATTTCTGTGAGGAGCGGCTTCAGCTATCCCTCACTGGCTTTTGCTGATCACAAGGAGCCTGAGTCCAGTTTAAATGTGCTGACACGGGCTTCCTTGTGCTTTCAAGTACCTTTACTGAGGGACCAACCCAAACACAGTCAGGGAAAGTGGGATGGTTCGGCCTTTAGGTCCCAACTCTTTTTTCACAGAGCTGGAGTAGTTGTCTCGATGATGCTCTGTCTTTGCTGCAAAGTAGCACAAAACCATAACTCTTCACAGTACCAGGAATTGCAGACTGGAACTCTGGCATGACTTACCTATGATTCACTGGATGCCTTATACTCCCAAATGTAATGCAATCATCACCATAAAGAGAATCTACTAATTCAGATGCCATGTCCCAATAAAGAAGATTCAATCAACAGTAGATGTTTCTATGAGTTTGAAGAGCAATGCCCACTAGACTATGAAGAAATACTCTCTCTCAAAGTCAAATTGTGTGCAGTTCTTCTTTTGACATGACTGATTAATGACATATCAAGGGTAATTTGTTCTTTTTTATATACTTGTGCCTCTGACATAGTATAATGCACCTTCTTTTTTTCTGCCTGTATTACTGAACACTTTACCTTATCCATAGTTATACAATCTTCAATATGTCCCCTTCTCCTTCAACCTATCTTCCCTTTACTTTACGAAAGAACGAATGAACTCTCTCCATTTATCTTTCATTCTTTGGGAGCCAAATATTTGGCGAGAGAAACATCTGACTGGAATTATCCAAGTGGATGGATCGCTCCCTTACCAATGTCACATAAAGAAAGCAGCACCAGCAAACATCAAACAGCATCTTCTGTAAGAGAAAATCCATCTCCAGAAGTGCTTTAAAAGCATCTGTACAATTAGTTCACTAGGCAGCTGACCTCTTTAATCTGGCAGCACACAGATCTAGAAGTGGGCCAAAAGTAAGTACACTTAGCTGAGAGTATTCCTGGCTGTTTTTACCCTGATTTATGTATGTAGGTATTTAAATTTTTTTGTAGGGGAAATATTGAGGATGTTGAAATAGGTTCCATTAGCAGCAAAAGGAGCAGCAGAACAGAAAAAGAATATGTATTTCAGCCTGCTCAGAGTTAGCAAATAATGCAGGAGTGCTTCAAAACAAGTCACAGTGGAAGAAGCTGTTAATCAAAGCAAGAAAACAGAAGTTTGCCAAATGGGATATATGGAATAATATATATACTTATATGAATAAAAAGAATATCTATCATTACATTGGCTAAGATTTACGAGGGATGTCAGCTCTCATGCTTCAGGATATAAGCCACCTACTAACTTGCCCCCATAGGCAAGTTGTTGTATAACTGGCAGGACATCAGACCAGATGGACTATTGGTCTGATCTAGTATGGCAATTCTTTTGATCCCAATACACTCAGCTGTGGCCCAGAGATGAGGGGATGCACTTTATGTATCATACTGTGATGCCAGTTTTTAGTGTGCTGCAGTGGTAAAGTAAACCACAGCCTTTCTAAATTCTGCAGTCAATTCAAACCACTACATAGTTACACTAATTCATACAGAAAAAGATGGTAGCTGACCCTTATCTGGATGCCTGGGCTACAAAGGCACATGTGTTGAAAAAGTAATCTGCTCCAGCTATATCCCCAATGTAGGGCTATGCTCTAGAGTGACAACTGAACCCACAGTAATTATCTAGGAAGCATGAATTCAAAGGGATATCAGTCTGCCATCCTTCCTTTAAATTAATACTAGTCAACTAGTCCCACTAAAATTGTTACTACTTGACACGTGTTAGGGTGGCAGCAGGGCTTAAATTCAGCTGGAGCTGTCTGGAGCGGAGCTCTGGTAAATATTTTCAAACCCATGGGGCTAAAGCCCTGACACCCCCTACACCACAGCTGAATCTGGGACTCCAAGAAATACTATATGAGAATTTAAGCCCTGGGTAGCAGCATCTTTGAAATCATTGGGGCTGCTCACGGAAGGCTATCTGAACAGATGCTACAAACCAAATGCCACACCCTTTTATGGAGGTGCAAATTACAGCCCCCTTTGGCTGGTTTGAGAGTGGAATCATGGCTCCACCTCCCCCTTTCAGTTGCTGTGGAGCAGGGACAAAGCAGTCACTGTGAACTCCTGGGAACAAGGACTGCAACTGTGGTAACCCTTACATCGGCCATGCTAGGGTGGGAAGATTCCTGGTACCTACTTACATAAATGTGCACCCCTTTGTAAGTGCCAGGCAGAATTTGGCTCTTTTTATAGTATTAACCGGTGTGAACTAGGGAAACAGAATCAGGCCTCAAGTTAGACAAATGCATGCTTGCCATTGTTATGTTTACATATGGACATAACCTAGAAATTGGTTCCCTTTGAGATTAAAATATGAAGTAAGTCACAATTGGCATATATTCCATATTTGACAGACTTACACTCTCTTTTCCAACAGGCTGGCAAGTACTGTAACTAAAAAATCCACTGACATTTGGCCAGATAAAAAGACTGAATACTATTGGTATATATGCTAATGAAGGATGGGCATAAAGAAAGGGCAAGGCAAAGGCTACACATGTATCATATGCATAGAGGAAGATGTGGAAGAGAAAAATGTGTTAGGTGAACCATCTGAGCAAGCTGAGGGAGAGATCATAATTTCATTAGCAGAATGGGTTTAGCCAGCCAAATACACACAAAGTGGTAGTTGGTAGTATTCCAACAATTTATGCCAAATACCAGAATAATCAGATCACAGCAGTTACTGAGACTGATTTAGAGGGGAGCTACAAAACCAAGGACAAGGAACACAAGCAAAACAAAGGAGCGGTAGAGATTCTGTTCTCTTTCTCAGTACTGAAGGGTGACATAGTCATTTATAAAAGTACAAGACCCTCTCTTGGTTCAGTGAACTGTATCCATTGGCTACACGGTCAGACTTATTTAACACAAAGCCTGCAAAATGCTATTGAAGCCCCTTTACAGCTGGCTGGAGTCAGGAAAGGACAAATGTGGCAAGAGAAAGTTGTGGGCCAATAGGATACTCTTAGAAAAAATCTGATCCTATGTATTGGGGTGGGAAGGAGTGTAACAGGTCATTCAGTGACTGAGGATGAGAATGACTATTTCTAGGATGAGAAGATATCTCTTTAGCTGGGCATTTCATCTCCTCACAGGTAACTCTCCATCTACTTTATGCTTCATATTATATACATGGTACATGTCAAGTTTAGTTCAGTTCAGGAAGAGCCCATAACACTCAGACATTTTAATAGCTGGCCGCAATGTTGTTACCATCGTTTTAGATTTACATTGGCCACACATGTACAAGATACTTTACAAAACATAATTAGATGTAGTGCCTGCCTGGTGTAGAACAGTCAAGTCAGAAGACTCGACAGCAGCTCAGATATGGGTGTAGATAGAAAGATAAGTAGACAGATCAGTAGAGGAAAGATTCATAAACAGGGATTTAGGGAGGATTTGAAGATGGGATTTTCTGAGAGCACTTAGCATACATCAAGCGGGGGAAACACTTCCAAGTTTCAGGGGTGGTATGACAGAAGGCATGAACTGAGAGTATATGAAGGGTCAATAAGGAGAAATGACTGAGAGGAGCATAGGTAGCAATGGGCAATATAGGAAAAATGAGGGCAAAGATGTAGGGAGGAACTAGATTATGCAGGGCCTTGAGAGTTTATATTATGGATCATGTACTTTCATACAAAACTGAGAAAAGCTGCATTTTAAACTTTATCATGCTTTAACTTTCTATACCAATTTCTTTTATACTGTGTTTTGAAAAACTGATGTAAGTTTGGTTGCTGTGATTGGTGCTGTGAATGTTTTAACTGAAAAGACTGCAACTGGTAAACACAATTTGGCTAAAAGGACTTCAAAGAGAAGTAACACTGCAGATCCTTATCAAACCATAAAAACCTAAGGGTAAAGTGAGTCCTGCCCTCCCCTCTTTGCAAAGAAAGGCCTCTAGGAAAAAAGTGTAGCTGGAAATATTTAAAACCTCTTGTTTATGTTAAAAATGGCAAATACCTTTGTGAAATGCATATTTGCAACTAGTTAGCTAAATGCAAAGCTCCTAATACAATTCCTAATATCATTGCCATCTAACTGGTAAAAAGCTTTATGTCCCAACCTGAAATTTAATGACCTTGCTAAACTGATTACTAAAAAAATTAGCCATTTAAGTACAGAATATTTATATTAATGGGGAATTAATTAATTACAGGCAGTGGTCAAACTACTCTCTCACCTAATTCAGGAAGACAAGAAGAATCGTATCTCCAAAAATTGTTATAAAGAATCAACTTATTTAAAAACTATTTGGTGTGGAAATGGCAAAGTGCTAAATGACTTTTTTGATTCAGATTTCACCAAGAAGGATAGTAGCGTTTGGACGTCTAACATAGTGAATGCCAGTGAAAATTGGGCTAAAATAGGGAAAGAACAAGTTACAAATTACTTAGCCAAGTCAGATGTCTTCAAGTCACCAGGGCCTGATCAAATACATTCTAGAATACTCAAGGACTCAAGGCTGACTGAGGAGCTATTATTGAGAAGTCATGGAAGACAGGAGAGATTCCAGAGGACTGGAAAAGGGCAAATATAGTGCCAATCTATAAGAAGGGAAATAAGGACAACACAAGGAATTACAGACCAGTCAGCTTAACTTCAGTACCGGGAAAGATAATGGAGCAAATAATTAAGCAATTTGCAAACACCTAAAAGATAATAAGGTGATAAGTAATAGTCAGCAAAAACAAATCATGTCAAACCAACCTAATAGCTTTTTTTGACAGGGTAACAAGCCTTGTGGATAGGGGGAAGCAGAAGAGGTGGTATATATTGACTTTAGGAAGGCTTTTGATACTGTCTTGCATGACCTTCTCATAAACAAACTAGGAAAATACAACCCAAATGGAGCTACTATAAGGTGGGTGAATAACTGGAAAATCACTCCCAGAGAGTAGTTATCAGGGGTTCGCAGTCATGCTGGAAGGGCATATCAAGTGGGGTTCCACAGGGATCAGTTCAGAGTCCGGTTCTGTTCAATATCTTCATCAATTATTTAGATAATTGTATAGCGAGTACACTTATAAAGTCTGCGGATGATACCAAGCTGGGAGAGGTTGCAAGTGCTTTGGAAGATAAAATTAAAATTCAAAATGATCTGGACAAACTGGAGGAATGGTCTGAAGTAAATAGAATGAAATTCAATAAGGACAAATACAAAGAACTCAACTTAGGAAGGAACAATCAGTTGCACGCCTACAAAATGGAAAATGACTTCCTAAGAAGGAGTACTGCAGAAAGGGATCTGGGGGTCATTGTGGATCACAAGCTAAAGATGAGTCAACAGCGTAACACTGTTGCAAAAAAAGTGAACATCCTTCTGGGATGTATTAGCAGGAGTGTTGTAAGCAAGACACAAAAAGTAATTCTTCCGCTCTACTCCATGCTGATTACACATTTCAGGAAAGATGTGGACAAACTGGAGAAAGTCCGGATAAGAGCATCAAAAATGATTAAAGGTCTACAAAACATGACTTTTGAGGGAAGATTGAAAAAATTGGGTTTATTTAGTCTGGAAAAGAGAAGACTGGGGGGTGGGGGGGGGACACATGATAGACATTATAATAGTTTTCATTTACATAAAAGGCTGTTACAAGAAGAGGGAGTAAAATTGTTTTCCTTAACCTCTGAGAATAGGACAAGCAGCAATGGTCCTAAATTGCAGCAATGGCAGTTTAGGTTGGACATTAGGAAAAATTTCCTAACTGTCAGGGTTAAACACTGGAATAAATTGCCTAGGGAGGTTGTGTAATTTCTGTTAAAAGCTCTCCATGGAGAGGTGTACAGAAGAGATTGTAATGGAAGTAACCAATTTATCATTTGTGTTCTGTCATTTGTATTGGTTTAAGGTTTTCTTTCCCTTTCTTCGATAATAAAATATCCATGGTTAATAACTATGATTATTTTGCTTTATTTTAAACATGGTATCCCTTGAGGTATGTAAAAGAACCTCTGTCACTAAAATAGTGTGTGTGGGGGGTGTCACATGCCTGAACTGCTAATAAGAGAAACAATTACTCAGAGCTGGCCTCACATTTTTTGTTCTATAGAGTAAATATTTTTCATATTTTTAAATGAATTTACTCAGCATCCAACAATTTAAAATTACTACTCTCTCTTTCTCCCCCACATCTGCTTGATCAACATGCTGTAGTCAAGCTGTGGCCATTAGACTGCAGGGGTAGCACTTCATCTCTAGGATACTTTAAGGCTAGAGTCAAGTGCAGTTGGCTAAGGACATTATATTTTTGAATGCTGAAACATCAGCTCCCCACAATTAATAAAATGAATCCCTGATACTTTTAGCCTTCCACAGTAATAAACACTAATTACTTTGCTTGGATTACCAACAGGGGAGCCTATTTTCAAATGCATAAATTACTTGCTTTGATTAATACTATTCTCTCACAGCAAAAAACTTTTCCAACGAATGGGGACAAAAAATATAAACTCACAAAGTTCATATTCATGTGGAATGAATAAAATATGTAAATATTAGAGATCTCTCATACTCTTTGCTCTTGGGTAAAATACACAGATGAAATATACCTGTTAAAGCCTAGGTTGTTTTATAGTTCTCATGTAGGGCGTAATACATCAATTTTCTACAATGTATATGAATATAAATAAAATTAACTGAAACAATAAAAGACAAAAAATTGTAATAAAGTATGTATTTTGATATATTATTATATCATTTTGAAACTCTCTCTTCCATATCCTCAAACCATGGTATCTTAAAAAAAATGGTGTTTTCGCCAATTATATTGCCATGTATTGTATAATTCCTATGTATTGTATAATTAAAGCAGGGCTCTCTAACAATTTCAACACATGGTTATAGGACAGCAGGAGCACTATTCCCAGATCTCTACTATGACACCCAACAAAACAGGGTGTAATAAAGCATTTCCCACATACCAGACAAAAACTGGATATCCCATTTTGTCGTAAAATTCAACCCCCAGTTATAGACACAAAGCCAGAATGAAGTCAGTTTTGTTTTGCTGGCACTATTTTGAAGGACACCATACACTCTGATGGTATTGCTATATTTGCTGGCCCTATTGTTGAATATTTATTGTTTCTGACTGAGAAAACACATAGTAACTCCTGTTTTATATTTGTATGCCTTTGTTCCTTTTCTTCCAGGTGGATACAAAGGTGCATAATGATCCCGTGCCTCTCAAGTTTCTTCCGAAATCAGGGGAATTGGTAGATGGTATTTTCAAGGCAGCACAACAGGAGCCTTTCACATGGTACATTCTACTAGCATCGCACAGGCCTGATTCAAAGCCCACTAAAGTCTTTAGAAAGAGCAACTTCAGTGAGCTTTTGTTTGATCAAGTCCCAGGAGCATGCTTCCAGAATGCGGTACAAAAGACATTCAAACAGCACAGCAGCTGTGTTCTACCTGGACATGTTATATGGTACATTCACTAGAAAAGCAGTTATATTCTCCCTGGCCTTACACACACATACAGCACAAGAGCAGATATATTCTATCCAAATATAACAGAAGCAGTTTAAATGTTTCACACACAAAAATACACATGACCCATCCATGTAAAAGATTCCCAAGTGAAAAGATGCCAAAATGAAAATATTCACATACAGTCTTATTATATTACAATCCCTAAAATCAGTCTCCTTAAATACTGCTGCATTGTTGATGGGAGACCTCACCAACAAGCCATAATGTTGTTTTTATCTATAGGAAATAAGGCAGTTTGAGATATTTACTGTATAGTGCCTAATGGAAACTTCCTGGCAACTCAAATAATCATGTTTTATTAAACAGTTTGAGTGCAGAATAGTCTCAACACTTGCAAAATATGCCCAGCATTTCAATAAAACAGTTTCAGGAAACTGGCAATTGTCTGTGTGAAGGGCATTATCATCTGAACACTAAAGGGAAACTTGGAAGAGAGTGCATCTTTTATTTGTCGTTAGTTGGGAGTGAAGATGGTGTTGCTCTTGGAATAATCATAACTTTTACAGAATTAAACTCAAGTATTTGAGGTTTTTTAAAGGGCTACTAAAGTCTTAGAGTGAAAATGAGAAGTGGAACTGAAATCAAATGTTTATTTCTGTTTCCACAGCACTTGACTCTGATTCTGCTTTGTTAAGTTACTACTGACAGCTCAGTGGAGTTTTTTAAAAAAAAAGTACACCAGAAGTAAAATGACAATGGCAATTTCACAGCTATATTAAAGGCCAGACAAGTCCTTAAGAGACCTTTGGTCATACATTTTCAAAGTATCACACTGAGCTTTAGTAACCATCTTCACATTCATTGCCTGAGAGACAAGGTGGATGAGGTAATATCTTTTATTGAACCAGCTTCTGCTGATGAGAGAGAGAAGCTTTCGAGCTTACACAGAATTCAAAAGCATCTCTCTCTCTCACCAGCAGAAGCTGGTCCAATAAAAGACATTACCTCACCCACCTTCTCTCTCTGCAATATTCTGGGACCAACATGGCTATAACGCTGCATATTGACATTACATGATATTTGTGGTAGGCTCACAGTTAAGTCCCTGCTTGCATCTCTGAAAATGCCCTGAACTGTGTTTCTGCATCTTCTAAATCTCACTCCTCCCTGGCCGATATCCCATACAAAGTCAAATTTCTTCTTTTAAATTAACTGTTTAGGACTAATGAAAGGTGTTGGATTAACGGCTCTAGAAACTAAGAACATGTCAAAATGTGCAGTCAGTGCACAGCAAGGTGAGATAAAAACCTTCCGCGCTCCAGTGTGCCTCACGCTAACCAGCCACATGGATCCTGCTGCCACGCACAAAAGTTCCATTGTGCACACATGTCAGCAGTACATCAGTGCACACTTGGGAACTTTCAGCAGATTTCCATTGGAGCTTGCCAGGCCCTAACTGCTTGTTTAGACAAGCCCTAAAGTCCGCTGTCCACACAACAGACAGAACACAGAAAGCAGCATCTTCATAATGCCTAAGTAATGAAACTTAAGTACAGGACTGGTCAGGAATTTTCCATCAAAATGTTTTTTCATTGGTAAATGATGGTTCATTGAAACTGTTTCTCCCTCACTCACCTCAGGAAAGGGTCCATTTTTGACAAATTTTTAGAGACTTAAAGAGTATTTTGAAAGGAGGTTTTGAAACTGACAAAATGTTTTGTTTTGACATTTTCAAAAAGAAAAATTCCAGTTTCCAAGTATGAAATGACTTCATTTTGAAATTTAAGCTAATTCTAGTAAAACAATGTAAAATAAAAAATGATCAAAATGAAATGTTCTAATTGACGTGAACCCATTTTTTCCCTGGATTTTCCGTTTGCAAAAATATTTGATATTGGCTTTTTGTCCCCACTTGGGATGGGAAATTGTTCAGTGTCTTGGACATTTTTGTGGGATGGGAAACATATTGCCTGCCCAGCTCTGCTCAAAAAGCAGGGGTGACTAGGCATCTCATTCTCTATGTCCATACAGTCCTTAATCTCTCACTGAGATTATCAAGAAGGATGCCAAATTAGATATAGAAATCTCCCTCTAGGAAATAACCTAAGAGGCTATCAGCTCATTTCATTTAGGTTACCAAGCAGCCTTTAATGATTTGCAGTCACTAATGAAATGGTCCAAATTTGAACAAGCAACCCAGAGATGAACAGCTCTGCATCCTATTAACAATACCCCAAGCCTGTCCCAGTCAAATCAAATTTGTATAAGGGAATGGGATAATGATTAAGGCCATGAAAGAGAAAAATTAAAAGAAAAGGTTTGACTACACAGACAAAATACGTAATGCTGATTCATCTCCTGTTTCCTTTCTGGATCAGCATGATATTCTGCATTCATTTGCTCCACTTTTAACTTTATATTTGTTGGGTTAGAGTACAAGAGAATGAGAAGAGTAGAGAATGCAAGTATTAATCCTAGAACTGGTTGGGAGTATTTTATTTTACATGTTTTTTTTTCCTACAGCAAATGTGTTTTTTGCAAAATCTGTTTAAAAAAAGTGGAATGCTGTTCTCTCTATGGTTGCATGGATCTATGTAGAAGAGGAACTGTGCTTAATTTATTTAGGAAATACACTTTCAAAACCATAGGATGGGCCTCCTACAATCTACAGTTTGTGGAAAATGTTTCCATATATGTGGAATCTTAATACATACATTATTGGAGTTCCCTATAGTAGCCATGCTTTGGAGGAAGATCATCCAACAGCTGATATATTTTCTTTGTTCTTCTTTTTGGTGGACAGCATCTCTAAAACTCACAAATCAGAGAACAAAAGAGTGAAAGAAAAAAAAATGTAGGAGTGGGAAGTTGTCATTTCTAGTGCCATCTACAACCACTTAGAACTGCAGATGAGCCACCCCTGGTCAACCTCAAAGGAGAGTTGATATCAATTCTGGAAACTAGAAGAACTCCATAGTGTTTAATGCAAGTGCTATCTGCATCGGATATCTCTGTTTCAGAGATTCAAGGTTAGTATTGTTGAACCATTGAGAAGGAGGAATTCAGAGGCAGCTGTGTACAGTTCTACATGGACACATTTCCATTAATGGAACAAGAAAATATCTTCGAGTTAAAAATATAGTAAAACAACATTTATAAAAGTTTTTTTTTTCAATTCTTCACAAAAACTGTTTAGGGCCATCCCAATTCTCAGCATGCAGGGGTGCACTCTAGGTTATGAGCAACAAGATACCACTTTACCCTCAAGAAAACCAGATATTTCCAAAAAGAACAACTCTGATTAACATCAGTTCCATTGTAGCTGTGAATGATAGACCTGCATGAGTCCTCTGGTTCATTCAAATCACATATTTTGGGCCATAGGGTCACACAAATGTAACTAACAGAATTTGTCCAGGTGCTTTCATTCTCTTTCTCCAAATCAGTGATTCCTTAATTATACTGGCCACTGATAAAGGTTAACTGAAACAGAATGCGTCATATTGCATGGCAACAATTTTGAGCATTTGTGCACTGACACCTACTGATAGCTTCCTCTTGGTCCCCAGCATCAGTATAATGAGAAGGTGGCTTAGAGCCCAAGATGGCTCCTTTTTTAAGTTATGCTGACTACAGCAGTCCCACAGTGGCTGCTGTAGTGGCCAAGGACAGCCCAGAGCACTGTGTACTACAGCCTGGCGCCTCCTGTCATTGGGATGCCCCTGACTCAGCCCTCTGTGCCCAAGCTGGGAAGAGCAAATGGCATAGAGCATAGGGGGGAAATCAGCTGCCTGTTCGAATCAGCTCATAGTTACTGCTGCAGTGGTGCAAAGGGAAGTACAAAGGTGACTTAAGTAGGGCTGAGGAACTGGCCACTTAACTATAAACACACGATGTATTTGTTTCACAGGATGGATCATCTTTCATTTTAATATAATTGTGAAGAATCTTGAGATGTCTTAGTATGAAGAAGTGTTGTCAGTAAAGTTTAGGACATTGTCCATTTTTGAGGCTGTTCTATCTTGGTTAGTACTAATAACTGCTATGTTTACACTTTAAAACTTGGCAGGTGTTTCTATTTTTCCTAGCTTTTTTTCCCCCTTTTTTTTCTCTAGCTCCCCCTCTCCCCCAGCTTTTTCCTTGCTTTTCCTAAAGCAAAAACAAAAGTAACAGAACTACTAATAAGAGAATCACTCTTTGTGAATGATTGTGCCCTCCTAGCACACACAGAGGGAGATCTCCAGGTGCACTGTAGATCACTTTGCTGAAGAATCACAATTGTTTGGCCTCACAAACAACCTGGAGAAAACTGTGGTGTTGCACCAATCATCTTCACCGCTCCATGCCATATCCCCTAGAATATCCATTAGTGGAAACCAACTGAAGCAAGTTGACAGTTTTACCTATCTCGGCAGCAACATCTCCCATGATGGATCTCTTGACAAAGAGATCATGAACAGGATACAGAAAGCTTCAGTCGTTAGGAAAGTTACATAAAGTCCTGAAATCCCATAACATAACCCTCTCAACAAAAATAAAACTTTACAATGCCTTTGTGCTCACATCTCTCCTCTATGGCTGTGCGACCTGGGCACCAAATGGCGTATCAAACAGCTAGAGGCCTTCCACATGCAGTCTCTACACGCCATTATGGGGATCCACTGGCAGGACAAAATTACCAACCTGGAGGTTCTCCAAAAGTCAAATATCACGAGCATCAAGGCCATGCTGATAAAAGCCCAACTACTCTGGGTTGGACACGTCATTAGGATGCCTGAATATTGACAACTCAGAAAAAATTTCTATGAAGAATCGGTACAAGAACACCGGAATCAAGATGCCCCAAAAAGGGCTACAAGGACAACATCAAGAACAGCATACACTCCGCTGCAATAAAACCAGATCTTGAGAAGGCTGCATTAAATAGATCAGCATGGCAACACACAACACTTAGAGCTTTTCAAGCCTTTGAAGAGGACAGAAATAATTGATTGTTAGCTGCAAGGAAAAAGCGTCATACTACTGCCATAGCTACCAAGACACTCACCGATGACTTTGTCTGTTCAGTCTGCTCACGAGCATGCGCGTCTCGCTTTGCACTTCAGAGTCACTTCAGAATCCACAAAAAGAGAGAGCATGAAAATGTCATCATCGAACTGACGGACTACACACATGAGTCATTTAAAATCTCTGGGGCTGGGACATCCTCACACAGAGTGTATCATGATGATATTCACATGCAAGTGCCATAGGAGTTACTGAACGACATATAAGGAAACTATCCAGCTTTTCAAAATCCGTTATATTTCTGTAAACTTGAACATATTCCATTAGGGGAATTTTCCAGGATTATGGACAATGTAGATACACAAACTTATTTTTGGATGGCAGTTTGGGTTAAAATTATTTCCTCCTCATTTATGACCCCAAAACTGACATGAATAAAAGAGGCAATTGTGGCCTAATGCACAGAGCACTGGCCTGAGATTCGGCCAACATGTAAAATGGGAGTAATAATACTAACCTTCTTTGTATAGTGCTTTAGGTCAACTGATGAAAAAGTGCTATGTAGAAGGTAGGTGGTATTATTATTATTATTATATCTGTTTCTAAGGAGTTCAGTTAAGCACATTATTATCGAAACAAAAAAAATGCATAGAAGAAATCCTGCTGTTGTGACTGCTGTGCAAAAATCTGAAAGTCAGAAGGCTGATGCTGTTTTGTTCAATCTGGTGTGACAGCAGGTATGGTATGTATCAACATCATCATTATAATCATCATAATACTTTGTTCTAACATAACTCCTTTCATCCGAAGCTCTCAACACCCATTATAAACAATTAAACCTTACAACACCCCCTGAGAAATAAGCACATGTTAAAGATCTGATCCTTCTAGGTACTTTTACGACACAGAGTTAACTACACAAATGAAATTATATTAAACTATACATTTAACAGGAAAACGAGGAATAGAAAATACTACCTTTGTGCAATGCAGCTAAGCTAACATTACTGAGAAGCATTAAGGGCTAGATTCTCAGCTTTTAATAATTGGCAACTGCAGTAAAGCTACACCAATTTACACATTCTCTGAGAATTTGGCCCCTTAGTCTTTGCATTTCCAGAATGTACTGTGCATATTTGTTTGACAATCTAAAATGCCATCAATGTCATTTTCTGGATATAGATATACATGAACAGACATACCCAAGCTAGTAACTCTGAAAATATGTACAACCATGCTCTGGCAAGACCATCATTTTT
Source organism: Chelonia mydas (assembly GCF_015237465.2). NCBI lineage: Eukaryota > Metazoa > Chordata > Testudines > Cheloniidae > Chelonia > Chelonia mydas. The sequence goes on from NC_051246.2 coordinate 48,635,606, forward strand.
GTCTTGTGTTTGTACAGCACCTAGCACAATTGGGACCTGGTCTATGACTAGGGTTCCAAGGCCCTATGGTAATACAAATAAAAAACAGTAATTTTATTACTGCCATGTATCTCCGCTCTTCTTTTTTTGCTGTTATTCTATGAAGAGCTCATTCTGTAGTGACTGGATTATGAAATCAGAGGTAAATGGGGGAACATGAAATAGAAAGTCTGATCCTTACCTGCCCCCCCCCATAAAGAATGACCAGCTGGCATAAATATGATTTAGATGGCTCTATGCCACCTACTCCTAGTTTCCTTGGCATAAGGAGGTGGGCCAAGGAAAGTAGTGGATGTTATCAGAGCATATTGTGCTCCAGCAATCTTGAGCCAGTGGAGTGGGCCTTAGAATAAAGGCCTGCTGAGGCAGCTGTAAGTTAGGTTAGGGTACTGAATTGGTCCCCACAGCTGACCCCAATACCGGGAGCCGGAGGAATTGTTGCTTAGGGCCATCTTTCTCTCTTTTCTCAGGTCCTATTCTAAACACTGTTCAGCTGAACCCAGAAATCTGATCCATAGTTAGACAGACAGACAAAGACAACTATTTTAATCATACCACCTACAGTTAAGATGCCACAGTTTTTCTATTTCAAATGTTTATGACTTCCTGAAAATTCAACCTTTCAGACGGTCATATTTTTCTTAACTCAGGAGTGATATTTATTTTTAAAGTTTGAACTAGAATTGTTCTACCATTTTTTGAAAGCATACATAGTGTGTGGAAAGGGAAAATTCTCATTACTTAAAAAAAAAAAAGTGCTATGACCTTTTTTTAAAATACCTCTTTAGCCACATGGTAAATATTAAAAATTCCAAATTTGGCAGGGACGTGGTTCCTAGGTCACAGATGTCCCTTTCAGTGGGATTGGTTCTGATCTGTCAAAGGGACAAATGTTTAATAATGTACTTCATGCATGCATGGTAATTTGTCATATGATCAACTAACATACCACATGTGAGTGTGTGTGTATATATATATATGTATATATAAACAAGGATCATAGGGAGTCTTGCTTCCTTCCATACAATGCCACAGATACATGAAGTAAGGAGGCAAAGGACTGATTTGTTTAAAAATAATAACAGCAACAACAATAATAAAAAACAACATTTTGAAGCAAAATGTTAAAAAAGTGGCCTCCAAATGTGCATGTGTCATTTGTACCTGCAATTCCATTTTGGAAGCTATTCTGGGTTCTTGCACCCACAAGCTGAATCACTAGAGGAAGTCAGGCTACTGGTGCCTGAAGCTACGTGATTTACACCCTCAATCAGAAGGGCAAGTGACACAATTTGTATCTGCAAAAGAGAGATCAATCTGAGTCCACAAAAAGGAAGACTGAGCCTCAACTCTTTTTGAAAAAGTGTCCCCCTTCGTGTGTACACAAACATACATTGACACCAGGGACTAGACCAGGATAGGACAAGGTGCCTAAAGTGGCACCACTGAGATTCTCAAATTGCCCATTCAGCTGCTGTCTGTGGGCAACTAAAGTCCTTCAGCAACTAAATTTCTACTGTTAGAGTACGCAAGGCAACTAAGCATGTGCACAGACACTTCAGTCTAGGCACACAGACACCTCTCTCATGCCTAAGCACCAGTGGGATCATCAAGCTAGAATTGCCCCAGCTATGGTCCGATCTGTAGGTGTGCTCCGCACATGCCTCAACTCACACAAAACAACTGAGGGCCTGAGTTCCGGAAGAGGTGGCAATGACCTCCCTTACTGGCACGCTCATGCGGGAGACCTGGTTCATTACCCCACCACCACCTGATGTGGAGAAGGGATTTGAACTTGAGTCTCCCACCTGTCAGGTGAGTGCCCTAACCACTGTACTATAGACTGAGAATCAATCTCTCTCTGACCCAAAGCATATTTAAATTATTTAGACACAGTGAAACAGCTTCAACAGAACAGAGAGACCCAGAGCCTAGTGGTTAAGGCACTCACCTGAGAGGTGAGGTCAAGCACTTCTTCTCCACATCAGGTAGAGGAGGGAACTGAAGCTACATCTCCCACATCCCAAATGAGTTCCCTAACCACTGGGCTAAAGGTTATCGGGAGGCTGCCTCTTCCCCCTCCCGCTACCACACCCCACCCCATATTTCTTGCAAAAAACTGCTTCAGCACCTAACGTCAAGAGAAGGTTCACAACTGAGAACCCCAAGCAGAGACAGGCACCTTCCACTGACCTGGACTTGCATGCCTATCTCCTGGAAAGGGGCACCACTCCTCAACATTTTGCATTGGCTAGCTTAGCACAGCTCCCTGATCAGTATGCTTACTTTTGTAGGTTCTATTTTTAGGCACCTAACTCTCCCCATGTATCGTATAGAGAGGCTAGGCACATAACTCAGGGCTGGGAATTCCACTGGGTGGCAACGCACCTAAATGTTAGGCACTGCAGTGCTTAGCAACAGAGAAGTCAGTGGAAAGACTCTCCAGGTATATCTACACTGCATAGTATACACGGGCTCAGACTCAACTTTAAGGCCAAGCCTCTCTACCATCTACACACAAATCTGTTGGGCCAGAAAGTACTCAGGAATTGGATATGACGACCCAGTCGGAGTACAGGTCTGAGTCCACTATGTTGTGAAGCCAAGCCCGGGCATTTTGCAGTGTGGATGCAGCTCAAGCCCAGGTCACCAGACTTGTGCCTAAAAACTCCATCAATGCTATCCCACAATCCCCTGGGCCTGAATTTCCTAGCCCTTCCATCCCCAAAAAATCCTACTCAATTCCCAGGAATCAGAACCAACATCCTGGTTTTAATATAGCTACTCAGCATCCAACCCCTAGTTTCTAATGTTTGTGAACCAGCAAACTCATGAATCTGAGAATTCCACCTTTATGCTGTTTGGGACTTTTGATCCTCGGAATAGGTAAATCGTAGCCAAAGGTCCCCTCCCCAGGGCAGCGTGTCAAAAGAATGTGTCCCTTCTCCCAAGTATTTCCTAGGAAACCTTCACAACTAACAGTTGATTCTTGTTTTAGTCCATTGCTTAAAAAGAGTCCTTTGGCGCTCATAACGCTTCCCAAGGTTTACATTAGTCACATCTCCTAGACAAGTTATATACAGTCCCCCAGTAACACACAAAACATTTTCAATTTTAATACAATGAGCTTCTAAAATACTTAATTCAATAAGATTTAATACAATAAGGTTTGTCCAGGATATTGCAGGAAATTGTGATATCTGTCATAGAGCTTGCTGTGCAGCTGTGGGTAAAGGGAAATTTTGGTCAAACATGGATGATATATGAAAAGTTCCAGAGGATCTTTAATGTCCCTTAGACCCTGATCTGAAGCCCATTAAAGTCAATGAGGCCATGTGTATAATGCATAATAACCCCAGTTGGGGACCTGTGCCTGCAGACTAGGTGTTTCCAAGCCCATGTTTGAGCATCCACACTGCATTGTAAACCTGGGCCTCACAACCAGTGCTGAGTGTCCATACAGCATGAAGCAGACCTGAGTCAGAAGAGTTCCTAGCACCCTCATGAGCTGTATCATGTAGCCCCTCTAAGACTTAGTGCATCGTGGGAGAACTTGATGTAGGACTTCTTGTTAGTGCTAGCCAGAAACTAAATTTAACATCCTCATGGGGGGTGGGAAAGGCCAAAGATGTCCACCATAATAGCACATAACTTCAAAAGGGGGAACTATACAAAAATGAAGAAGCTAGTTAAAGACACATTAAAAGGAACAGTCACAAGGGTGAAGTGCCTGTAAATTGCATGGAGACTATTTGAAAACACCATAATAGAGGCTCAAACTAAAAGTATACCCTGTGTACACTGGACCATTGAGATGCTAAAGGAATACTCAAGGAAAACAAGGCCATTGTGGAGAAGCACATGAGTCATTCTTTTTAGGTGACAAATCTGAGGAACTGTCCCAGACTGAAGTAGAGGAGTTTTTGGAACAAAGGTCTAAACTAAACAGTAATAAGACATCAGGATCAGATGGTATTCACCCAAGAGTTTTGAAGAAACTCAAACATGAAACTGAAGAACTACTAACTATCATATATAGCCTATCACTTAAATCAGCCTCAGTACCAAATGACAGGAGGGTAGCTAATGTGACGCTGAGTTTTAAAAAAGGCTGCAGAGGTGATCGTAGTAATTACAGGCCAGTCAACCCCAGGCAAATTGGTTGAAACTATAGTAAAGAAAATTATCAGCCATACAGAAACATGATATGTTGGGGAAGAGTCAACATGGCATTTGTAAAGGGAAGTAAATGCCTCAGCAATCTATTGGAACTATTTGAGGGCATCAACAAGCACGATCCAATAGATATAGCGTACCTGGACTTTCAGAAAGCCTTTGACAAGACCCCTCACCAAAGGCTCCTAAGCAAACTATCCTAAACTATCCTAAGCAATCATATAAGAGGGAAAGTCCTCTCATGGATCAGTATCTGGTTACAAGACAGGAAACAAAGAATAGGAATAAACTGTCAGTTTTCACAATGAAAAGAGGTAAACAGCAGGGTCCCTCAAAGTTCTGTATTGGGACCTATGCTGTTCAACATATTCATATACGATCTAAAAAAACGTATGATGCCAAATTTTGCAGATGACACAAAATTACTCAAGATAGTTAAGTCCAAAGTTGACTGGAAATGGTTACAAAGGGATCTCACTAAACTGTGTGACCAGGCAACAAAATGGCAGATGAAATTCAATGTTGATAAGTGCAAAATAATGCACATGGAAAACATAATCCCAACTATACATACAAAGTGATGGACTCTAAATTAGCTGTTATCACTCAAGAATGAAATCTTGAAGTCATCATAGATAGTTTATTGATAAATTCCACTCAATATGCAGCGGCAATCAAAAAAGCTAACAGAATATTAGGGACCATTAGAAAAGGGCTGGATAAGAAAACAGAAAATATGGCAATGCTACTTTATAAATCTATGGTATGCTCACACATTGAATACCGCGTACAGTTCTGATTACCCCGTGTAAAAAAAAAAACATTAGAATTGGAAAAGGTACAGAGAAGGGCAACAAAAATATTAGAGGTATGGAACAGTTTCCATGTGAGGAGAAATTAAAAAGACTAGGACTATTCAGTTTAGAAAAGAGATGACTAAGGGAGGATATGACAGAGGTCTATAAAATCATGAATAGTGTGGAGAAAGTGAAAAGGGAAGCGTTATTAACTTCTTGACATAACACAGGAACTAGGAGTTACCCGATTAAATTAATAGGCAGCAGGTTTAAAACAAATGTAAGGAAATACTTCTTCACACAACGCATAGTCAAACTGCGGAACTCGTTGCCAGGGGATGTTGTAAAGGTCAAAAATATACCTGGGCTCAAAAAAGAATTAAGTTCCTGGAGGATAGAGCCATCAAATGACATTAACCAAGAAGGTCAGGGATGCAACCCCATTCTTGGGGTGTCCCTAAAAATCCAACTGCACAAAGCTGGGACTGGATGACCGGGGATGGATCGCTCAAAATTGCCCTGTTGTGTTCATTCCCTCTGAAGCACCTGGCACCATCCACGGTCAGACACAGGACATTGAGCTAAATGGACCATTGGTCTGACCCAATACAGCCACTCTTATGTGATAGTTTGGGTTCCCTTTGAATGATAAGTTCTATATAAATGTAAAGGATTTTTTAAAATGTCATAGTGGAAGCCTATTAACAGGAAGCAGTATATTTTTGGTGCAAAAGTAGCACGCATATCAAATACAGTACATGTTACAAGAATATATTTTCTAATGAAATACGTTTCTATGCAGATTTACATGCATCTTTGTTCCAATATAATTTCACAACATTTAGTTTGCAAAAACTGACTAAAGAGATACTTGGTAAATTACTTTGCAATGCACCATTTAATTTTATGGCATGGATAATACATTTATTTTAACAAATGTATCAGTTCCCTGATATCATCAATAAACTGCTTCATAGCCATTAAACACTGTGTGGGAAACTAGTAAAGCTTTGGTATTTATTTTTGTTATTGAAACATGCAGATTAATCTACTGCTCATAACTCTATACATCCCACACACTACAAAGCAACAAGCACACACACACACACATATATGCGAACAGAGGTTACCCACAAAAAAAGTTCCAATTCTGTGTTTGCAGCTACATAATATTACAGTAGTATTTGCAGTGTTTTCTAACATTACTAAAATGAAATTCTTAAACATTTTAATCTCAGTAACCAAAGTACTCTATAAAATTAAATTTACTACTGTGTAAGAGTAGTCCTAAATACACTTAAATCCAATATAAAACTTCAATTTAGGCCTTGTCCTGTCCCTTTGTATGGGGCTGAATATATGGCATTGAGATTCACTTTTATAGGGAATACTCTGGAGGCTGAGATAACATTATTTACTTACAAAAGAGACCAAAATGTTTTAAAGGAGGAACATTGTTTACACCTTCAGCAAAAACATACACATATGTTTCACACATTTTTGAGATGAATGGGCTAGAGGGGGAGAAAGTTCACACCTTTGTTGATACTATTTGGCCACTATTGTTTCGAACTCTGCAAAACTGGGTTAACAAGGCAGCAACTCATTAGTTTACATTACAGACATTATTATTAATCTTTATTATAGTATCACACAGGTCCTCCAAGCAAGATCAGAATCCCATGTGCTGGGTGCTGCATAAACAAATTAAATGTTAATTCTTCTCCCAAAAAGCCTATAGTCCAAGGCTAGGTCTACACTCAAAGGATAGATTGCTCCAGCTATGTTGCTCAGGAGTGCAAATAATCCACACCCCTGAGCGATGTTGTTAAGCCAACCTAACCCACAGCATAGACAGCGTTAGATCAAAGCAGAATTCTTCCAGAGACCTAGCTACTGCCTTTTGGGGAGGTGGATTAACTACAGCAATGGGAGAACCCCTCCCATCACTGAAACATGACAGCAGCGCAGCTGTGCCACTGTCATGGTTTAAGTGCAGACAACGCTTAAGTGCTATATTCTGATACCCTTAATCATGCTAGTAGTAATGTTGCTCCGCAAATAGTTCCACTGATTGCAGTCAGACTGCTTGAGGAATAAGGCACTGCTCAGTGGGAATACAGGTATCACAAACAGGCCCTACCTATGGACACTCGAAGCAACCAGTGACAGTAGTGCTGGGGGTGGAGTGGAAAGACAAGGGTGCTAATAACAGTAAGAGAAAATTGTGTATACTAGCTGTATGTACAATCCGTAGGCTTCTTGGGGTTTATTTTTTAATAAAATAATAGGGTATGACATTAATGAATCACTCTACAGAGTCCTCGTGGCCATTTACCATAGACATCATGAGAGAAGTGGGTCTTAAGAAGAGATCTGAAGAAGCATAAGGTTGTAGCCTGATTTTGGCACGTCATTCCACACATAAAGAGTAACAAAGAAGAAGGTGGGACTTTTGGTCTTTTTACATGAGAAGCCACAATTTGCAGCAATTGTTCAGTGACCTTCTATGATTTGCTTGTCATGGATTGTAAGGCAGTTTTCAAGATGTGTGTGGGTGTGGGTGTGTGCGCGTGCACACATTTGCAATCTTCTTCACGCTAACTGTTTCAGCATCCTATCATCATCATCTCCTGTGCATGATGAGCTCCTGGCCTTGCCACACCCAAAGAATGTGATTCCTATTAGTTCTCAGTGGGATGTCACAAAGGTTTGTTGGTGGAGCTCCATTATGCTTTGCTAAACTCTTAGTCCTAAAAAAGTATTTCCAAAAATATATCCCTTCAGTTTGCTAACCACCGCATGTCACCTTAAAAAAATGGGGACAACAACAGCCACACAGAGAAGGAGAAACACTTCTATAATAAGGAAAAAACAAGGTCTTATTTACTCATCGTTGCATATTACCACCTCCTAATATTCCAGGACTATCCTGAATAATTAGAATCAAGTCTGGAAAGGAAATTACAGCAGATCATATTTATTTGAGCCATTCTGTCTAAATGACACAAAAGGAAAAACATATTTTGAAATGTTTACCTTAATCATGGCTCAACACTATACACCTTATTAGTGAGACATTAACATGTCACTCGTCACTTGTTTATAATGAAGCTATGCCAAACTCATGCCAATAAAATCATTATAATACACTACACCATCATATATTCTCCCTCTTCCTCTATATCTATTTCTCTGTCACACTCTGAATCACTGTATCCTATGAATATGTAAAATGAGATCCAGCTTAGCACCAAGGGATGCTACTTATGCCAGGAGTGAAATACATTTGCAGCATGGAAATATAAACAAGCAGTACTGGGTTTTTTTAAACAAATTGGATTGATATGTCCAATTACATGTGTGCCAAGCTGAAAACATAGCTAATAATGTATAGTGAAAAATATAATTGGAGTGGTGAAAAATCAAATACTTAAATATTGTCTGACATCATTAAGGTTGCTCCAACTAATGCCAGCTATAGCAGAGGAAAGATACCTCTTGAAATGAATTGCTACATTCAAGTGAAAATAAAAGAAAAATCCTGAAAGTTGAAAATTTACCATATTCACTTTCATGAAACTGGGTACGAACAAAAGCCATGTCTGTTTGAAGTCATCTTTGAGTTAAACTGGCTTTGATCTTTTGAAAAAGGCATGATTTTACTGAGAAAAACATCAACAGGTCATCTCAAATGTACACTGACAAGATTCAGATGGATTGGGGGAAAAGGGAGTGAAGCTCTTTGCTTTCTGGAACATTGTACCTAGATGTGTGGTGTTGGGTTTTTGTCTCTTTTTATTTTTAAACTCCCAGCAAATAGCTTTTGGCTTTACTTGCAATATTTTCATGCTACTTTGATACATTGGTATTGTTTTGAAACTCCTACAATTTATGGTTACACACATGAAATGGCTAGAGAGCTTTGAACTGCACTGTACATAATAGGTAAAACAAAAAAGAAATTAAGCCACTTACAATGTATATAATCAGAGATGGCAATAGAAAAAAAAATGTTCCCACAGGATAATACAATAGAATAATGGTCTCCTGCTGTTAGATAAATGACAAGGCAAAGCTTTGACAAAAATAAATGTTGAGGGGAAATCAAACATCCAGTTAAACTGAGATTCATTCTAGTATATGCCATATGATTAACTGGATAGGATCCACAGCAGCAAAGTCTGGGTTCTGGTATGTGTACTGGTACTGAAAAAGCTTGGGAAAATTACTTGAACATCAAATTAGAACCCGTAAAGAGAAAGTCTTCTGCATATGGATACATTGGGTACTTGTTCCTCCTTCCCATAATTTGGTTAGTGACTCAAGTGTGCAGACTGGCATCCCTTGAGTCTGAAGTCATCTGGTTATCCTCAGAAAAGATATGGTCAGTGGCAGTGCAAGTTCACTCATATCACCATACTAGTGTGCCTCAATACTGAACTGGACTTTTAGATTTACTCCAAAATAAACCTTTTAAACTGTGCTTTATGTGTTATTTAGCCAGCATAGTATGTCTCAAGCTCTGGAGGGCTGGCAATGCATCAAACCAGCTGAAGGATAAGATAAGGATTTAACAGACTATTTGTAGTGGAATACTGTACACAAATAAAATTGGCTTTTGAGATTTCCATTGAACAGTTGCTTTTTCAGTATCCCACAACTATATTATACTCAGCTGTCGTGTATCAGGGAGTTTGTACCACCAATTTAATACAAAAAAGCTGGGCATATATGCTTAGGAAGGCAATGATATTTCCCAAAAGGGACATAGAGGAATCTAAAACTCAGATGTTGGTTGGAGTCTCAGGCTAGGTACAGTAACTATTTTCTTTGTGTTTTTCTTACTGGTGAATAAGATGATGGATTCAGCATCACAATACAGATTTTAATGTGGCTTGTATCCAACTTCTATATTTTGCAATCCAACAGGCACTTCAATGAATAACAAATATTCTTCAGAGCTCCATACCAAGCCTGGGAAGGCAAATGGGATTACAGGACTCAACATACGGAAACTCATAAATGTTTCATGTCAGCTAAAGTGGCAATAAATGGAGCATAAACAAGTCCAAGGGAACAATACATGCCCCCACAGTGCTGTCAAGGCTGTATATTTGTTCACGTGGTGCAAGACCAAACGCATCACAACACAGAGGTAAAGAAAAAAATCTCTAAAAAAAACCTGGGATTTTCCATTCTAAAGAATTTTTCATTCAAGTATCTCAAAGTACTTTGCAAAAATTAGTTATTATACCTGGGCCATTAAACCACCATGATGTTGGTGAATACTACTGCAACCATTTTACAGCTAGGTAAATTGAGGCACAGCTAGATAAAGTGACGTCACCGGCTGCACAGAAAGTTGTTCGCAGAACTGGAAACAGAACCTAAGGATCCTGTCAATCCCATACTCCAACTGTTAGAATTCATTTCTCTTGCCTTGGTATCTTAACACTACGTAGCATACGAGGGAGAATATCCCAAATAAAATATTAGCAAACATTACACTACGTCTTTAAGCACTGCCAGTAACCTTGGATAGAGAGCAAGAACGGTCAGGGTTAATGGCTGGAATTGTACTAACCTACTTTTGCAAATGTTGTAAAAAAAAATAAAAGTCTTTCATTTGTCTTTTATGATAGGCATTTTTTAAAAAGTCAATTAAAACAAGAAAACCGAGAGTACTTCAACCCACATTTATGACAGGTTAGAAAGGACCAATGAGGTCCATTTTAACACTGACATTTTGATGCATTTTTTTGCACATGGACCTAATGGGGTAACAAGGTACCAATTCAAGTAAGGGTGAGATCACTGAGTTCTATCCAAACATTCTGCTTTTTTAAAACAAAAAGGAGGTTAGTAATTAATCTTCTGAAAAGGAACTGTATAAAGATCTTCTTGAAAATATGGACCAGAGAGTTACAAAGAGCCTGTAACCTCAACTAATTTTAATCGGGTTGCATGCATGTAACAGGGAACAGAATCGTTAAGCATCTTCACTTTTAAAGTAATTTTCCTTGTTTTTAGTTTTAATAGTTGTAGCTCATATTGCGAGTCACATGTTTTTTCTTCTAACTACAATCTGGCACCTTTAGATCACACTAACATCAGATTAAAAACAAAAATAAGAGGATGCAAGCCAAAGAGTTGAGAAGCCATTGGAGAAAGGAGATAGATCCATTAACCAGCCACACTACACAGATTTTAGTTTCTGATTGACCAGACTGTGAGATTTAATATTTTTAGTAAACAGAGCCCTTGGAAAAAATCCAGAATCTTTAATCCAATCAAAATCCATCATCTTGTTTCTCTTGTTCTAAATAGGCAGAGAGGCAAATACTACATTATCATCAGTATGCTAATTGATCCAAATGCGGTGTAAACTAAATTAATGGGGCTGGATACGCTGGAAAAATTAAACACAGCATTCTTAATAAAGCTGAAAATAGCTTAATAAAGCTGAAAATAGGATCCAAGCATCCTAAGGCATGTTTATTTCTGTTTAAATAGATGTCTTCCTGTAGACTGTTATCAGCTCAGCAGGAGCCCTACAAAAGAAGCATTTTTCTCTTTCTGTGCATTTTAAGTTAGTTTTCTATTAAGGTCAGCATGCCTCTAAAAGCAGCTGCCAATATGGATAAAAACCATAACTGTGGCAAAGTGATGCTAATATTCTGGAAAATGTATACTGGAATTCAGTGTTCAACATTCAGTCTAAATAACCTATCTGTAAAATGGAAGGTTTACTGTCTCATCTGCCAGAATGAGAGTTACTGGAAACAAAGGGAAGAAAATGCCTAAAGGAACAAGGAGGAATCAATCCTTATTAGAAAGATTTTCCTTTATAAAGGGAGTGTGGGTAGCCTTTGGTTGGCAGTGAGGCACAGATTCCATCTTTCTCCTCTATCACTGAAAAAGCCTATCAGTAGATAATAGAAGGTACTAAATAGAACTCATCCCTCCAAGTACACGTTAAATCACACGTGAGAGGACAACAAAGCATTTTGGAACTGAGAGACAAATGAGTCAGGTAGAATTTCAAATACCACCTTCCTGAGCTATTTCTGAAGGGAGAAAATGCCAGCGAGAGCAGTTGAACCATTACTCAGGAACTCTGCACTGGCAAGAGAGGCAGGTGTGGTTTATTTCTCTTTTCAGAGAGAAAAGACAAAGGGGAGGCACAAGAGAACAAAGAAACCAGAAGCTTTGGTGTAAGAAAGTGGCAAAGTAGAAGAAAGATGAAATACCATGGAAAGGATATCAATAAGAAAAATGGTGGGCCAACAACTGCTATTAAACTGGTTAAATACCAAGCACTAGGAGGTGCATGTGGAATACTATTTATTAGCAGCAAACTCCTTTTTAACAATAGCCTCTCATATTTGATGACTAATCACAGAGGAAAGTCAACAATGTCTACTTGGAAAGATAAAAGAGGAAAACCCCAACAAGGGAGTACTAGTCTGTACCCCCAAAAGACTCCACAGGAATAATGAGAGAGGTAACCTTGGGAGAAATTTCAGGGACAGAGACAATAGCTACCCTCTTATATATAAAACACAGAAGTGGAAAGAATTCTGAAAGAGAAGTTTTTCTCGCTATTAGCATTAAAAACCAAAATGGATATAAACAATGAGCTAAATTAGGCTCTCTGATACCCAAACAATGCTACTGATTTCAAGGCGGTTTCACATGTGAAACAGAAGAAGTGCGCCCATCTCATTTTAATAGTTGTAAATCGATGACTGTGGGGCAAATATTCAATGAGATCTCCGTCACTGAAGAACGTGGCTTCATGAAAAAGTCACTACACTTGAGTGTTAGACTGAAGAGACAATTATTAAATATTTATTCCCCATGCAGAAACTTATAAATTATAATCAAATTACCCTTACCCTTCTTCTATTTTTTTTAAGCTAAATATACTGAGCAATTTGGATATGCCTGGCTAGCCCATGCCAGCTGGTTCAGGCTCAGGGGCTGTTTAATTGCAGTGTAGACACTGGGGCTTCGCCTGTAGTGCGGCCTCTAGGATGCGGCAAAGTGAGAGAGTCGCAGAGTTCGGACTCCCGAGCCAAAACGTCTATACTACAGTTAAACAAACCCTCCCAGAGCCCGCACCCCCTCCCAGAACCTGCACCCCAATCCCCTGTCCCAGGCTGCTGAAAGTGAGTGAGGGTAGGAGGGAGGGGGGATGGAGTGAGCGGGGGCAGGGCCTCGGGGAAGGGGGAAGGGCAAGGGCTGAGTGGGGCGGGCTTAGGGGTTCCCAAAAATTTTAAAATCAAATCGGGGGTCCTCGGGTTGCTAAAGTTTGAGAACTGCTGGTCTAGAACAGTGGTTCTCAAAAAAACTTCTTTTTCCCGCGGACCACTTGAAAATTGTTGGGGGTCTCAGCGGACCACTTAATGATCTTTCCAAATGTTGTTTGTGCCGTTAGTTAACTATTGTAAAGCACTTTGGATAAAAGCACTATATAAAAAAACCCTTAATAATTTTTTTTGTTCTACAAATAAAAGCACACAACTCATGTTTTAATATCAGTAGTATTACCTTTCTAATGCCATGAATATGCGCTCTCTCCCCTGCTGTGGCATTCCCCGAGCTGGGGCTGGGAAGGAGGGGGGGGTCTCTCCCCTGCCACAGAGCTGAGGCTGGGAAGGAGGGCCATCTCTCCACAGCAGTTGCAGTCCTGGAGCTGGGGAAAGTCACCTCCCCAATTCTCACCCCACTGCCCCCTCCCACCTATCCCCTATTCCTCCCAAGACCACCACCTCACTTTACATGTGTGTCTTCTCCAGAGTACAGGCAACTAATTAGTGAAGCCATGCCTGCGTGGCTCCACTAATTAGGTGGGTGGCCCTTCATTCTTTCATGTGCGGCCTCCCAGGAGTGCACCTTAGAGGGAACTATCCACAGACATCTGAATGAAGCTCGTGGACCACAGTTTGAGAACCTCTGGTCTAGATAATAGTTAGTACTGCCATGAGTGCAGGGGATTAGACTAGATGGCCTCTCAATGTCCCTTCCAGTCCCACAATTCTATGATTTTTCTTCCAGGTCATTGATAAAAATGTTGTTAAGTTTAGGGCCTAAAACTGATTCCTGTGGAACCCCACTGGAAACACACCCACTCAATGAAAATTACCCTTTTATAATTATAGTTTGAGACCTATTCATTAGCCAATTTTTAGTCCATTTAATGAATGATATATTAATATGACACACTAGTTTTTTTAACCAAATGTAGTGTGGTACCTTGCCAAATGCCTTACAGACATTTAAGTATATTACTCCAACATTATTTCCTTTAACAATCAAACTTGTAATCTCATCCAAAAATATATCAGGTTAGTTTGACAGGCTCTATCTTCTATAAACCCATGTGATTAATTGTATTAACCTCCTTTAACTCTTTGTTGATCAAGTCCCATGTGAGCCACTCCATTATCTTACCCAGGATCAAAGTCAGGCCTTTCATTACCCAGGTCATCCTCTCTTTGCTTCTCTTATCACTTTTCTTCAATTCCTATCTTCTGATTAATATTCATTATGATCAACTTCCGCTTTCTCCCATTTTCATATATTCATGAATATATATAAACACATTTTTTGGCCATGCATATACATACATACACACACACAAATATATAAAACCAACCTGGTGTAGAGAGCAAGTGAAGCCAGATGCATATATCTGTCTTTACTTCCTCTCTAAACCAGGTCTGTTATTTAACCAGTACAGCCTTCTTCCTCCATTTTAGGTTTTTGGGCACCTAGTAAAATGTTCTTAAATGATTCCCAGTTATCATTCACATCTTTCTAATTAAATTCTTCCTCCCAGCTGTTTTCAGCTTTTTGAAATTGGCCCTATTAAAGCACCAAGTATATATATTACTGGTCTGCACTTTATTCTACTTATGCATTATAAATATGATCAACTCATGATCACTTGTACCTCAACTACCGTTAATTTTTAGTTCTGTGATCAGTTCCTCTTTATGTGTAAAGACAAGGTTTAACAAAGAATTTCCCTCTGTCGGCTCCAACACTTTTTGAGTTAGGAAATTGTCATCTAGAATATTTAGAAATTCCAAGCACATTTTAGTACTGGCAGAATGAGATCTGCAGCATGTCTCACTCAGACTGAAGTCCCCCATGATCCTGCATTTTTTCCCCTACACATTATAGATAAGTGCTTAAGAGGGCAGTCATTCTGCTCTCTAGTATGATTTGGTGGCCTGTAGTAGACACCAACTAATCCCATTTTTGTGTTATCTATTAGGACAATGATCCATAAGCATTCAAGGACATTTTTGTCTGAATTATTAATGAGTCTGAAATAGGTAATGCCATTTTTGACACACAGAGTGCCACTCCCCCCACCCCTTTTGCTCACTCAATCCTTCCTAAATAAGTTATAATCCTTGATTTTAACATTCTAATCATGCAAATCATCCCACCAGGTTGCAGTAATAGCAACTAGATTAAATTTATGCTCATAAATGAGCAATTCCAATTCTTGTTTGTTACCCAGGCTCCTAGCATTGGTACAAGCAATTCAAGATTTTTTTTTCTTTGTGTCCTTTGGTTCCTTGATTAATTTTCTTGTCAACATCTTGATTTTGTGCTGAGTGCTCATATTTTCTGTATTTTACCCTCCCTTTTTTGCTATTAGTTGAACACCCTACTGACTACTCGAGCCAGTCTGTTCACAAGGAGATTGGATGGCCTCCACGTCAGAAGAAGGGGAACCAAACTATACAGCCCTTTCTCCCCACAGAAAGAATCAAAGGATCTTACATTTCTTACAGCTACGTTACCAAAATTACCGAGAGGTAGTGAGTTCATGAGCTATAAATTTAAAGAGCCTACCACCCCATCCTTCCTTCAAGAGATGCCCTGATTTGTGGAAGTTATCTTGTGCTACCTATAAAGAACAGAATTTTCTAAAAATGGTAAGGAAATAGCTTCTAGTTTCAACTCCCACTCCAAGTCTTCTCCCCAGTTTATCATATGGACCTGCTTTTTCAAGTCAGGGGTTGAGGATAGGAAAACATCTCATTTGGTGACTATGGGCATCACAAGCTAAACGATTAAAATTTTCACTGGGGGGAACTGTGGGGTGATTTTGCCTCCCTGATGCATTCATTATAAGGTGAATGCCAACATCTTTGGCTCTTTTTTCGCTCATCATTTAAACAGTTGAGTGTGATCCTTAAAGCCCATAGACCAAGGATTCTCAAACTGCGGGGCGGGACCCCTCCGGGGTCGCAAGGTTATTACATGGTGGCTCGCAAGCTGTCAGCCTCCACCCCAAACCCTGCTTTGCCTCCAGCATTCATAATGGTATTATATATATAAACAAGTGTTTTTAATTTATAAGGGGGGGGGTGCACTCAGAGGCTTGCTATGTGAAAGGGGTCACCAGTACAAAAGTTTGAGAACCACTGCCATAGACCTAGTTCAGAAGTGGTCAGTAAAGTAGTGTAAAGTAGCTTCCTCACACCACACTGAGCCACTTACACTTGCACCCAGTGCATTGATGTCAAATAGGATCTGCTTTACGTTACACATCATCTCTGAACGTGGCACGACAGGCCAAAACCTGATTTCCTATTCAGTAGGTGTCGACCAAAGGTCCACTATTTGACCAAGAGGCTCTTCCGCTCTACTCTGCACTGATTAGGGCTCAACTGGAGTACTGTGTCCAGTTCTGGGTGCCACATTTCAGGAAAGATGTGGACAAATTGGAGAGAGTCCAGAGAAGAGCAACAAAAATGATTAAAGGTCTAGAAAACATGACCTATCAGGGAAGATTGAAAAAACTGGATTCGTTTAAGTCTGAAAAAGAGAAGATAGAGGGGACATGATAACAGTTTTCAAGTACATAAAAGGTTGTTACAAGGAGGAGGGAGAAAAATTGTTTTTCTTAATCTGTGAGGATGGGACAAGAAGCAATGGGCTTAAATTGCAGCAAGGGAGGTTTACGTTGGACATTAGGAAAAACTTCCTAACTGTCATGGTGATTAAGCCCTGGAATAAATTGCCTAGGGAGGTTGTGGAATCTCCATCATTGGAGATTTTTAAGAGCAGGTTAGACAAACACTCTCAGGAATGGTCTAGATAATACTTAGTCCTGCCAGGAGTGCAGGGGACTGGACTAGATGACCTCTTGAGGTCCCTTCCAGTCCTATGATTCTATTCCTGAAGGGACTAGTCAAATCCAGAGGCAACAATTCTTCTCAGTCACCGTCCAGGAAGATGCCAGCGACAACTCACTTTATTTGGAGGTAGAGTCTGAGATTTCCCAATCCTGCTGTGTGGGGAGTCTTAAATCTGGCCTGTGTTGCACAGCCAGAGGAGTGCATTAGGTAATCCACTTAGAATAGCACTAACCACCCCATGTTTAATCCTGGAAATTATTAGGATCTGAGCTGCCGTGGTGGGTTTTCAGGAAAGAAGTGACTTCTTGTACAGGAGAGTCTAAGCTATGCAGGGTCAGATCCAACTCCACTGCTTCATTTTTTTGCCCAAAGAAATTTTCTTCTGATGTCATATAATAAAGATGCTGCAGAGGATCACTGGCAAGAGACTGATCTATTATCTCCTGGACCCAGTTACATGACATGGATCAGCACTGCAAAAGGTTACATAGTCCTGTCACACAGCATGGGGAACAATCAACTGATGCCAGTGGCTTCTGTTACTTAAACCACTCTCCATATTTGCAAGTGTAAACAAATTACCATTCAATGTTAACATTCATTCAGTGTTAACTATCTCAATCCTAAATGCTGTTATATTTCAAAAGGGCTTTCAGGGAGATTTTTCTTTCTCCAACAGTCCAATGTCTGAGGACTTAACTGAGCCTATTCTCACTGCCCTGAATATGGGGCAGTGCTAGCCAAGCAGAAGTTGTGACTCAGGGTAGTTCTACACTACAATCTGTGTGTGTGTGTGTGTGTGTGTGTGTGTGTGTGTGTGTGTGTGTGTGTGTGTGTGTGTAAGTAACTGTGGCAGCATGGACTTCTGCATGAACTGTACAAGCCCTGCCATGGCTTCACTACTACTGATCCCTTAGCTAGCTAGTTAGATTAAAGTCTACGTGTGCTGCAATGCCAGTGTAGAAATACCCTCATCTCATTTTAAACCCTGCTCCCTCCTTCTTCCTAAGGGAGAGAAATTCGTTACAGCCTTTATTTGGTTCAGCAACCGCCGCCCCCTCCACCCTCCATCATGTGTTGGCTCATCTCTGTCCCTCTCTGTTCTCTCCCTGCCCACCTGCTTGAGGGGAAGCACCAGGCACACAGCTCCTGCTTTCTCTTGTGCCCAGACCTAAGTATGTATATGAGAAGGAATTTTATTTGAAGCTGAGTATTATATGCTGTGCCTTTTCAGGGTAAATTAATATTCTGAACACAGACAGAAGCTAGATAAAGTATCCTAGGTGAGGCCTAGTCTGTGTCTTAAATAGCATTAAATATCATTTCCTTTGACATCTGACTGAATTTTTCTACCATTGCATTTTGGAATCCTGTTTGCTGTCTTCACTGCAGCTGCATAAAATGCTGTCAGCTTTTGGGATTTCTATATAACAACTCTGAAATCTCTTTTCTTGTCACTTTGCCGCAGCAACATTCCATTTAGCAGATATTCACTTTTTATTCTCTTTTGCAACACACATTCATTTACATCTATTTTACATGAACTACATTTGGCATTAACTGTAGTAAACCAGATGCTTCAATGATGCATCTGGACTCCAATGCTCCTCTTTATTCACTGTTCTGGCTTGTGCTGTGTTGATTCTTAAACATTTGCAAATGTGGTGATAAGATTCCAATTTTTCAACAGTTTTGTCCCTGTGAATATCAATTTTCCTCATTAAGGTCAAGTCACCACCTTTTTCTTCTTGTTTTTGCTCCTCTTTACACTAGCACAACCACAGATCGAAGCAGTTAAGAACCTGGCACAGGGCATTATTTTTAACTCCTGAGTCAACATTTCTTTTCATGGGGCCAGCATAGACAGGCAAGGGTGTTTGGTTTTTTGTTCAGTTGGATGCAACATTCTTCTTCACTTCTAGTTAAAAAATATTGTGAGCAGTATTGCCCACAGCTGTTGTATTTCACTCAAGAGGTGGCTGCATTTCAACAGCAGATAAACTGAGCCCTGTGGCATAAAGTAAAGCTTTGGGATTCTTTCGGATGAAAGAGAAGATGTAATTTTCATTACACATACATTTTTCTATCACACACGCTCCAGTAATTAGGGCCATATAAGAACCTAGAGACAGACATCTTAAATCACAACCGCTACATTAAGGATCATATTATGTCTAAGGATAGGAACATAGTCCAAGCAGGGGACCAGTGCATATTTCAAATTGCTAGCTGCACTTTTCTTGCACATCCATCCTTCTTCCTTCCCCTCCCACACACCACACATATACACTGCATTCCAAGGAACAACTCCAAACATCATTTGTACAGGGGGAAAAAGAATGTTTACAACTCTGAACTTCTGTCAGCTGTCTGAAATGAGAAACTAACCTTCCCATATTTCCCCGTTTGCTGTTTTTCCTCCTCAGTTTCATTCACATTTCTGGTTCAACAGCACTTATCTATCTTGGAGTCTAGTTTTTCCTCATCCGTTAGTTCATTACATTATTAAAGAGTATGTAACACTTGAGGATAGTTTGTCTGTTTTATCCTTTCCTGATGAAATGCAACCCATATTTCTGCCTTGCTGCCTATTCCTTTTAACCCCTTTTAAAATAGTTCCACTTATCCCAAAGCCAACACTTTCTATTTTGCACCTTCTAAACAACCAGTGATTTTGATCCATTACACAGCAACACAATCCATAACTGCCCCAGTGGTTCCCAAACTGTGGCTAGCTCTCCCTTAATAAATATTACGCTGTATTTATCATTGATTACCTTGGTGGTGGTTTGTATCAATCAGTAAAAACCTATACACTCTCTCTCTCTCTCACACACACACACACACACACACACACAGGGAAGAAAAGAATGTGCATCACAGTTTCAAGCCTCTAACTGCAAGGTGCATACACACACATTCACCATATTACATAGGTGCTAATCAGTTGCAACATCACATACTGTATTTTGTACTATAAGAATTTCCCCCTGAAGCACATAAAATCTAAGAAGTCTCTTCTGATCATTTACAAAAAAAGTTAAAGGCTTCAAACTTTTACAAATTTATAAGCAACTGAAAAGAGGGTCTCACAAAGGGAAGTGCCAAGCAACCTTAATTATAAGTAGTGCTACCAGCCACACTCATACGATCACACAGGGCTGGCTCACTGAAGTAAATAGCAAAACTCCCATTGGCTTTAATGGCTTAGTATCAGGGACACAGAGACCTTCCGAATACAGAACAAAAAAAAGAAGAAAAGGCTTTTGCCTGAAATATGGATCTCTGGGAAGACTTTTGTGGATTAGTAACCACAGCAACCTCCCAGGTTGCTAGGTAATGTTCTTTCAACTTATGGATGGTTATGGAGATGACCTTGAGGTCCCACTGTCTGAGAGTCTGGACCATGTGGCTTATCCAGCAGTCTCACTGAGAAGGGAACCTACTGAGTAAGAAAGTTCTATTTTTCCAGAATCACTGCCCCTTAGAAGATTATTGTCATTTAGCTGTTCATGAATGAAGTCTGTCATTCTTTTTTCAATCCTGTGCACAAACTGCCCGCAATAAAATAATGCTTTCATACATCGATCTACCCCATCTCCTGTGTGGCAACAGCAAAATAACAAACAAAACATATACATAAACAAATACAATAAATAGTAACATTTTGGATTATATAATTTCCAAAAAGAGGACTGCTGTAAAATTGTCATAATGTATGCTTAAACAAAACAGACAAAACATTGCAAAGACTGGAGAGAAAAAGGGATAGCTCAGTTGAAAGAGCTAACTTTCCAGTGGCATCAGCAGTACTTCTCATCAAAGCAAAGCAGAAAAGTAATTCAGAAATGTAGTCAAGTATCAGGGGGTAGCTGTGTTAGTCTGTATCCAAAATACAACAAGGAGTCTGGTGGCACCCTAAAGACTAACAGATTTATTTGAGCATAAGCTTTCGTGGGTAAAAACCCCACTTCTTCAGATGCATGGAGTGAAAATTACAGATGCAGACATAAATATACTGACACATGAAGAGAAGGGAGTTACCTCACAAGTGGAGAACCAGTGTTGACAGAACCAATTTGATCAGGGTGGATGTAGTCTACTCCCAACAATAGATGAGGAGGTGTCAGTTCTAGGAGAGGCAAAGCTGCTTCTGTAATAAGCCAGCCACTCCCAGTCTCTATTCAAGCCCAAATTAATGGTGTTAAATTTGCAAATAAATTTTAGTTCTGCTGTTTCTCTTTGAAGTCTGTTTCTGAAGTTTTTTTTGTTCAAGTATAGCTACTTCCAAATCTGTTACAGAATGTCCAGGAAGACTGAAGTGTTATCCCACTGGCTTTTGTATGTTACCATTCCTGATGTTTGATTTGTGTCCATTTATGTCCAGTAGATCTGGGGACAGAGTAGGGAAAGAGGTTTGCTACAATAGCAAACCTTGTTGCCTACTCTGTCCCCGTATCTACTGCAGTGACACCATCAGAGGACCCAACCACATCAGTCACACCATCAGAGGCTCATTCACCTACACATCTACTAATGTTATATATGCCATCACGTGCCAGCAATGCCCCTCTGCCATGTACATTGGCCAAACCAGACAGTCCCTATGTAAAAGAATAAATGGACACAAATCGGACATCAGGAATGGTAACGTACAAAATCCAGTGGGAGAACACTTCAATCTTCCTGGACATTCTATAACAGATTTGAAAGTAGCTATACTTGGACAAAAAAGCTTCAGAAACAGACTTCAAAGAGAAACAGCAGAACTAAAATTCATTTGCAAATTTAACACCATTAATTTGGGCTTGAATAAATCCTGGGAATGGCTGGCTCATTACAGAAGCAGCTTTGCCTCTCCTGGAATTGACACCTCCTCATCTATTGTTGGGAGTGGACTACATCCACCCTGATTGAATTGGCCCTGTCAAAACTGGTGACTCCCTTCTCTTCATGTGTCAGTATATTTATGTCTGCATCTGTAATTTTCACTCCACGCATCTGAAGAAGTGGGGTTTTTACCTACAAAAGCTTATGCTCAAATAAATCTGTTACTCTTTAAGGTGCCACCGGACTCCTTGTTGTTTTTCAGAAATGTAGTGGTTTTATGTTACTTAATTTATTATTAGGGCTACAATATCTACCATGTAGTTCAAGTTTACTATACTAATTAACTCATTACCAACATCTTCAGATAAAGCAAGATGCTATCTACAGCCTAGCTTTCTGATGACCTTAATAAAAGAGATAAAGGGGAGATCTATGATCATATCCAAAAGTCCCATGTTACAAATGGGGATGATTTATTTAATGATACCATATTATCTTGGGAAAGCTGTAAATTATGGGTAACAGAGAGGACAGAGCTCCAACCTTGCTTTAACCCATTTAAATCACTGCAGGATACAATGATCCAGTTTAAAAAAGAAACATTTGTGATGCTACAGTGGATGTTGCTGTAATGCACATTTTGTAAGCTTTCCTGCTCATTCCTTCTCCTGACATATCAAGTGATTATATAATACCAGCAATAACATAATATCTTAAATAAATCAACACTAAAAATATACTATAGGGAATGGTCCTCCATTGGGAGTGAAAAAGGGTAAGGTTCTGAGACAAAGCCCATTTAAGTCAATTAAAGTCTTTCCACTGACTTCAGTGGGCTTTGGATCTGGCCTTGGATGATTTTATAAACCCTCTTTGGCTCTAATTTCTATGACTTATGCCCTTGATCCTAGAGACACTTGTGTGATCAACAGCAGGGTGCAAAAGCTGTTGCATTCCAGTACAAGCGTTAATGGAAACTATGCACTGATACAAGTAATGTTATAGTCCTCGATACCATCCAGCTGTAAATCTCAAGTCCCTTACATGCCATAGGAAGAGAAAGTGATTGTCTGAGGAGACATGGATTTAAATACAATCGTCAACATGCAAAATTAGGCATTTAGACCATGCATCAGCAAGGTACTTAAGCACAACTTTAAGCATGAGTAGCAGTCCCATTGTTATCAAGGGGAATAAGCATGTGTAATGGCATATCCATGGTGGTTCTGCTGCTGCATCCTAGCTCAGCATCCTGTTTACGTAGGTTCTAATTCTGGTCCACTCTTGTGGACTGAATCTGGGGAGTTTTTCATTAACAAATGCCAGTCAGTCAGGTTTCTGGGTCAACTTCTCTCAATGTCCCCCCCCACACTCTACCCAGAGTTTATTAACCCCCTCTAGTCATTAATATGTCAGTCGGACACCAGATGACAAAATATTTCCATGGTTCAAACGGATGGTTTTTTAACCACAGGTCTTGGACTACTGTCCTCTTTTTCCAGTCTAGGATTGCTAAAGCTCATATCATCTCAGACCAGGACAACCTGCATTTTTTTAAGATTATCCCTAGTAATGTTCTGCTTCTTGCCCCCTCTTCTGAAAAGTCCTTGCCAGATTAGACATGTGTGCCACACCTGCCATGTAAAACCAAAACATTTGGTAAAATATATAGAAATCACTTGCCATTTTCTTGCTGTGAAGGGGACCATTGCTCAGAGCAGGCAGCAAGCAGAGACGTGAAAGGATATATGGAATTCAGTGTGAAATAAAACCTGTAATTTCTGGGGTTTTATGATGCAGAAAGTGGAAGAGTTTTTTTTTTTCCAAGAAACACAATGAAAATGTATGTCTGTGTATATATATTTGCTTTCCAGGGCCATCAAACCCAAAGGAGAACAGGCTTCTGCCCAAAAAGCAATTAACAGTGAGCCAGTGGCTGTTGAATCTTTGCAGCAGTAGGAAAAGGAGGCAGGACAACCTGCTGGAGGGATGCAAAGGGAGCTTGTCAGCAGACTGGGGAAACTCTGTGAATTGGAACTGCAAAACCAGACCACAGCCGAGAAGATGCTGGAGAGGAAGGAGAAGATAGTGGACAAATATCTGCAGCGTGACTGGGCAATGAGGGAACAAGAGCAGGAAATGAAGGAAAGAAACTGCAGCTACTGAGGGACATGTCTGAGAGACTCTGTAATATTTGCCCGCACACGTCAAGACACACCTACCTAACTGCAGTGGCCGAAATTAGGACTTCAATCACATCACCACCAGGTTATCGCGTTATGCAGATTATGCAGACTTCCATGTCAAGTGGTGGGGGCACAGGCAGTCCATGCATAAAAGAAGTGCATTGGTCAGCCTTACCTCACTCCACCTCCAGCTCAGGGGAAGGAGATACGTGATACACTAACACAATGAAGTAACTCAAGGGTAGATCACCTAAATTAATTTTGTAGCATGAATGAAAACTCTTGCTATTAATATTAAAAGTAACTTGAAGCAGCTCAGCAAACTCAAAACAGCTCTCACCTGGGTTCTTGTGTGCTTCCTGTACTACTCATTCTTTTTTTACCTTATATGTGTAACATTCCACTCAAATTGTGCAGGGTCTAGCCCTGCATAATTCATTTAATCCTGAATATGTGCTGTAAAACCTGTTACAGGAATCGCTTATTCCACTACTGAAATGCATCCATCTCTGGAATTTAACTATTCAAAAGTGCAAAGTAATACTAACAGCAACAGGGATTTGGCCAAAACACAGGGGCTAACAGTTGAACTCTTGCAAAATGTGCCAACACAAGATCCTTCATGCTCCCTAATACTGGGGCTTTGGTTTAATCTCAAAGATAGAACATCCAACAATGCACTGTGCCACATTATTGGCCTAGTAATGATTAAGAAGAAGAATGAATGCTATCTACTGACGCACAAACCTAACTTCTTACAGCATGTAGGAGTTCCCTGGAGAGCTCCCATCCAAGTACCTAGGCAGCTTGACTTTCTGCCCCTGTATAAGCCACTGTAACGGGTTGTGCTCACCACCGTGGTGCTTCCTGCTGGTTGCTCTGGGAATTAGCTCTGTCCATCAGCAGGGCACCCTCCTGTTGTGGAGTCTCACTCTCTGTTGCTGCTTCTCCACCGTCTCCACTGTCTGTGGGGACTCGCATTGCTCCCAGACCGCGGCGTCCTCTTCAAGGCATAGCCCTCCAGCTGTGCCCCAACTCTGTTGTTTCCCCCTTCCGGGGGAACCAGCAGTCCGTCGCCTGGCCTTTCGCCGCAGTGGCAAACTGCAGCCCCTAGTCCACCCCCTCGTTCAGGGGCAAAGTGCAGTCCTTTGGCTGGCCACTTTCCTCAGTGGCCAGTGGGCAAAGCGGGGGCAGGGGGAGGAGAGGCAGGCCTGCCTGCTACTCTGGGCCCCGACCCAGGGACCCTATAGCTGACAGCCGCTCACTGCCTCTCCTTCCTCTTGCCGCTACCTGCTTTCCCTAGGCCACTTCCCTGTAGCCCCAGCACCTATCCAGCCCCTGTATCAAGGCCACAGTCTGGGAGCCAGCCAGGCTGACGCTCAACTTGCTCCTCTGACACTGCCCAGCACTGCTCTATCCCAGGTACTTCTCTCTACAGGCTGCCAGTCCTTCTCCCTCAAGCTCCTGGGAGAGACTGAGCTCCTCTCTACCCTGCAGCCCTTCTTATAGGGCCCAGACTATAGGGCCCTGGTTGACTGCTTCTAAGCCTTCCTCTGATTTGCTGGGTTCTGCACAGCCACTCCAAGAGCTGCTATTAACACTTTGCCAACCAGTGAGAGGCAGCTGCCTGGTCACAGCCATTTAACTTCCTTTAGGCCATCCATTCAGCAATTGTTTCCTCTAATCAAAACACACTTTTTCTTTTTCTCTCACACCTCATACCTTTGTAAATGGTTTGGTTTCAGCACAATGCATGCAATATTTCTTTTTTCGTCCTGCTCAAATCTTTAAAATTTGCAAGCTTTAAAAATATTGCTTCTTTAAGTCAGTACATTTCAATTAAATGAAAAAAATGTGAAATACCAGCTTCCCAGACATAATTAATCATAATACACAGAAGTATAATTAAGTCTCAATATCTTCCATTGCTAATAACCACCCAGTCGACAACTGAAACCAGTCGGTTCCCCCAAAGGCATCACAGCCTTCGTATTTAATTGGAAATTAAACTTTTTCTCTAAATGTAAACTGGCCACACTTCTATTCTAATTTAAAGTTCAGATTTATAGAAACTTCCAATGTTGGAAGAAAAATTAATCATAAGGGAAAAGGGTTTTGCTTAAAATGCATAAAACTGACATTATGTTAGCAGGTGTTCACTTTAAATGAACATTTATCCCATCTTAAATTTCGTTTTCTGACACACACAATTTACAGTTGCTTACTTTTCTTGAATTAGGATGACAAATTCATAAAGGTTCTTTGGGACGAAGGAATGGGGATTAAGATTCTTACAGAATTAAGAGATGAAAGATTGTTAAAGGAGGTAGCTGTCATTAGAAAGATATCCAAAATCCACCAAAATGACAGGTACTATTTGGCGATCTTGCTGCCATTCTCACCGATCGTACCAGTGATGGATGGGTCATAGATATCATACTAGCCTCCAGAAGAAAACTGAAGGATAGGGAGTGTAGAAAAGGTTTTTCTACTGCTGTCTTGTACCTGCTCTGTGAATAAATTACATAGATGACTGTCAATCCAGCTTTCATCATATATACTAACAAAGAAAACAATACTTTACATGCTGGATTTAAAACATGAAATCTCTCTCGATGAATGCTAATCCAAAAGATACTTAGGGACATTCTTTACAATTCACTTAACATTTGGCTATGCAGTTAGTTTCCAAACATGTATTTTCAGATCAATAAACCCAATATGCAGAGGTATCTTTCCATCCAGACTGACAAAAGGCAACATTACCTTTGGAATCATATCACTGTGAAAGAAAAGCTGCCCTGGCGGTGAAGCAACAACACTTCATGCTGCCATCTGGGAAGCCCAGGTTAAGAAGCAACCTTAACGTACCCTCTTACCTAGCTAATGGAAAATAAATGCATTGAAACAGTTAATGTGCTTCATCTTGTAGTGGCGTGAAGCCAGAGTCCCTGTTCTACAACACAATTAGCTGGCTGTTCTGTGAAGCAGTACAGAGGACACCCTTGGGATAAGTCACAGACCCTGTCCTTTCAGAAGAAGTTCCGGTGTCATGATGGCATCAATTTGTAAGTTAGAGAGGAAAGAAAGAAAAGACCAAATATGGACCAAAACAACAAAGTGGTCAAGATCCCAACCCCTAGTTGTGTCATACATATTTCCCTTTCTGATTTTGATAAGGCAAAAAAAGAAACTGACAATTGCTTATGTTGCTTGCTTAGATTATTATGTGTTCTGTTCTCCTCATTTTCTTTTATACAAACTACATTGATGACTGCAAGCAGTGACAGCCGCTGGTAACCAGTTCTGTTTAAATTACCTTAATTGGTGTTCTGAGACACTGACAATAATGCTAACCAACTAAGGACTCAGTTTGGATCTCTGGGCAAAAAGTGAACTGGACAAAGTGAGTGCAGCATTGGGGGGGGGCACACAATTTCAACCATATACTGATCTTTTTGATTCAATATTTGTTCTTGCTGATCTGGGCATGGGGAAGATTTCCATATCTGAGCTTCTGCCCCACAGAGTCAATGTTCATCCTATACCTATACTCTTCTCTGTATCTTGAGGTAGTTGCTTCTATCCTGTCCATCATGTGCATTGTTCTGCTTGTCATAAAGTGCTAATGTTTGAAAATATCTAGGCATTCTGGAATCCTCAAACCGAAAGACCTAACCCCTGTTGGGCCACACAAAACCCTGGGGACCTGAGACAACACAAACCCGAGTGCCAACTTCAGAAAGTCAGTGCTAACAATGCCCACCATATAGCAAATATGTATACAGCATACCTATCTACAAAGTATGGGGCATTTCCTAATCAAAAAGCAATGAGTGTGTGTGTGTACACACTGCTTGTCCCATTATCTCAGCTTTTACTGTTGTAGTCACAAATTAGACTCCATTCAGCAATGAATGAAATCTTTTGCCGTTAAAGTTATATCATTTTGTGATTTGTTGACATATCTCTAGATAAAGTGAAAGTCTTGTCATCAACTGCTTGTTTCATTGTGACATCACCTAGGCTATTGCATTTCTCACTCAGAAAATGGAGCATGACTTGTTTTTCACTCCATTGTGAGGCCAGCTACATGTCAAAACAAGCTGGAGTCACTTCTCTTTTGTCTGTTCTGCTGTTTGATCCCACACTTGATCTGAAATAGCTGAAAATGATAAATTGTTATTTATCATTTGTATTGAATTATTCTTGGATTACATAAGTAAAAATGTTGTCTACAGTTTATGTATCACTAATTATATATATACACACACACACACGCTCTAATGATGTTTTAGAACCCAGTGGTTCCCTAGTACAACTGTATTTTGGCAACCAAAGAGTTACACTTCAAACATGAAACAATTATATAACACAGAAGCTTCTATCAGGCCTTCAAATGGACTGATATGATATACATTATTAAAACTCATATATATGACTTTTAGGGGTCATAATTGACCCTTTAGAATTACAAGTATTGTCTTCTTGTGGCTTGGTAAATGATTTGCCTAACAAGCTCTGTACTAGTTCAAGCCTACCATACGTTTCAAGCTCTTTTATATCCCCCTTCCGTTCCCCTCCCCTCTTCCCCCCATGCTTGAGTAAATGCAATATACTATACAGTGATTAATAAGCCAACTGCAAAAACAAGTGAAATGTAAACAAACTACTGTTTGACGTAGGGAGCATTTATTTTACAATCCATCTCCAACATAATCACCATAGATTCATGAGAAATTCTCACCAGAATCACTGACAGACGTTCCAAAATATATAATTACTAACGTTTAATGAGAAATGCCGACATGACTGAATAAGGTTGATTACTGAACTGTGAACTTTCGTTGGAGACAATTATACTGCATTCACCAATGGCTCCTCTGATTATATAACATTTAAAGCCTTTAAACCTGATTACATAAACAATTAATGGTTTTAGAAAGTGTGAGGGAAAATATTAGTACATCTTTTAGTAAAAAAGACAAAAACCAAAAATAACTCAATTCACATTTAGTCTTTTCCCCTTCTGGATGATGAATTGATTGATCTCTTTTAAGCAGCCCCCAAGAAGGTTTCTGGTTTCTTGCTTTTCAATACAAATGCCTAATTTTTTGAAATATTCACATCCACAGCCATTTGATCCATCATTAGATAGATCAGACTGTGAGCATGTGTTTGGCAGCCCTCAGGAACAAATATAATTCTCTATATAAACATGAATAACTGCTTGCACAGCCACAAACTCCAGAAACCTTAATCTATTGCATATTTAATAAACTGCTGTGCTACCAGCTGTAAGGTTAAGATAATTTCCCTTATATTAGAAGTATTCTCTACCTTGTGCACCAGTTGTGAATCAGTATTTAGATGAGAGAAAATACTTAAATTGCTCATCCAAGTGGAAATAAATGTTGTTTTTGCAATACATTGAAATCATCAATATGAGACATGAACACCAACTTACTACACTTCAGGACAATCAATATTATGAAGCATTTCAGTGTTAGACTATGTTAAAAATAAACAGCGAAAATTCAGGGAAAGTGCATGCACTCTTTAGACGGCATGAACAAACACTTAATGAAGATGCTTTCTTTCATGATACCTAGACAATCTCACAGGTAGTAATATTTTAGGCTCCTGAGGCAACTTGAAATACTGTCTGTCAAACCTAATTTCAAAGGGAAGAATAGACTCTCTGTCCACTTATATATTACCTTATTAACATGTGCTCAACAAGCCGATCTAAAATGAATGCAATCATGACTGGACCTGTCTGATATAACCTAGGAGACATGGTTTATGGTGCTCGTCAGGGTCGGAATGTCAGGAAGAATATTAAGTGATAAGAATTAAATAACTATATTCAGATGCAAATATAATATGCCAGGTTTGCTTAAAATTAAATTCAGTCAAACTTTATGGCATATTTTATGAGCACTGAAGGCCTGCATATTTCTCAGTGGCTGCCAGGAAAAAGCAATATAAAAGATTTTGAAACCTATATAAAAAAAAAAAATCACAACTCAGAACTTAGAAACACATCATAAAAACATCCAAAATCATGTTCCCATGTGTATATCATGTTTCTGTTTAATATGCACATTTTATTTTCAATTTTAAGCACCCAACATGAAGAAATATTGCTCCAGCTTTGTAAAATCTAACTTTAGGATGGATGGCTTATTAGATTCCTTATGATGTAGATTATGTGTGTAAGGTGTTGTTTACAACAGCTATTGGTGTAACTCTTCCAGTGACAAGAGTAATCATCCAAGCCAATTTTAAACAGAATATGTAATGGGAAAACATTTAATGCCTGAGCCATTTCAGAATTTTGATGCTTATACAATGAAAAAAATGGAGCATTCAAAATCACTTTGTCCAAAGTGATCACCGTCAGGCACGAGGGACATCATCTTTTCAAATTCCCATTCATATTTATTCTGGTTCCAACCACTGTCCTGTAACATAATTGAAGATAAGTTTCTAGATGTTCCGGTCTTATAACCCAAAGCTGCTGGACTGGGGGATAGTAGAGCTGGGTTCTTCACAGCTATCAAACAGTCCCTTAGTGCAGCAGCCTAGCCAGAAGTCCATCCTTCAACTGTTGTACGAAGTGTACTTTAAAATTTCAAAATACATCTTAGTTTAACATCAGGGGAATAAAGAGTAGGAATTTTTTATATTTGTGAAATGGTTCTTAAGAGAACTACAGTAGGAAAAGATTAAACAAGAAAATATGATCTTTCAGTCAGTCAGTTAATTAGGATACATGCTGTATACACAGATAAAGCATGGCTTGCAACAGACTTTATCAGAAGTTCATAAGTGATCTTGTATTACTTGTAGTTAAAATCTTACAGCCTTGAAATATACCTGGATTCTAGATGTCAAGGTTTAAACCTGCCATGTAGGAACAGGGTTCTGGTGATAATTAGTCACAAGAAAGCTTCATTTCAAAAACTCAACCCAACAATTTCCATCTATATGGACACAACTTAAAGGATAAAGCTGCAAATCCTATCAAGGTGATGCACCTGGCTGCTGGAATCTTTACAAGCTGGGTGATGAATGCAGGTCATGGTAGGTCACCATACAACTCATGGAGCTCTACCACTTCAGAAATATCTAAGGCAAGCCCGCCAGTTTTTCTGTCATATGAAACATTCAGCTTTACCTTTGGGATGACTCAAATCTCAAATGATGCTGAAGGCCCCTTTCAACCTCCACATCTCCTTGGTGTATCTTAACTTTTCATTCTCTTTACACTTAATGTGTCCTAAGCTATTTTAACTTGCATCTTCATTACAGTTTATGCACTGAATTTGTCCAATAATTCATTTTGATGGTGCACTCTTCATAACAATTTCTTTTTTTTAGTAGACTCTGAAATGGATGTTTTTCACCATTGCATTTTTTTCAGGTACCATTATGAGTATACCATTTAGTCTAGCAATTAGTCTTGTACTTAACATATGCTCACTTAGCATAGTCACATTTATTATTTTTACTGCACAACACCATAGATAAAAACCTCTGTGAACACACGAGGGTGCCTAAACTTTTCAGCATGTTCCAGGAGCTAGGACACCAGCACCACTGTGAAACAGCTGTGAGATGGAAAAGCATTCTGGGTATTAGCATGCAAATGAGCCTGTCAAGCATCCCACATAGCTTCTAGAATTCCTATATCTAATACTCAACAAATAAGTGGCAATTTCAACTTCAGGTCTTATTCTAAACCAGTTAAGCAAACAGGCAGAACAGTAGATGAGTATAGGTAAAGCTGCCAAATACTATACATTATAGTACCCAGTTAACATTGCTCCACTTAAAGTTTCCCCATGCTGGATAACTAGCATATACAGAATTATTTTACAAAATTTCAACTCAAACTCAGCCATTGCTCAGGAAAAACAATAGGGAACTGTACAATGTTTTGCCCATATTAAACAATTATTACCAGAAGCTCCAGTTTCCCCATGCTTTGAAGCAGGGACTTCAAATTTGGCATCAGGATGACTTATTGTGTCAGGGATGTGCCTTTTTCCATCTCTGTAAAAATCTAACCAAATTTGGCCAAGTTACGAGCCGCTGAAAAATCTTAGTACAGACCTATTTAAGAGTTTGGAAGCTGAATTCCCTCAAGGTTCCATAATGGCTGAGCATGCTCCACCACATCACAGCTCTGACATGCTGACAAGACCATGCACATGTCATCTGCACAGAGCAACTGAACATGCTCCATCCTAGGTTTAAAGGGGCTGCCAAAACTCCTCCCTTTTACTAGGGGCCCATGTGGCCCCAGTCCCCAGAACTGAAAGTGGGGAGAATGTCTCTTATGTATTTCTAATGCTTCCTCTGTGGTTGCCCAGGCAGAGTGGAAGAGAAAGAGGAAGCTCCATGATTTGAATGCTGAAGGGTGAGTAATGAGGAACAGGAGCCAAATAGGGCAGAACATGGCAGGGGAAGAAGATGGTGGAGAGAATACAAACAGAGTGGAGAAGGCCAGGAACTGTGGAGGGGGCAGATGGGTACGAGCATAGGAAACAGACAGAAGAGAAAGGAACATGGGCAGGGAAAGTGGAGATAGGAGCAGAAGTTGACAGGGAGAACTGGGGAGGGAAGAGAGGGAGAGAGGTCTAATGTAACCACTGTGACCTAGTGACCTCTTCATTCCAAGGGGATAGAATTTTAAAGGGATCTCCTGGGTCAGATATATGCATATTAAGTTTACCAAATGGTGGCATGTAAGATCTCTATCAAAAGCTAGTAGCCCACTGATCATTATAATTATTTCAAAATGTATATAAGGATAATATTTAAGGAGTTATGTATCTAAACTGGAAATTAAGTTAAAGCAGGTTACCAAGAGGTGACATGCCTTAAACAGGCTCCTTTAAAACTGAAGGCAGACAATGTTTCTCTTTGTCTCTGGTCACAAATGTATGGGGCATTGTATGTCTTACAAGGAGTACCTTTTGGTATACTAAGACAAATGCCAATGAAGAGATTGTGAAGTCGACAAGGGAGGGAGGCCACAGGAAAAAATAAACAGCAGGAGGGCATTATCTTTACAAGTAAAGTCAATGAAATGTTTGTGTATATTTGGGGGTGCAGAGACTCACAAAGTATCCTTAACTGAGGAAATAAGCTGACAGTGTTGCTTCTCTTATGAAAAAGGGATCACAGCCTGCCTAGCTTGAAAACACTGATGAACAATACTTTATTAGACATGATGGTATTTTGTTAATTAAGTCTAGGTTCTAGAATGCATGTTATGGTTTTATTTTACATGTAACTATTAGTTCCCCATATTTCTACTTATTACCCATACTTTGTTAAATAAACTTGTTTTTACTATAAACTTAACTAAGTGCTTGATGTTCAGTGCAGTGGTGATCTGAGGTGTAAGTGGTAAGCTCAGGAATACTGCATCTTTTGGGAGCAGCAGACCTATGAATACTTCAAGTGTCCCATGGAACAGGGAGTGGATGCTCCAGTGGGCTGCTCAGAGGGCTTGGGGGATAGAGCGTGCCTATTGCTAACCTGCAGAAAGGCAGCAGAGCCTGCATAGGCTAAGAGGGCAGTGCTCATGTTGCACATGGCTGGTGGAGTCAAGGAGCTGACCCAAAGCAGGCACAGACAAGGCTTCCTTTTGTTAAGGTCAGGCGATAGCGAGGTGCCTCACAACCCTGGGTACCCCCAGGAAGTGTTACAACCATTAGCACACACTCCGCTCCACAACATGGAATCCAAATCTGTTATTTCCAAGTCTCAACATTCCTTTGCTGCCTAGCAAACAACTGTGAAACCCGCTGGCAAAGGGTGCAACTCCACCCCCTCTAGCAGCAGGTACACCTAGAAGTTTTGTTAGTTTCAAATTGAAATTTTTTGTTTTTCCTTGCCAAAACAAAATAAATTTCATTTTGGGTCAAACAAGTCAGTTTTGTTTTTTCAGTTAGTTGTTTCTGCTTGTTTTGTTAGATTTAATTTAAAAAAAAAAAGATCTAAATTTCAAGATGACTTTTGATTTCAAAATAATGCTTCAAGACATTTGGTTTCAAAAGTGTAGAAACCAACCATTTAATTTTTTCATTTTTGTCTCTTATTTGGCCAAAACGTTTTTCCAAAATCAACCCAAATTCAAACAGTTTTGATCATTCCAAAACTGCATTTTTCAGCAAATTTACTATTTGACCAAAAATAGTTACCCAGCGCTAATAAAAAGACTAATTAAATGTAATAAAAACATTAATGATTTGTAAAAACTGTATACGATTGATAAATGAAGGAGCAACACATCATTAGGACTAGATGGCGGTATTTATCCAGGGGTGTGGAGGGATGAAGTAGTTGAGCTACTAACAAAAATATGCAATGTCTCATTAGAAACAGCTCCTACATCCAAACGCTGGGACAGTAGCAAATGTTGTACCCTTCAAAAGAAAGAAAGAAAGAAAGAAAAGTGCTTCAGATAATGATCATGGGAATTACAAACCAATAAACATATCTTTAGTACCAGGAAATTGCATTGAAACAATAACTGAGAATTTAAAAAATAGTCAGATTAAAGGAAAATCATGCCTCTCCAGTCTATTTGAATTCTTTGGTTTCTTTAATATCTACCTATTGGATGCTTTTGATGCAATACAATGGATAAAAAGAACCAACTGACTTAATGTCAAGGGGCCTGAAGACTCCAGTCAGGATTGGAGCTTCATTGTAGTGGACAATGAAACAATACAGAAGAAAAAATTTTCTTGCCCCAGGGAACACTTTCCAAAAATCTTTGGCAAAGTCCTTCATAAGAGGATATTCATTCATTAATTCTCCTGCTCGTGGAGTGCACACTTCAGATCACCCATTTCCAGACCGCCCAGTCTCCTTCCAATGTCCTAGCCTGCTCTACAGTATGGCTGAAGTGGGCGAGGTCGGAAACCACAACTTCTCTCCAGCATGCATGAGGCTGTAATTGGTTGGATCAAATACATAAATCTGGCAAGCTGAGATGCACTCTGGCATATGGAGCTGATGGTCAAGCCACCTGAGCTGGCAAGACCACTTGGCAAGACCATGAAGGCTGGTTGGTCTGACGTCTGACATCCTTGTTCGTTATGTGATGAAACCACCATATAACTTCAATAAGTCATTGCTGTTTGATGTTAAAAGCATGCAGCTTTCGTGTCAAAAGCATCCAACAAGAAGATATGAAAGAAACCAAATACCTATGATCTGAGAATTAAAGTACTGTTACATGTTAGAAACTGGCTAAAAACAGAACACAAAAAGAAATAATAAATGGTCAATTTTCAATATTCCAAGAGGGTAACAATGGAGTCACAAAAGATTTCTTGCTAGGACTGGGGGTATTTAACATAGTTACCAGTGATCTGGAAAAGGGGGTGAACGATGAGGTGGCACAATTTGCAGTTGCTACAATATTATTTAGGTTTGCCAAGACTGGGGAAGAGTTTGAAGAAATGTAGAGGGACCTAACAAATCAGGTGACCAAATTTTCCCAAAGGGAAAACGGAACACCCAAGGGTTCAACTCCCTCCCCTTGCAGAACCAGCCCCAGCCCTCCCGGATGCCCACCCACACGAGGCCAGCCTGAGGCCCCCCTCACCTCTCCACACATGGGACAGCCCGAATCCTCCTGCCACCTGCCCATGGCCAGCCTGGCCCAAGCCGCTCTTCTGAGCCCTCCTTCCCATGCGAGACTGGTGTTGCCTCTCCCCTCCCCCCCTGCATGTTCCTCTGATGATCGGTTGGCAAGAGCAATACAGGACAAATGCCCAGTTTTGCCAAAAAAAGTCAGGACAGCCAGGACAGGGCTTAAAAAAGGGACTCTCCCAGCCAAAATGGGACATATGGTCACCCTACTAACAAAGCTAGGTGAGTGGACAGATCAATGAGAACTTGTGCTCAGTGTGAAACAGAGCTCAAAAAAACAGGATGTTGTTACAGGTTAGCAGTCCACTGTAAATGAAGCAGGTCCGGAGAAGATAAACTGCTATTGCCATCAGTTCCCCATCAGCTTAAACAACAGAGGACAGTGCTGTGGAGCTAATGCTGGCATCAGGGTCATCATTTGCTTTTGGGGCAAGAAGGGCAGTTGCCCTCTGACTTTTCATAGGTCTATATGTTCCATTGTGTCTTCCATTTTTTGCCTCCCCCACCCACTCCCAACTTTGCAGGATATAATTATATATAATGTTCTGTATGCAGACACAGCTTTGTCCACTACAACACCTGAATTTTTCCTGAAATGAGGCCCTGTCTGGCATTTTCTAACTTTTGAATGCTTAACTTTGCAAACATTGTTCTTTTAACATACTTTGGGTACAATTTATAAATAGAAGGAAATGAGGTCAAGTAGTTTAGAAATAGGACTGAGAATCAAGGAAATCAGAGTTTTAATCCGGCTCAGATTCTGATTCCCTTTGTGGCCTCAGACATGCGACTTAACTTCTCTGCCTCCACTTTCCTATCTGTAGACTGCGGATAATACTTACATATACCTTTCCAACCTGTTGTAAGGATAAATTAGTGGGCCAAATTAATCCATAGTAGCATCTGCCCTTAAATAAAATAACAACAACTACTACTATTTTCAAAATTGCAATTGTTGTTATTATTATATGTTTGGCTGCGCTATGAACATTCAGTTTTGAATATTGTTTGGTTATTTCCTATTGTGAATACATGGCAATTCATACTTTGATCATGGCATCATTTTGCCATTCAGTATGGACTGTCTGGTTCACATACACTAGTGCTGAACTGGTTGCACAACTAACTGATTTCACAAGACACAGAGAGCTGCATACCACTGGGACCAGGAGGAAGATTGAGCCCATGTTGTGATAGATTCTTTGCAATGAGGTATTTCAAGATGCTCCTGGTGAAATGATTTTACACCCATCATGAAAAGACTAAGCATTCTGTTCCAGAATGCCTCCTCGTGTTCCCTGGTGCAGTTACATTCCAAAATATGAAAGGTAGAGCTAACAGTACATTCTAACAATTACAAACTGAAACCAACTAGATAGTGCAGATTGAGTGACTAGAGCATAAACTCTATTGTTCCAAAGACAGTAAATCAGCCTTTCAAGTGAAGAGCATGTTCAAGGATTTGAACTGTTCTAGATATTGTCGAAACTCAAACAAGATCTTAATATCTAGGCAAGAAAGAAAATATTAAGTAAGGTGGCATCTGCGAGTTTCAACCATTCAATGGCACCTGGAAAGACTACCGTTGACTTCAATGGACTTCAGCTCAGTCTCCTTTCTATACTGGGGTTCTGAGAAGTCACAGGACCTGCTGCTAATGGAAACAGTTAGTTATGGAAATGGTGTCACAGCAGACCAGAACTGGGGAAAATGAAAAGTGGATAATAATGTGATTAAAACCAAGAAAAACCCTTATATTTTTGCTTTTAGAAAGCACAGCTTCTTTTAAAAAAGCAAGAGAAAAGCAATGAATACATTTAATATTGAAAGTCTTGGATTCCCAGCAGTGTTAAACAGAATGTATTGTCTGGAACCAATACATAAAGACAGGGTCTTTTTTAAGCTTCTTGTTTGTTGATACTGACTGAGTGGTTATGAAATTGCTATTGCTTGGAATTAAACTGGCAAGCTTATCTCATGTGGATCGTTCAGTACAAAAAGTAAAGAAAAACCTGCCCGGGGAATTAAATATCTTCCCAGAATTATTTCCCAGCCTATAAAGGTTACTGGATCAATACAGTTCAATGTGTGAGGTCAAATGAGGTTACTATTCCCTTTTAAAAAGCAATCTTTTAAAAAAGCAAATCTTTTGTTTGGACCATCTTAATTTTGAACTGGGTTTTTAATTGATGAGAGGGATCATCTGCATGGAAACAAATAAATATATAAAACACCAGTCTTCATTTGCAAGCCTTATGTTGAGAAGTCCAGACCAGAAAGAGCTATGTCCCAAAATACGATGTGAAAATCAAGGATCTGGTCCTGTAAAACCATATTCCCACAAGACTCACTATAACTCCTAAGGAAGACACTGAGAATCTCTTCATTGATTTCAATAAGCTTTACTATAATACCCTTATTCATGTTGTACAATACTTCAAGCCCAGAATGGTCCCATTCATTTCAATGGAACTAATCTGGAGCAAGCCAATACTCAATGTGAGTAAAGGTATCAGAATTTGAACCCATCAGAGTAAGATCAGGCCATTCATAAGAATATAAGAAGGCACTACTGGATCAGACCAAAGGCCCATCTAGCCCAGTATCCTGTCTTCCAATAGTGGCCAGTGCCAGGTGTCCCAGAGGGAATGAACAGAACAGGTAATCGTCAAGTAATCCATCCCCCATCACTCATTCCCAGCTTCTGGCAAACAGAGGCTAGGGACACCATTCCTGCCCATCCTGGCTAATAGCCATTGATGGACCTATCTTCCATTAATTTATCTAGTTTTTTTTTTTAACCCTGTTATGGTCTTGGCCTTCACAACATCCTCTGGCAAGGAGTTCCACAGGTTGACTGTACATTGTGTGAAGAAATACTTCCTTTTATTTGTTTTAAACCTGCTATCTATTAATTTCATTTGGTGACCCCTAGTTCTTGTGTTAGGGACATGTTGTTTACTACTTCTCATATCTACTTTCTCTACACCAGTCATGATTTTATAGACCTCAATCATATCTCCCTTTAGCCATCTCTTTTCCAAGCTGAAAAGTCCCAGTCTTATTAATCTCTCCTTATACGGAAGCCAATCCATAACCCTAATCATTTTTGTTGCCCTTTTCTGAACCTTTTCCAATTCCAATATTTCTTTTTTGAAATGAGGCAACCACATCTACACACAGTATTCAAGATGTGGGCATACCATGTATTTATACAGAGGCAACATGATATTTTCTGTCCTATTAACTATACCTTTCTTAATGATTCCCAGCATTCTGTTAGTTTTTTTGACTGCCACTGCACATTGAGAGGATGTTTTCAGAGAACTATCCACAATGACTCCATGATCTCTTTCTTGAGTGGTAAAAGCTAATTTAGACCCCATCATTTTATATGTATAGTTGGGATTATGCTTTCCAACGTGCATTACTTTGCATTTGTCAATATTAAATTTCATCTGCCATTTTGTTGCCCAGTCACCCAGTTTTGACAGATCCTTCTGTAGTTCTTCCTAGTCTGTCTGGGCCTTAACTATCTTTAATAATTTTGTATCATCTGCAAATGTTGCCACCTCAATGTTTACCCCTTTTTCCAGATCATTTATGAATATGTTGAATAGGACTGGTCCCAGAACAGACCCTTGGGGGACACCACCATTTACCTCTCTCCATTCTGAAAACTGACCATTTATACCTATCCTTTGTTTCCTATCTTTTAACCAGTTATCAATCCATGAGAGCACATTCCCTCTTATCCCGTGGCAGCTTACTTTGCATAAGAGCCTTTGCTGAGGGACCTTGTCAATCTAAGTACACTATGTTCATTGGATCCCCTTGGTCCACATGCTTGTTTACCCCCTCAAAGAATTCTAGTAGATTGGTGAGGCATGATTTCCCTTTACGAAAACCATGTTGACTCTTCCTCAACAAATTATATTCATCTATATGTCTGACAATATTGTTCTTTATTATAGTTTCAACCTGTTTGCCCGGTACTGAAGTCAGCCTTAAAGGCCGGTAATTGCCAGTATCACCTCTGGAGTCCTTTTTAAAAATTGGCATCACATTAGCTATCCTCCAGTCATCTGGTACAAAAGTTGGTTTAAATGATAGGTTACAGACTACAGTTAGTAGTTCTGCAATCTCACATTTGTGTTCCTTAAGTGAACTCTTAAGTGAATACCATCTATTCCTGGTGACTTACTGCTGTTTAATTTATCAATTTGTTCCAAAACCTCCTCTAATGATACCTCAATCTGGATGTAGTGGGGTGGCTACCCTGCTCCTAAAATAGAAGGGGTTAAAAGCAGCCCTGGAGAGGGCTGTGGCTGGGGATGGCTGATTGGGGAAGCAGCCACAGCCTGTATAAAAAGGCTGTGAGCCAGAGGCTCAAGGAGTCTCTCTCCAGGCTGGGAGAGAGCAGGGTCTGGCTGCCTGACTGCCTGACAGGGTACTGAGGGTGGTGCAGTGCTGGGGAAGGAGCAGGCTGAGCGGGGACGTGCCAGGCTGGCAACTCCCCGGGCTGTAGGGCCTGGTCCAAGGCCCATAGAGGTACTGGAAGGCAGAGGAAGGCAATAGGTCCGAACCCCCTTGCATATGAAGAGTAGCCTTTACACTGCAGTCTGCCCCAGGGAGCGGGGGCTTGGTGATGACTGGCAGTAGCCCAAACTGAGGCAAGGTGGGGATAGTAGGTTGGGGGTCCGCCAGGAAGGGGAGACCCAGAGGCAGAGTAGGGGGGTACTGCAGGGGGAAGAACCCAGAGAAAGGGGCACCGAGGTCTGAGAGGGACACAGGGCCAGAGCTGTGCCGATCACCGGCCTGCAGAGGGCGCTCCGTGCTGGAAAGAGCTAATTCCCCAATGACCAGCAGGAGGCGCCACAGGGGTGAGTCTGCTCCTTTACTCTGGGACAGTTCCTCAGATCTGTCACCTAAAAAGAATGGCTCAGGTTTGGGAATCTCCCTCACATCCTCAGCCGTGAAGACTGATACAAAGAATTCCTTTCGTTTCTCTGCAATGGCCTTACCGTCCTTGAGTGCTCCTTTAGCACCTCGATCATTCAGTGGCCCCCGTGGTTGTTTAGCTTCCTGCTTCTGATGTACTTTAAAAAAATTGCTATTACTTTTTGAGTCTTTAGCTAACTGTTCCTCAAATTTTTTTTTGGCCTTCCTAATTGTATTTTTACACTTCATTTGCCAGTGTTTATGCTCCTTTCTATTTTCCTTACTAGGATTTAACTTCCACTTTTTAAAGGATGCCTTTTTCCCTCTCACTGCTTCTTTTACACGCAGCTTTAAGTAATTCTGTTGAACTCAATGGGACTACTCACGGAAGTAAGACACTACGGGATCAGGCTCTAAATTATTTCCCTTGCAAATAGGTACTTTATATCATTTGGACCCAAAGGCTGTATCTTTTATACAATTCATAGTTGTTTTGCTCAGGCCCACTCTGAATTCAGCCAATGTAAATCAGTGTTACGCTGATTTACACTAGCTGATGGTACAGACCAGTAAAGGGAGCAGTATCTGACCCTGGCAGGTCCTATGATACATACTTTTAAAAGATACATTGTTATGATTTATACTAATTAATAAACCATTCTTAACAAGCTCACAACTAATACTGGATCCATTCATGGACACAATTCTCCAGCCTCTTATTCACAAATGAAGTCCTGAAAAATGTAGTTGAACTATTTATGTGTCTGCAAAGGCTGCAGTCTCCGACTGCATGATACAATTTAGAGCTGAATGTAAAAATGTTTCCCCAGACTTTCAACTTTTTTCATTGCCAGATTATCTGTTCTATTACATCTTGGTGCTCTATGGACAAGAAAAATTAACTTAAATTATTTTCAGAGTAACAGCCGTGTTAGTCTGTATTCGCAAAAAGAAAAGGAGTACTTGTGGCACCTTAGAGACTAACCAATTTATTTGAGCATAAGCTTTCGTGAGCTACAGCTCACTTCATCGGATACATACTGTGGAAAGTACAGAAGATCTTTTTATACACACAAATCATGAAAAAATGGGTGTTTACCACTA
The DNA here is from genome assembly GCF_015237465.2 of Chelonia mydas. NCBI lineage: Eukaryota > Metazoa > Chordata > Testudines > Cheloniidae > Chelonia > Chelonia mydas. Next base: position 48,677,531 of record NC_051246.2, read on the forward strand.
CAAAAGGTTTTCTCTCCCCCCACCCCACTCTCCTGATGGTAATAGCTTATCTAAAGCGATCACCCTCCTTACAATGTGTACGATAATCAAGGTGGGCCATCTCCAGCACAAATCCAGGGTTTAACAAGAACGTCTAGGGGGAGAGGGGGTAGGAAAAAACAAGGGGAAATAGGTTACATAATGACTTAGCCACTCCCAGTCTCTATTCAAGCCTAAGTTAATAGTATCCAATTTGCAAATGAATTCCAATTCAACAGTTTCTTGTTGGAGTCTGGTTTTGAAGTTTTTCTGTTGTAATATCGCAACTTTCTTGTCTGTACTTGCGTGACCAGAGAGATTGAAGTGTTCGCCGACTGGTTCATGAATGTTATAATTCTTGACATCTGATTTGTGTCCATTTATTCTTTTACGTAGAGACTGTCCAGTTTGACCAATGTACATGTCAGAGGGGCATTGCTGGCACATGGTTCATTCGGAATATGAACAAAAGGCTGCTTGGCAGCTCTCCAACACCACTTTCTACAAGCCATTACCCTCTGATCCCACTGAGAGTTACTAAAAGAAACTACAGCATTTGCTCAAGAAACTCTCTGAAAAAGCACAAGATGAAATCCGCACAGACACACCCTGGAACCTCGACCTGGGATATTATATCTACTACCCAAGATCCATAAACCTGGAAATCCTGGGCGCCCCATCATCTCAGGCATTGGCACCCTGACAGCAGGATTGTCTGGCTATGTAGACTCCCTCCTCAGGCCCTACGCTACCAGCACTCCCAGCTACCTTCAAGACACCACTGACTTCCTGAGGAAACTACAATCCATCAGTGATCTTCCTGAAAACACCATCCTGGCCACTATGGATGTAGAAGCCCTCTACACCAACATTCCACACAAAGATGGACTACAAGCCGTCAAGAACACTATCCCCGATAATGTCACGGCTAACCTGGTGGCTGAACTTTGTGACTTTGTCCTTACCCATAACTATTTTACATCTGGAGACAATGTATACCTTCAAATCAGCGGCACTGCTATGGGTACCCGCATGGCCCCACAATATGCCAACGTTTTTATGGCTGACTTAGAACAACGCTTCCTCAGCTCTCGTCCCCTAATGCCCCTACTCTACTTGCGCTATATTGATGACATCTTCATCATCTGGACCCATGGAAAAGAAGCCCTTGAGGAATTCCACCATGATTTCAACAATTTCCATCCCACCATCAACCTCAGCCTGGTCCAGTCCACACAAAAGATCCACTTCCTGGACACTACAGTGCTAATAAACGATGGTCACATAAACACCACCCTATACCGGAAGCCTACTGACCGCTATCCCTACCTACATGCCTCCAGCTTTCACCCTGATCACACCACACGATCCATTGTCTACAGCCAAGCTCTGCGATACAACCGCATTTGCTCCAACCCCTCAGACAGAGACAAACACCTACAAGATCTCTATCAAGCATTCTTACAACTACAATACCCACCTGAGGAAGTGAAGAAACAGATTGATAGAGCCAGAAGAGTTCCCAGAAGTCACCTACTACAGGACAGGCCTAACAAAGAAAATAACAGAACGCCACTAGCCATCACCTTCAGCCCCCAACTAAAACCCCTCCAACGCATTATTAAGGATCTACAACCTATCCTGAAGGATGACCCAACACTCTCACAAATCTTGGGAGACAGGCCAGTCCTTGCTTACAGACAGCCCCCCAACCTGAAGCAAATACTCACCAACAACCACATACCACACAACAGAACCACTAACCCAGGAACCTATCCTTGCAACAAAGCCCGTTGCCAACTGTGCCCACATATCTATTCAGGGGACACCATCACAGGGCCTAATAACATCAGCCACACTATCAGAGGCTCGTTCACCTGCACATCCTCCAATGTGATATATGCCATCATGTGCCAGCAATGCCCCTCTGCCATGTACATTGGTCAAACTGGACAGTCTCTACGTAAAAGAATAAATGGACACAAATCAGATGTCAAGAATTATAACATTCATAAACCAGTCGGAGAACACTTCAATCTCTCTGGTCACGCGATTACAGACATGAAAGTTGCAATATTACAACAGAAAAACTTCAAAACCAGACTCCAGCAAGAAACTGTTGAATTGGAATTCATTTGCAAATTGGATACTATTAACTTAGGCTTGAATAGAGACTGGGAGTGGCTAAGTCATTATGCAAGGTAACCTATTTCCCCTTGTTTTTTCCTACCCCCCCCCCCAGACATTCTTGTTAAACCCTGGATTTGTGCTGGAGATGGCCCACCTTAATTATCATACACATTGTAAGGAGAGTGATCACTTTAGATAAACTATTACCATCAGGAGAGTGGGGTGGGGGGGGAGAAAACCTTTTGTAGTGGTAAACACCCATTTTTTCATGATTTGTGTGTATAAAAAGATCTTCTGTACTTTCCACAGTATGTATCCGATGAAGTGAGCTGTAGCTCACGAAAGCTTATGCTCAAATAAATTGGTTAGTCTCTAAGGTGCCACAAGTACTCCTTAAATTATTTTATTATGTTCTAAAACCAATGCAAGGACAGCATTCAAAGCTGCAATAGTTTAGAAAGTTTACAGTCTATTTGTATAAATGTCTTTCTTCAGACCACATGAATCTCAATGGACGCAACTTTAAAAAAAAAAATCTAACATTCCATACTGAGAAAGGAAAAGAGGAAAATAATGAACTGGAGGAAGTCTTTTCTGTTACTTATAATAAATCCAGGAGACTGAGTTGATGTATAATCACAAACCTAAAACATAGAATTTTCAATATTACTGCATTTTTAAAATTTTATTTAGGAAGTAGATTAAAGAGAGCGGGAAAAAAACCTGTAGTTTAAATGTACACATTAGTCCACCCCAAACCTACAAAAGCACGGCAATCAGAAGCTACGGAGAAAGCCTTGTGCATTCCTTTCCACTTTCACGTTACCTATACCACTGTCAATAATATAATCCAACATGCCATTAAAGGCTTTCGATTCCACCTCCAATGGATACCAAAACACATCTATGCCTCAGCAAAACCACATGCTTTTATAGCAATTATATAAACATATAAGCACATTTGCTTGTCACACAATGCAGACATTTGGGATGTCAGTCTTCCCTAACGCTGCCAAGGTCAGAGCAAAAGGGACACAAAGAAAAGTGTGAGAATCCAGTGGGGGGAAATTGTCAACAGGGATGATTTTTAAACTTTTATTATTCTTTCTTATCAATTCATTTTTTCATTAAATCACCACGAAAAATTCAAATTGTTTTCAAAGTTTGCATTCTACATTTTGGGTTTTGCCATTTCCAATAAGCTTTTTACAAAATAAAGGTTTAAAGCACTTTGTGACAAAGCATGCTTTCTTGCTGCTCTGGCGCTTCCTAGTTGTCCATCTGGGGATTAGCTTGCCACATAGTCTGGCGTTTGCCAGGTCCATCATCCCATTCACTCACTGCATGGGCTCTCTCATGCTCCTGGAGCTTTCCTCTTAATGGTTTAGACCTCCAGCAAAAACACATTGAAGTTCCCCCTTCCTGGGCTATAATCAAACTGTCCCCAGCAGTCCCCAAACAGGCTGCTCCTGGCATGCCACTCCTAGACCGTATTGTAGAGGAACCCAGGCCTGCCTTCTCCAGCAGGTTCCAATCCAGGGACCCTTGACTCAGCAGCTCAGGCATTCTCCCAGCCTTTACTGCTCCTTCCTGGAACTGCTTCCTACTTCCTATTACAGGGCCTACTCTCCCCCCTTGTATCAGGGAGTGTGACTTCAGGCTCTGTTGCCAGCTCCCTGGCTTTACAGAAGTCCCACATCTTTCTGCCCAGGTAATCATCATTCCCAATTAAGCCATATTGTATCCTAGCGCCCTCCCAGGTGCAGCCTCTGGCTAATTGGCCTCTCTTTCTTATATTAACTGCTCCAGGGCTAGTGTGGGGAGAATGCCCCATCACACCCTTGCTAAAACTGAACTCTGTAACACAAAGATAACTAAAGTGAAGAATACCCTATTTACAGATGGGCAAACTGTGGTGTAAAGAGATTCAATGATATTTACAAAGTGAGTCAGTGGCAGAGGCAGAAATAAAACCAAGCGACCTGATCCTTCTTTCATTTACACCAGCAAAAACCAGGAATAGTTACAATTAAATCACTAGAGTTACAACAGTGTAAAACAGATGTGAGAAAAAAATCTGAATAAAAGAGTCTTGGTGGCTCGTACCTGCTGAAATCAGTAGAAATCAGTTTCATATCCACTAGTGGTTTTATTATTGCATTTTAGTAACATTTTTCTCCTACCTTTTTACTACTGTGCAGTCAATCCATTATTTAACAAGAATAACTGATGAGATACACATCAACTAATGATAATTATCTATTATTGGCCAAATGAAGCAAGTCCCTACACTCAACTTGATGGCATTTCTCTGTCTACCTAACTTGAAAACAGATTCTGACAATTATGATCTCACGTTCCCTCTTTTCCATTCAAGATTTACCTGTCCTTTTACTTATACTCCCTTCACCCAATAGTTTCTCATCTGTATTTTCTCTATGTTCATTTTACTTTCTCCTCTTATCTGTTTCACTATCATTTCCCATAAGTATGTAGATTTTTTTTCCTTATTAAAAATGTTATCAGTTCACACACTCAGATTAAACCTCTTTTAGGTGACATTTCTGTCAGCTCATGAATTGTGTTTCAATATTATTAAACGTATCCATTTTTGAAATTACCAAGAAGGGTATAATTACAGAAAATATGGTACTTACTGTCTGAACAAACAAGTTATCCATCCACTTATCTAAAATGTTATTTAGACAATGTGAAAAAGAATTGCTTTATTGATTTAAGCTAGAAAAAGTCATTTTCAAACCCCTATCATTATCATCCAGTAGCCATCTTGAAAGTATTAAAATTATAATCTCCACATTCTTGTTACCTTGTAAAAGACATGGCCTACTGCCCACTGTGTTTTGGTCACTCTTCCACAGCTGTCTATAAATACAAATGAGATGGCCATTAAGTGGAATTACAACTTTCAGTGGTAGCCATAGGCATCTTCCAAAGCACATATCTATGAGGGAATCAGAACTACACTACCAGGCCAGGCCAGATCTTCCACTAGCATTTGATCCCTCCCCACATTTTAAAATAATGGCATTCCTCTTTGGGACTCAGTTGCACCCTACCGTCTTTTGCACAAGCTGCAGCACTGAAAGGTTATGAAACATGATTGAGAAATAAAAGTGCCTGGTCGCCACTAGAAAAAGAAACCACATAGATCATGGACTTGGTGAATTCGCTGAGAGAATGTATGGGAATATAACAGAAGACACACCAAATCTCAGCCTTTCCTAGGGACAATCATAATAAGGCTGTCCCTGACAATTTGATATCAGAATTTATGAAAGTTTTTGAGGTTTCATTTCCCAGACACCAGAAATAGGATGCATCTGTTCACTCCAATGTTTAGGACTGTTTGCTAACTATGTGAACCTCCATCTATAGAAAGTAGGATGTTTCATCAGTGAATACGTGATGTGACAGGGTCAGGCTGGATGGCTCTAGGAGAGTAATAGAAGGCAGATATATTAGCCCCAGGTTAAGTAGGTCCCTTTTCTCTGGGTAAGATAACAGGGAAGGTTCCAGAACAATCAGGAACCTTCTGGAGACAATTAAGACAGGCTGATTAGAACACCTGCAGCCAATCAAGAAGCTGCTAGACTCAATTAAGGCAGGCTAATCAGGGCACCTGGGTTTAAAAAGGAGCTCACTTCAGTTTGTGGTGCGCGTGTAAGGAGCTGGGAGCAAGAGGCGCTAGGAGCTGAGAGAAAGGATGCATCCGATGAAGTGAGCTGTAGCTCACGAAAGCTTATGCTCAAATAAATTGGTTAGTCTCTAAGGCGCCACAAGTACTCCTTTTCTTTTTGCGAATACAGACTAACACGGCCGTTACTCTGAAACCTGTCATGGGAGCTGAGAGTGAGTGTTGGAGGACTGAGGAGTACAAGTATTATCAGACACCAGAAGGAAGATCCTATGGTGAGGATAAAGAAGGTGTTGGGAGGAGGCCATGGGGAAGTAGCTCAGAGAGTTGTAGCTGTCACACAGCTGTTCCAGGAGGCACTCTAGACAGCTGCCTTCCACAGGGCCCTGGGCTGGAACCCAGAGTAGAGGGTGGGCCCGGGTTCCCCCCAAACCTCCCAACTCCTGGTGAGACACAGGAGGAGTTGACCTGGACTGTGGGTTCACGAAAACAGCCAAACTAAGGGTTGCTGTGAAGCTCCAAGGTGAGCAAATCCGCCAGTAAGTGCAAGACCCACCAAGCTAGAGAAGGAACTTTGTCACAGTGACTGAAGTCTCATGCAGAAGCTGTAATCTTGCTGAGATAATAAGAACATGCTTTCAATGTTTCTGAGGGGGTTTTTTAAATCATTTTAACTTTTCTCCTAAATTTACACCTCATTGAAAATCCAAAATGAGATATTAATAAAATAGTAAATCTAACAATTAGACACAGTACTCAAAATGCAATAGGCAAGTGCCTGCACTTGTCTAAGTTCAGCTCATTCTGCAGTAGTGAGAGCTACAAGGATGACCACTTATCTCTCATCCCTAAGGGGAATAGCTATAGATTTACCTTGCTTAAGAAGTTAATCAAATCACTTTAAATGCAGCCATGGGCAGAATTTGGTCCTATGAAACACATTTGTAGAACAGGAACTATGAGCTAGGAAAGGCCAGTGTACTACATCAAGGTCTCGTTTCATAAAACAAGAAAATACAAACCAGTTGACTTCATCTCATTTCATCTCAGCCCAAACAAAGACTTGATAGTGACCTTTTCTCTCTGAAAAATGGGTCTGCAAACCCCTTTCATACTGACATACACAAAATTCTGTTTCTTAGGCAGTCAATATCAAAGGTCATCTACTTGGTGCAGAATTAAAATCTGCCTAGATTGCTAATATGCTAGTCCTCCTCTTTGACGTTAGTCTATGGCCTCATGTTACTTTCTCAACTTCTGACAAACAATTCCCTTCAGGATCATAAATAATAGCGTGAACATTCTCTATCCTCTGTCTTTCTCCAAGCTAAATACAGCATGCCTAGCTATTTTCTTTACAAAGTTGTATATTCCTGAGCCATGTGGGTGTTCTCCATTGCAATTTGAGCATGCCCTTTCTACAGCATGGCATACAGATTTTCACACAGTAGCTCCACTATAAGCTTGTTATGAACCTATAAGGATCCAGAATTTAGGTCAGAAGTAGAAAAAAATAACTTGCAGTACTTCATGTTTTCTTCTCATTTGCCATGATCAGAATCCCCAAAATGACCACTTGCCACAATCATAAAAATGTACTCCTTCCCCTGATGCCACTATCTGGGGCCCCAGATCTTTTGGATCTCTGGATCAGCCAAAGACACAAGGAGGGGTGAAAAGTGAATTCAGTGCCTCTTTTCTTTCTCAGCAATGTGGACACTGGTGCTACAATGACACCAGCACTAACATGCACAGCTCACCAGGGAGTCAACTCACAGAAAACCATTTAACTATGTTTCCTTTTACCCAATTCCCATACTCAAGCCCTGAGAAGAATTTGCACAGGAACACCAGAAGAGTGCACACTAATCAGGAGCTACAACAATCTCTGTAATGGAGCAGCATGCACCGTTTCTCTATAATACAGTCACTCTGGATAATGGTGTGCCTATTGCTACTATCTGTGCTACACATGCCCAGACCTTGTGCAAGAATCAAGACTGTGGCTTTATTCTTACACAGCTGTAAACAGAGTCAAGAAGAGGGCTTCTTACATCATCTCCCCCACTTACACACTCAGATATGTTTGTAACCCTCAGGACACTTTAACATGCCTATCCTTATTTCTTCTCCAGACAAATCAGTGGGTGACATTTTCCCCATAAATTTGATCTTCTTAAATAATTTTCAAACTTCTTGGTTCTATTTCTATCTACTAGTGAAATGATGGCCTGCTACAGGGTCACTCATGTACAGCAAACTGAAGAAGTGGCACATCTGTAGTTAGATGTTGTCAAGTCACCAGGGCCTGATTAAATACATCCCAGAATAGATTCATAGATAGTTAGGTCAGAAGGGACCATTATGATCATCTAGTCTGACCTCCTGCACAACGCAGGCCACAGAATTTCACCCACCACTCCTGCAAAAAACCTCACACCTATATCTGTGCTATTGAAGTCCTCAAATCGTAGTTTAAAGACTTCAAGGAGCAGAGAATCCTCCAGCAAGTGACCCGTGCCCCATGCTACAGAGGAAGGCGAAAAACCTCCAGGGCCTCTTCCAATCTGTCCTGGAGGAAAATTCCTTCCCAACCCCAAACATGGCCATCAGCTAAACCCTGAGCATATGGGCAAGATTCATCAGCCAGATACGCAGGAAAGAATTTTCTGTAGTAACACGGATCCCACCCTATATAATATCCCATCACAGGCCATTGGGCCTATTTACCATGAATATTTAATTACCAAAACTATGTTATCCCATCATACCATCTCCTCCATAAACTTATCAAGTTTAATCTTGAAGCCAGATAGATCTTTTGCCCCCACTGCTTCCCTTGGAAGGCTATTCCAAAACTTCACTCCTCTGATGGTTAGAAACCTTCGTCTAATTTCTAGTCTAAATTTCCTGGTTATATCCATTTGTTCTTGTGTCCATATTGGTACTGAGCTTAAATAATTCCTCTCCCTCTCTGGTATTTATCCCTCTGATATATTTAATGAGAGCAATCATATCTCCCCTCAACCTTCTTTTAGTTAGGCTAAACAAGCCAAGCTCCTTGAGTCTCCTTTCATAAGACAAGTTTTCCATGCCTCGGATCATCTTAGTAACCCTTCTCTGTACCTGTTCCAGTTTGAATTCATCCTTCTTAAACATGGGAGACCAGAACTGCACACAGTATTCCAGGTGAGGTCTCACCAGTGCCTTGTATAACGGTACTAAAACCTCCTTATCCCTACTGGAAATACCTCTCCTGATGCATCCCAAGACCGCATTAGCTTTTTTCACGGCCACATCACATTGGCGGCTCATAATCATCCTATGATCAACCAATACTCCAAGGTCCTTTTCCTCCTCCGTTACTTCTAATTGATGCGTCCCTAGCTTATAACTAAAATTCTTGTTATTAATCCCTAAATGCATGACCTTACACTTCTCACTATTAAATTTCATCCTATTACTCCAGTTTACAAGGTCATCCAGATCCTCCTCAAAGAACTGACTGCAGAGATATCTGAGCCATTAGTGTGATTATCTTTGAAAAGTCCTGGAAGGTGGGAGAGATTCCAGAGGACTGGTAAGGGGCAAATATAGTGCCCATCTATAAAAAAGGGAATAAGGACAATCGGGAGAATTAAAGACCAGTCAGCTTAACTTCAATACCCAGAAAGATAATGGAGCAAATAATTAACCAATCAATTTGCAGATACCTAGAAGATAATAAGGTGATGAGTAACAGTCAACATGGATTTCTCAGGAAAAAATTGTGTCAAGCCAACCTAATAGCTTTCTTTGACAGGGTAACGAGCCTTACGGATGAGAGGAGGGGAAGTGGTAAATGTAAATGTGTACTTGACTTTAGTAAGGATTTTGATTCTGTCTCGCAGACCTTCTCATAAACAAACGATGGAAATACAATCTAGATGGAGCTACTATGAGGTTGGTGCATAACTGGTTGGAAAACCATTCCCAGAGAGTAGTTATCAGTGGCTCACAGTCAAGCTGGAATGGCATATCAAGTGGGGTCCCACAGAGATCAGTTCTGGTTCTGGTTCTCTTCAATATTTTCATCAATTATTTAGATAATGGCAAAGTCTGTGGACGATACCAAGCTGGAAGAGGCTGCAAGTGCTTTGGAGGACAGGATTAAAATTCAGAATGATCTGGACAAACTGGAGAAATGGATGAAATAGGAGAAATAGGATGAAATTCAATAGGACAAATGCAAAGTACTCCACTTAGGAAGGAACAATCAGTTGCACACATAACAATTCTTTGCTCTACTCTGCACTGATTAGGCCTCAATTGAAGTATTGTGTCCATTTCTGGGTCCCACACTTCAGGAAAGATATGGACAACTTGGAGAAAGTCCAGAGAAGAGAAACAAAAATTATTAGAAAACATTACCTTTGAGGGAAGACTGAAAAAATTGGGTTTGTTTAGTCTGGAGAAGAGAAGACTGAGGAGGGACATAACAGTTTTCATGTACATAAAATGTTTTTACAAGAGGAAGAGAAAAATTGTTCTCCTTAATCTCTGAGGATAGGACAAGAAGCAATGGGCTTAAATTGCAGCAAGGGCAATTTAGGTTGGACATTAGAAAAAACTTCTTAACAGTCAGGATGCTTAAGCACTTGAATAAATTGCCTAGGGGGTTGTGGAATCTCTGTCATTGGCAATTTTTAAGAGAAAGTTAGACAAACACCTGTCAGGGATGGTCTAGATAATACTGAGTCCTACCTTAACTGCAGGGGACTGGACTAGAAGACCTCTCGAGGTTCCTTCCAGTCCTACAATTCTATGATTCTCCATCCTCTACCCTCAACTTTCCCATTTTCTTGAGACTCTCTATTACTAAACCACTTTACTTTGCATTCAGTCTTTGTAAATTAATTTGCTTTGTGCTACAGTATTAAGTCCTCTCCTGAAGTCTAGCTAGTTTGCTCTACAGCCATGGTTTCATCTTTACCTACTAATTCTATAATGAATTCATGTCATTCAAGCAAACTTGCTTGGCACGAGTTTCCTTTATGAATCTGTGCTAGTTTCTATTCTCTGAACAGTATATATAATATTATACATTCTTTTTCCTTATCAATCTTGCCGACATTTTCTCTGTAGCTAAAAGCAACTTTATAGGTATATAGTTCTATATTATATTAGCCCCATTCCAGTCCTCTGTCTTTGGCGCTATAAATACTTTTGCCACAGGAGTTCCCATTTTCCTTGCTACTGCCTGAAAAGTCCCAGGATGTAATTTATCTGACTCTGCACCCGGTATTTTGTCAAGATTATTTGCTGCGACACCGTATCACACAGTCTTGCCCTTCCACCTCACCTCAACCTTCTTTTCCCATCTCTCCCACAACAAGATGCTTGTCTCTGCAATGTTATAGTCCACTTCTACATTGAGACCAAGAATTTGTTTATGCCCACAGTAAATAAAGGCCATATTTGTCTTTACTGTTCTACACTTGCCCAGCAGAGACCTTCCTGTCTCTTGCCTATGTCTTTGCTTCTTATGTATTTATAAAAGTTTACTTTTGTTTATCTTCAGGTCTCTTGCTATTTTTATGTCAATTAAACTTAAGTAGTACATATTTTTGTGTGTAACATTTTGTTTTAAACAGACATGCATTGTTTGTTTTTGTCTGCATCCTTTTATACCATTCTTCTTATTGATTATTTCCATGTCCACTTTGAAAGCATCTTGTCCTTAATTACACTCTGAAATTCTCTAGTCCACTCTATTTACGATGAAGTAGACACAATCCTACTTCATTAATTAAATGAATAATTTTCCTAATTATAAATAAATTAATTTTCCTACTTGCTGCCTGTTACTGTGTACTTTTATTAATGATTTTGTTTTCCTCTTCCTAATATTTTTATTCATAAAGGAAAACAGATGGTCGTCTCTACTTTCCAGATTCTTTCTACTTTCCTCTTTACCTGACTGTTTCTCTCTCTCTCACCCCCCACCAACTGTTAGGCTACTTTCATTATGCCTACTCCAAAGTTCTCCATGTAGTTTCATTTGGTTGCATTATTCCCCTACACTTGCTATCCTAAAATATAAAGAATAATATTCTACATTCTACAGAGCCTTCCAAGAATTGCTGAGTTTGTTGATTAAGGCTCACAACATGGTTTTCATCATCCACATTTTACTTATACAGAAAAAAAGGTACAGAATGGTTATGTGACTTGCTCAAGACAACATGGGAAGTATGTGGCAGAATCAGGAAAAGACTCCCAGTCCTGTGCTTCAGCTACAAAAATCTTCCTTTCCTTGTTGGCGTGTGCTATTGCTGTGTAACGATAATAAGCTGCCTGTTCCACCCCAGTTGTGGGTCACATCAGTAGTGGCTGAAATAATTGTTGTGTATATATACCATTTTTAAAAGTTTATAAAACACTTCTAGACCATTCAAGTAAATTATGATATGGGCCAGATCCTCAGCTGGTGTTACCTTCAGCATTGCTCCTTTGACTTGACTGATATTATGCAGTTTTACTACTAAGCAATCTGGCCCATTATTTTCCAGCCTCCGTGTTTACTGATTACCAAGTCTCTTACCACTCGAGTACCATCTCTAAATTATCTGTAGCACCTTCTGTAATGAGAGAACAATTTCTCCACAGCTTCCCATTAAAGGGCTTCTTACCATCTGGAATATTAGAGAATAAAACTCACGTTTTCAAGCTCCAAAAATTTTCAACATGGGTTCTGTAGATATATTTCCCAGTTGGGATGTAAACAACCACAAAATTCCACAGCTCTGTTTTTTGCATTTCCATGGTAGCCACTTTTCAAAAAGGCAGTTATATCTTCATTCAGTGGCGTAACTCTAGGCATGTCAAGAACAAAACTGGGAGAATATTTGAAAATGAAATAGAAATTCATCTGCTTTGGGATTTCATTTCAAGCTTGAATCTCAGCACAAGTTCATTAAAAGGGTTTAAAAAAAAAGAACCCTGATTATTTTCCTATTAAACTACCAGGTTAAACTAAATGGTGCTGGATGACTTTTGCTTCAAGTTTTTCAGCCCGTTCAAACTGAACCTCAAAGTGAAACTCTGGGTATGCAAACCCAGCAAAGTAAAACCAAAAAAAAATGTCCTGTTTGAGTCAAGAGTTGTCCCACACCCTATATAGTCTACAGGGAGGGAAAGCCATTGTCAAACTTAGAGTATATTCATTCACCCCTGCTCGAAACTTTATTCGGAAACGTTGTAACTTATAACCCCTGCAAGCAAGAATTCAGAAAATACTGGGCAAAACTGATTCTTGGTGTGACTTCTTTGACTTACATAGGATGAATTTGGACTATTGTCTTCATTACATTCTCATTTTTGCAGTCCCTGCTATGTTCATTTAGAAACCATTTTATTTTTTCTAAATATCTTGACATTGTTGTGCACTCCAGACAGTTAGTCAGATGCTACTTTGACACCTGATAGATTGTGGAAACCTTGGTGAAGAATTTAAGCTGGAAGTGGTGGCTCACCATCCATCACTTCAAGACAATACTACCAATTCATAAAACTGAAAGAAAGCTAATATTTCTCCCCAAATCTAAGTGCATATGATTGTTTTCCGGATGGACTATTACTTTTCATCAGCAGTAGTTTCCAACAAATTAGCCATTATGGCAATAGTGTTTTGGAAGCCAGGAATTGTGGAAACACTGATGGAGCAATTAATAGCATTTTATGAGACAAGGTAATTCCTAAAACACACAACAACAACAGGCATTGCAGGCACAATTCAATGACATTTCCAAGTTGCAGTCATTAGTGAGCCAGCTGGTTGATGGCGTATATCTCCTCTTCTATCTTTATGAAACAGCTTAATCTTTCTTTCTTAAAAAAGGACTAACAAAAACTGCCATTTTACAACCAGATGGACTGATTCCAGACGCTCATGGTCTAAGCTACAGTGAAATCTACCAAATGCAGATCCTCACTTCATAGGTGTGCTGTAAATTAAGACACATCATGGACAAAAACATCCCTATCAATCACTTCTGTAACTTTAATAGCCCATGGCATTGCTACATGATGCTAGTTTAAAAGATTATACAAGTTTAAAGGCTACATGAACCTAGTTTAAAACACAAAGGTGGTAACTCATGGCATATCTGACACTAACTCAGTTTAAGACAAAGAACGCAGTTTAAAAGCTGCATGAAACAGGCTTAAATTACAACTTTAATTGGCAATAAACTTAAAGAATGTTTTAAAAACAATTTAAAAAATACTGTCCTGTGACAGGAGGTTATGCACAAATCAATTACCTCTATGCATACAACAATTGCCAGGTGATAACTCAGACAATGAATCTTTGACAGAGCCCAGCATCATGAGTTACCAGAACTTAGGTGACTGTCAAAAAATATTAATAGAATCTGTGGCTTTTATCAAGTTCCTAGAGTAACAGACCTACCTCGACAGATGGTCCCATTCCCCACATATCCAGGTTTGCAGGTGCAGCTATGTCCCCTGACAGTGTTAGTACAGATTGCATTCTCATCACAGTTGTGCTGTCCACTGCCACATTCATCATGCTCTACCAGAAAAAAAAATACAAGAGAGAAAAAGATGTGCTTTTCAGTTTGCTGATCTGACATTTGAAAACTGAGTTAGTACTACTATTGCCACAATGGTTGAACACAGCAGGGATTCAAATGTAAGAGCCTAATATGGAATGCTTCAATTCCAGGACATAATGACATATTCATGGCAGGAGTAGCTTGTTTATTTAGACTGAAAAGGAGAAAACTATCTGGGCAGCTACACAGCACTGCTAACATAACAGTCATAGGACGAAGATTATCACTGCAGCATCTCTGATGTGGTAAGCCTCACCATCACTGCCCACTACCAAGCGTGGTAAATATAAATACAAGATAAGTGGTTACAGTGAGGCACGTTGATGGCATAGTCTTTAAAGCCTAACAGCACTTCCGTTACAACCACTCACATGCACAAATGTATGCTGTGCTAAAGCTTGGTATAAAATATAAAATAATAATATTCTATACTTCTAAGGCACCTTCCAGACCAAGGGTTCCCAAAGCACCTTCCAGACATATGGGTTAGGTGTTACTTTGATTACCCAAACGGCCAACAGGGCTGAAGGGCCTGCAACTTACTCCCCTCCCTCCCATCACTATGTGTGATGCTGTACTCCGCTCTAGCAACCTTGAGCCTGAAGCCTCCCACTTCTCGTATAGCTCAGCCAGATCCTCCCTCTGCATATGTGGCAGGAGTTGGAAGGAGGTGAAGAAAGAAGAGCCATCATCCCAGAAATATAATGGTGGTGTTTTGCCTGCCTCTTGCATGTTTTAAGAGGATGATGATTTAATGTTAACTGAAGTTAATTTGTTAACTCTTTTTTTAAGTGAAGGAATGATGCTTCCAGAAAGCATAGCTATGGGTGCAAGAAAATGGGTGTAACTACAAAGCAGAAATTGAAATGCTTCTTGTAAGTATTTGTCTTTATTGTCGCTAATAAAAAAGTCAAGTTAGTCTTTATGAACTTCTCTTAATGGACAGTCGTAGCTGAAAGGTACCCTCTAGTGGGAAACAGGGTTATGCCTTATAAACAGACTCTCCCAAATTCCAGGTTGACACCGTACTTCAGATAACTCAGATGCTCTGAGTGACAGACTGCAAGGGCTCCGCTAGAACAGATGTTCTTAAAAGAGCATAAATATGTCTTTGAACATTATCTGTTGGGTATATAATGTTTCCAAACACATTCGATAGCTAAGTGATATGGGATTTACATAATTTTTCAAAGGAGTATCATAGGGATATTTTGTTCTTTTCTTCTCACTTTTTTTAAAACAGAAAATTCATATATAAAAAAAATGTATCTGCATCAGCTGATAAATTCAGACTTGTGTTTACGCTCTTTAGTTTATGCTGGTCCCTTGCTCTGCTGCAGAATTCACTTTAGCTACTCTCTACTTTTCAGACCCTTAGATATTCTGAATGTTAGGCTTCTTCCTGGGCACTATGAACTCTTCTTCTTGAACTCAAAGGAAACTATGCAGCAGCTTAGTTCTTGCAACTCCTATCTCAATTAAGAAAAGCACCACACACAGCTCAGCCCATTGTGGCAGACTAAGGAGAAGCTTTTATAGGAGTAACCCTCTAACCACCCCCGGAGGTGATTAGCCCATTCTATTCTTAAAATATATTTTCTTTTTTTAAAAACATTTCCCCCTAAATCTCACCTACAGAGGAAAGTTGGTGTAATTATTGATCCATATTTCAGTAGCATCAGAAACACAGGCGCCCCATTGTGCTAGGCACCATACACACATGCATAATAAAAATCAACCCTGCCCTAAAGAACTGACAATCTAAATAGATTCCCCTCTCACCATCTGCAGTAAAAACAATACCCCATCTTAAGGGAAAAACTTGGGTTTGCCAAAACATACAAAAACTTAACCCCTTCGGCGCTCTTCCAGGTGTTTACAACAATAGGAGTTCTAATGTAGACAAGGTTTCATAGCTGCAGCCTTTTTTTAACATTGATGTCAATTAGATACGTTCTGAGAAATTTAATTGGCACGGTGTTAACAATGGTTCTGGCCATAGGAAACTGCCCTATACAAGAGAAACCAGTATTGCTAACACAGTGCCACTAAGGGATCCTTGTCCATGCAAGAATTTCCAAAATTGATAACAGTGGAACAGCTGCAATGGTGGGAATTTAAAAAAAATTCCCTAGTGTAGCCAAGGCTATTGAAGAGTTAGCTACAGCCCTAGTGAGAATGAGTCAGCATTGATCTTCTGTCAGGTTAATAAAAGTCTTTTATTTCAAACACATTAACCTGTGAGAAAAGGAAAAATGCTTAAGACCCTGTCAGTATCCTACTTTGGTTATGTTTCCTTCCTCCTTTTAAAGTTTCACCAAAGAGCGGTGGTGTTTTTTTAAAAAATAACATTAATGAGAAATTCCCCTAAGGCCTCACCTTGGCATGATTCATAATGTGTTTTAGCAAAACTCTCTAGTGCTTAGTTGTAGCCCAAAAACCTACATCAGCGTCTGTAGAAAGTGAAATAAATCTACAGAGGGAATTTCAAAGAAGCAGAACAGAAGACAAATCAGAGTGACCAGGATTAACACTGCTACTCTTGCAAGAAATTGCCATGATATTTTTAATTATTGCAAGTGTTTTGCGACAAATGGCTTAGTTTTGCAATTCATTCAAAAGACACCTCCTCCAGCAGCATGGGGCCAATTAACACCATGCTGAATCATTGGTTCAGTGAGCTCAGTGGAATTCAGAGTCAGAAGGGGAGAATTACAAGACAAGATGGCAACCCAAGATTGAATGTGAAGACCCTGAAAAAGAAATTAAAAAGAAAACAAAAGATCTGAGGTAAGAGAATTCGGAGTCACTACTTGTTGATAGCATGTCTTATTTTGGCAATTACACTTTTAGCTGGAACCCAGAAGAGCAGAAAGGGGCATGTAAAAATAAAAAAATATAATCTCAAAAAGTGTGGATTTTCAGGGTAGGTACAGGGATCGTATATGTGGGGTGGTCACTATTTTAACTGTCTGGTTTCATCCATCCCTGATTTACTACAAAATATTGACAAAAGTTGAAGTCGGTGAAAGAGCTAGCAGCAGACAAAGGGTGTGTCTATACTGCAATTAAAAATCCCATGGTTGGCTTGGGTCAGCTGACTCAGGCTCATGGGGTTTGGGCTAGGGGCTGTTTAACTGCAGTTTAGACTTCTGGGCTCAGGCCACAGCCCGAGCTCTAGGATGCTCCCACCTCGTAGGGTCCTAGAGTCCACACTCCAGCCTGAGCCCAGAAATCTACACTGCTATTAAACAGCCCTGCAGTCTGAGCCCTGTGAGCTCAAGCCCAAGTCTACTGGCACAGGCCAGCCAGGGCGGTCTAACAGCGGTATAGACATACCCAATGGGAGCATGGCTGGCTAACTGGGAACAGAGACAATGAAAGATGTGATTTACTGATTTCCTAAGTTGAAGTCATTTCTCTGAAGTATTAATATACATTTCAAGAAACACTAACCATTCAAGAGCAATAATAATCATTATAATAATACTTTGTCCTTATAGACATTTTAATTTCTTTATGAAATCCTTGGAGGTTGTATTTTCGGGTCTTATATATCTTGTATTTAAATAATATATACTAATCTATAAAGGGGAAGAAGTGTGGCTTAGTAGCCCTTAGTCAGGAGATGTGGATTACATTCTCACCTGTGCTAGAGGCTTGACTCATTTTTTCCTTCAGTAAAATGGGGATACTACTACTTATCTCACAGGAACGTTCTGAGGATTAACTAACAATAGTAAGCTGTTTTGAAATGCTCACATGTAAGATACTGTAGATGATTAGAGTATTCTTATTATTACTTTATTGGTATAAATCTGAGAATCAAGTGGTTGCTGCTGGCTTATCCTCTGCTTTTTTACTTCTTCCTTGTTGTATCACTGAGCAGAAAGAACACCTCACGTTTCCCTCCTGCCTCTCCAGCCAGCCACAACCGAAATCAACAAACTAATAATTTATTACTAAGCTGTTTGTTGTCAGTAAAAGTCTCCTACAATTTCAAAACCTTTCATGACCTTTCCCAAAATCCACAAGAGGATTATTTTACAAGCCCGGTATTTTCTCAGTTCATATTTGCAGCAGGATAGTTTGTGAAGAAGCAAAGACAAAAATGGCATATTCTCCCTTTGGCCATTGGCTAGGGATGCACTCCTGCTTTCAGGTGTCCTTGAAAAATTACTTCCAAGAAATTAGACTTATTTTACAAAAATATTTCTGAGGAAGAATGTTCACTCTCCTGCCTTTGTTGTTGCCAAAGTCAAAGCCCACTGTATACCCATAAAGTGAGTAAAATCCCCACCGAAAACTTCCATTTGAAAATGCTGTCACTGGAAAGTCAGCCCCGGTTAACGACCTGCCTCAGGCAACAGAGACAGCATGAACCTGAACAGAAATCTACAAAGACAACACTATAGGTTTGGGGAAACTAAAGTTGTTTATGTACCATTAGAGATATATAATGCTATGCAGAGTAATTACAGATCTCTGCTGTAGATATTTCTACCGTGCACATAGAAAACCTAATGAAATTAACCATTTATCTTGATTATTAGTACACTTTGGGGTATCTTCTAACATCCAAGAGGAGAGTCTTATTTTTCAACACTACATTCCCTCATATAAATAATAATCACGTAAGAAGCAAAATTAATTCACCAATATTTACCTTGAAGTAGATAGCAAGTTGAATATGACATTTAGTCTCAAAGAAAGTAGTACTACATCTTACACAGTAGCTCGAAACAGCTTAAGTATTAAGAACAGATTTAAGACAGGTTGTGTCTGTCTGGTACCTCTGTAAGAATACAAACGGGGGACTGAGGGACAAATGAAGTGTCAACCCTTTCCCTGAGCTCCATGGAAGACCTAACCATAATGTGGAGGGCGAGTACAGGCCCTGTTTCTTATTAGCACCCCAACCACCCTAGATGCCTGAAAAGGCAAAGAGACAGGTGATCCCCAATCACCATGGAATAGTTGGACAGGCATAGAGCCAAAGATGATGCAACTGCCACACACGAGTGCAACCCTCTGGAGGAATTCTGACCGAGCCTGGCTCAATTGAATAGCTAAATATACACCACATGGTTCCCCACAATTCCACTTACTCAATAAGTATATTCTACAGCCAGTCATGTAAAAATCACTCATTGTGCAAATGTGCATTAAAACAATAAATGAGTGAGATTTTAGGTAGTGGGCAGCTATGGTCCAGACAACAGAACTAAACCTTATAGGTAAGTCTTGTCATTAATACATCTCAGAGAAATTCACTATGAAAGATCGAACATCTATTATTAATTAATGACAGCAATATGTTCCACAATGCCCTCTTGGGCATATCAGAGTTTGGAGTCTTTTCCTGTGGACTCGCATATTTAGATTTTAAACAGATCTTTAGCATTTTTTCAAAACACAGGAAACTTTATGTGAATTAGGGTAAAGGGCTTGCAGGTGACAGCAATACAGTATTTTGCATACACCAAAACATTATCTGCTCCAACTGAGTTTTCTTTCTTTATCATAAATATATAACACTGTTGACAGCAAATAACATGAATGAAAAGCGTAAATTGGATAAGGCAAACAAAACCTGACAAAGACCAAAGAAGTCAGCAATATTAGGGCCACCCATTTCCCTTTCACATCCCCCATCTCTCAACTTTTCTGGCCTAATTTTGGTGAAAAGCTACAAAACTAGGTCCTCTCACTGAGGTGGATATTTTACCACTTGAAAAATGCCCTGTATATGATGCTGCATTCAGCTGGGGATGCGTAGTAAGAAGAGTGTGAGGGGATTATATCCAAATGGATGTTACTTGCCCAAAGCAGCACGTTATACAGAGATTCTTTTTCCAGAAATATTTGTAGAATCAAGAGGGCCTTAGAAATATATTTGGAAAATACATGCAAAGTGAGAGATTATTCCAAGGATTTATCTCTTACTCTAAACATAAATATATGTATACATATATACATACATACATACTTCTTCCTCTTAGTCTTGTGAATTTATATGTGCTTGTGAAAGGTTCTAGACTTTCTGAAAACTGACTCCCTCTATTTAGTCACACAACAGGGTAATGTGGATGGAGGCAGTGCAATCTTGCCCATGGTGAGTTACCAGTATGACCCAATCTGGACCCAGATGAACCAAATCTAACCGTGAAAGAGCAGTGAAAGGCCACACTTATTCAATCCAGGACACTTAATGCCAAGTTTAATGGTGATGTCAGTGGTGTGGACACATCCTGGAGGAACTGGACTGAGACTACCAACTCATTTCACACAGGTCACTTCACAGCCAGCAGATGGTAATGGATTTTGGTCACCACTGTCTTGAACTGGGCTTTAACTGGTGACCTAGAGCTAAAAGCCCTTCCTATCCCACTGCCAATGCCCTGAGGAATCCAGGCTCCCTCATTTTCCCTTAGCAATAAAAACAAAACAGATTTCAAAAGCCAGGGTCCTTGCCTCACAATACGTGTAAATAGATCTCATTAACAATAATCACCGATGTAGTATACCACAGTCTCAACCTGGTGTAAATCCCAACAGCTCCATTGGCCCAGTATGTGCATAAACAGAGGTGAGAATAACCCAGCAGACAAAGTTATATATTATTTTTATACCATGTAATAGTATAAGTACCAAATGTGATCTACATTTCCCCAAGAGCTTCTATACTGTACAAGATCCCAAACAAACAATATACTATAACTCTGCTCTTTCCCTTACACTTACATTAATTTAGCATTCAGAATCCTGCCATTCAGAGCATTCGCAGTTAAAATTTAATTAAAAAACTAGGTAAGGAAGACGTCCGAAAAAGAAGCATTTACGATACCTTTTACTTTTGTCTTCACAAAGCAATACAAATACAATTTACATTCCAAACTTCATACACAAAACTATATGAATCACAGATTCCAAATTAAAAACCCTTATCCAGTTAATTTTAATAGTGCATTTTTGCCATTTCGTATTTTGTTTTCAGTTCTACAAATGAGCGCAAATCAAAAACTCAAATTTCTTATTTACCTGAAATAACTAAGATACCAGATCTTGACATAAATACCTTTTCTTCCTATCAATAACCATAAGCCATTTTGCTCTGAGCACCTCATGCAATAGGCATCTCAAAATATAGGATAGCAGTACATATCCCCGGGTCTGTCCTTATCACATGGACAATCTTAAATCATACTCTGTGCCATGAAATCTGCTTTGCTGCACAACTTTATGAAAATTGTTAAAGGTGAGTAACCTCTTCTTCAGCAGTTATTTGACTTTCCATGCCAAAATTTCGCCTTGTGTCTATTTTTACACAGAAGTCAAATATTGAACAGTGATGAGGAGAAACAAAATCTGGTTTTTGGGGTGGTGGTAGATAATACTTATTTGTATCTGTTTGTACTTCATTCACCTTCCGTATTATGGGTCCACTTGTGACCATTATTGGGCACCTTTGCAGAGGAGAGAGCAGTCTCTGCCCGGCTGCTATACCCCATCTGGTACAGGTGGATGGAGTGTGGGAGACCAGTGAGTGAGCAGAGATCTGGCTGTATCCCCCTTAATTCACTGGCTAGCAAGTAAACTGTGGCGTGTAAAGAGTTGTGGGCTGACACAGCTTGCTGACCCTCTGGGGGACTGAACTGTGACTGTGTGAGACATTGTCTAGACTAGGAAAAGTAATTTTAGGACAGGCTTATCTACTACAAGCTATCTAGTCAAGATTGGGTCACAATTCAGTCCATGGTTGCCTGCAAGGCATCTACATAATATCCCTTATACAGGGCTCATGGTAACTCATCAATCTAGTACTAGGAAATTATTGTTCATTATAAATATATTTTACCAGATATTTTAGTATCAAATACCAAATTTTCAAATATGGGCTTCTAAATTGTTCCCAAAACATCTGCTGAATCACTTGGCCCCTGAAAAATCCTAATTTATGCCTGCAAATCGTGGCACCCATTATGTATGCAAATGGATATTTATGTGCTGTTATCCATTCTGTATGAGCAAATGCCTGTTAGCGTGCCCAAATTGGATTCTGCAGGTAGAATCAGCAAATACAAAATATTTTGATGTGTATCTTAATTGCTTAAGTAACTACTAGTTGTATGCATATGGGGGGAAGGGGTGAGAGACAACAGAATGTGAGAGTCATACTTCTGAAAATTTGGCCTTCAGGATACCGTTAAATTTTGAGCACTAGGGGCCTGATCCAGAGTCCACTGAAGTCAGTGCAAAGATCACCATGGACTAGAAGGGGCTTTGCTTTAAGCTCTAGCTAAAGATAG
The DNA here is from genome assembly GCF_015237465.2 of Chelonia mydas. Taxonomy (NCBI): domain Eukaryota; kingdom Metazoa; phylum Chordata; order Testudines; family Cheloniidae; genus Chelonia; species Chelonia mydas. Next base: position 48,700,261 of record NC_051246.2, read on the forward strand.
AGTCAGTGGTGATATAATTCATGTGCCATTTCCCTTTTATTTTCTCATGTGGACTTTTTTTCCCTTTTATTTCCCTTCTTTCTTAAAATACATTTGATTGATTTTCTCATCCTTTATCACTTTGTCCCACAAATCTGCTCCCAATCTTTTTATTAATATAGAAAAATAGCTACTGGGTTATTGGTGTTAACACTCATAGCATCAGTTTTCTTCTGACATTTAATGTGAATGATATGTATACCAGTGACTGGTACAGTAACAGCACTGACATATTTAATGAAATTCTGAAATGAGCCCTTAGCAAGCGAATGTTCCTGTGGAGAAATGTGCAATAAAATTGATAAATTCCTCAGTTTAAGTCAGACGCTTATTTTCGCCGGAGTTTGGGGAAATTTTTTGTGTTTCAGACTTTGCAGGTTTTAGAATAATTTGCAGAATCCTCTCCAGTGCTTTATTGCTCCCTAATTTTAAAAAGCAACCTTGTGAAAGATTTAGTGACAAAGATAACAGGGCCCTCATTAGAACTGGGCCCTCAATTAAGTGACTCTCCTCATTCTTAGGGTGCTAGAAATTAAATCTATTATTTCCAAACAGGGCTGAAAAAAATCAAACCTTAGCATACTTCTCCTGAGATCAAAACTATGTAAGAAAACTAAGTCATTCTCTCTCTGGAAACCTAATTTTACACTTTGGGACACAAAAAGCTGTGTGAAATTGTGTGTATGGATGATCAAATTCAACTCAGACCAGGTCTACACTAAAAACATTTCCCGCTATAATAGTATCTGTGACAGTCTGCATCCTTATGCTCATCCTTTTTACAAAACTATAATGGATTTTGTACAATGTATGCCTTGTGAAGTATCAACTGAAAACTCAATTTGCTGATCATTATTGTCCTGATAAAATGTGTGGCAACATTGTTAAATACTACTGTAAGGCATTGCTGCGACATACTCGTGTTTAGAAAAGCAGGCACAAACCAGTTCCTCAGAGACAAAATGCAAACTGATGCCTCAACCAGGTGTCCATAAAATGAAATGGACGATCAAGCTGGTTAAGCAGCCATTCTTTGGCAGGAAAAGGGTGTGACCGAGAAATTTACATCTTGGCAATGAACATCTGGAAGGTCCTATCTCCACAGACTGGATGTCTCCTGAACCTCAGGTGGAGATGATTTTCAAAGGAAAAAAAGAGCTCTAAGAAAGGAGAATGGAGGCCCCAAAATATCTCTCTCTCCATCTCTACTCACAGCATCAACACCACCTTAAGGACAAGGAAATTACATTGAACTGGGGGGAGATTCCAGCCAATAAGACTGCTACTGCATGTAGTGAGAGAGACTCTTTGCTTTGAATTCACTCAGCTTGTTAAGTTAGGTGTTAGTTGCGTTTTAATTTTTTTTTTGTGACCATGTCTGAATTTTATGCATCTTTACTTGTAATCACTTAAAATCTATCTTGCTGTAGTTAATAAACTTGTTTTATTGTTTTATCAAAGCCAGTAGGTGTTTGGATTGAAGTATTTGGGAAACCACTTGAGACAGCAAGGTTTGTGCATATCATTTTCTATTAATAAAATGACAGACTTGAAATGAGCTTGTGTTGTCCAGGAGCATGCTAGGCAACACAAGACAAACATTTCTGGGGGGAAGTCTGGGACTGGCAGTTTCCTGGTGTCTCCTGCAGTGTAATTCATTGGTGGCTGGCTATAACACTCATACAGTATAGCTGGGAGTGACTTATATGCTGGAGGCTCTATGCGGGCAGATCAGTAGTTGTTGCTCTCACAGTGAAGCAGTGTAAAAGTCACTCTAGGTTGGAGAACTGAGGGGACATAGCTGTTCAACAGTCCAGATTGTATCCTAGGGAATGTCTCAGTATCGGTGAGGGGTGTGATTCTTCATGACATGTTTACACCAGCAAAATGGTATTGAGGCAGTTAAACTGGCAAAAAAGGTCCTGTTACCAGTATAGCTTACTTCATTTGGGGAACTGGTATAAGCTATACTGGAAAAGAGACTCTCCTTCTCTATTAGGGAGGTTTGCCAATACAGCTATGCCAGCAAACTCTTTCTCGTGTACACCTGGCCTCAGTAAAGGAGGGGGCTGCCAGGTAGCTCCAGACCTGCAGAGCTTAAATGCTGAGCTACGTGGCGCTTAGGCACTTTGTTGGCACCTAAATCAAGCCCTTCAGAATTTAGAAGCTAAAGCTCCAGAGGAATTCCTAAACTTCACAAGAACCAAGCTACAGAGGAGCTGCCAGCCCTGGACTGAAGCTCTGCTCCTGCAAATCTTCACTCTACAGACAGTGCAACCCTGGGGAGTTTAACTTGGCCAAGAGTTTTAGTTAATCTCAGTTCAGTAAATAGGGTTTACACTGCACTAAGAGATATCAATGATCTACCACAAAGTTACCAAGGCACAAAACAAAAAACTGCCAAAAGTTTAACAATGGAAAGAGGGGAAACATCCACAGTGCTGAATATTGTAGAACTGTGGCACAGACTGATGAGATTTATAAACATGAAGATTTAAGGATGATTGGTGTCAATTTCTGGACATTTGCAACTAATATTTCTTATTAATTTGCTTGGTAATTTCATACTTTTAGATAATCAGATACATTCTGTACCCTTTGTGTATGATATGTTATGGCTGTATTGTACAATGTCTAGAGGACAGGTCTGGAAGTAAAGAGATTCCATTCTTGTCTTTTGTGGTCTTGTGAAAGTCACTTTATCCTACCTGTATCTCAGTTGCACTGTCAGTAAAACAGAAATAATTATGCTTACTGTCTTTGGTAAAGGGCTTTGAGATCTATGGACGGGAACATTCCATTTAAGTGCTAAGTATTATATTCATTATTAGCACAGTTGGTTTTGGAGATAATATTTAGAAAGTAAACTCCCCCTTCTCTACAAATCATTTGGTTAATCAGTATACAGGGAGGTTGACGAATCATTCTCTATGGTCTACAGTCTGATCACATTAAGGTCAATGAGAGTTTTGCAACTGACTTCAGTGGAATCAGGAATTAGCCCTACCCAAAAAAAAAAAAAAGTCCCCAAAGCACAGAACCACAAACTATTATTTGTGATTATCCGAAGAATCACAGTCTGTCTGCGTTTTTTTGTGTAATTATTGCTTTTTTATTGTGAAAGTAGAAATATTGAGTCTTGTAGAGAGAACAACCTAAGGATACATCTGCATTTGATTTACAGCTTGGGTAGATGTACACATGCTCATTTTGATCAAGCTAGCACACTAAAGGTAGAAGTGTAACCAAGCAGCATGGCTGGTGGGATGGGCTAGCCACCACAGTAAGGACTGTACTGGGGCCAGCTAGCCCATCCCACTGGCTGCACCACCATGGCTACGCTTCTACTTTTAGTGCACCAGCACAATCAAAGGTAGCACACATTCATCTACCCCCCAGCTTGAATGTAAATATACCCTGAGTCTTGGAATTCAGTTTAACATATTAAACAGGAGAGCAAATGCATAGTTCCAGCTAGATAAGCCAACCGTCAACTAAAAGAATTGTACTAACCAAAAGGAGCGCTAAAGAAGAGGACAGGACAATGAAGGTGTCACCTGCCTTAATTGCAGAAAAACTAATACATAAAATCTTTCCTCCTCACAACACCTAAACAGTTATCAGCATGAGGAAGTAGAAAGCAAGGTTCTGATGAAAATTGTGTCAGACATACTGTAAATTTAAACACTGAGGAGAATCAGGTGCAACTAGTAAATCAGAGGTAATGACACAATTCAGCAAACTGATATGGTGTCTTCCAATTACAACTGCCTAATTCACATGTTACAGAAATGTGTCTGTTACCATTACAACTTAGGAAACCATTTTATTTTGACCATGTGTTATAAAAATATACAACAAGAGATGGTTCAAATATTTTCATTCTGTATTACCAAAGGAAAGTAAAGGGTAATATGAAATAAGCTTTACCTATTACAGGTCGCTGGTTTCAACTCTATCATTAAGATTGAGTCAGAAGTTTTTAGTTTAACAGGAACTTTAAACCTTTATTTAGTAGGAATCTCAAGAGATAAAAGTAAAACACACAACATAAACTTTGACACATTTTTCATGGTGATCTGATGAAAACTGGGTTAATAAGAGTTCTTTTAAAAAAGGACCCCGCCCGCCACCTTTACTTTTTCACTGCATTGTCTCACGCCAACACTCCATAAGGCTTTCACTTCTACCTGAACCAAACTTCAAAAAGCAGCATATACCCCAACTTCATCAAATTTGCACTCAAGCTTAAGAGTAACAGAGACCTCTCAGCAATATTAAGACAGAATGATATCACATCACACTTCATTAAGGTGAGCAGAAGAAATGAGACAAAAATATATGAAGAAAGCTTTATATTCATAACTAAAATAAAAATAAAATGTGCATATTGTAAACACTTAGGGCCAGATTGTGCCATCCTTACTTACATTGGGCAGTACTCTTAGTCCACTGATTTCCATGGAACTATTTGCAAAGTAAGGTGCTACTCGGTATGAGCAAGGGTGTCTGGCCCTACAGCATTTGGGGAGGGATAGAAATAAAACCAATATTATATATATAGCCTGATCATCCCAAAATGAATTAAAAAGCAGGCAAGCAGCATCTGAAAGAAAACTGCCTCCAAACGAAGCACCAAAATACTAGTGCACATTACGTGGCATTGTGTTCCTGAAAAGCTTATTCCAGCATAAGTGACAGACAACAAAAGCAGGAGTATAAGCAGCACTGTACCTCAGAAAAGGGGGCAGGGGGCTAATAGTAGTGTTGTAAAAGGGTCTGTCTGAACAGCACCACAAAGAAGGTAGTGTCATCTAGTGACTAGGGCACCTGGCTGAGAGTCAAGAAACATAGGTTCTATTCCTGTGCTTTTAAATGGTTGCGTGACCTGGACATATTCTGTAAAGTGTGTTGATGTCAACGTTTGAAAGATACTATTCAAGTGCAAAGTGTAAGAGAAATCTCTCAACTCCCCACTGTAACCAAATTTACCAACACCACTGGCCACATAATGGCCAGGAGCCTGGTTCTGGAGGACAGTGTATTTGGAACAAGAGATCAGGACCCAGAATACTCAAAGCTTTGGTAGGTGGAGTTAAGTAAAGGTTCATGACTTATGGTAACGGAACTAATACTCCAGAGATGGCTGAAAAATACAGAAGCCAGCAAATAATCAAGTGACAACCTGGAGAGCACAGTAGATAATGATCTACTGGTACAGGAGATAGCTGAAGCAAATCAGACACAAGTCCACTGGGAAAGTGACTGACAATATATTAACACAGGAAAATCATCACACCAACAGAGCACAGAGTACTGAAGCACTGCCCAAGGGGGATACACTCAGTAAAGAGCATTACAGCCACATTAATCCCGATGTCCCACAGAAAGCCCACCAAATGTTTACCGTATCCATATTCACCAACACAAGTGTAGAGATGCATACCCCAAAGGTGCTGACTGTTTCTAGGCTGACAGATATGCCTTGGCTGCTGCACATGGTGACAGTGTGCATCTCTGTTTTAACTCTGCTCGGGGTGAGGATACTCATGCTGCTGAACATGATTTTCAGCTGCCTCTGCCTGGTTCACTCAACATGCTTTTGGCAAACGAGGCAATGTGCATGCTGCGTGGGTGTTGCAGTCTATGCCTTCTTTTGAATATCATACCATTTTTTCAGCACCCACATCTTCCATGGAATGATATAGCGATGAACCTTCCAGAGGAACCCTCCAGTCTGTGAGAAGTTTCATACATTTTTTTAATAGAGTGTAGTTATGAGGATAACTGGGGCAACAGTCAGTATCTCCCTCTCATTCTGTACTTGTGTCTTGTTTTCATACTAAAAAATAATACACACAAACATGTTTTATGGAACAAATAGCCATCCTGCCAGAAGGTTTCGACTCCAAGCACTGCAAGACAATGTTCAACACAAACATATCTTCGTGTGATTGTGCCCTCCAGGAACACTCCACGGACAGAGGATGAAAGTGAAGTCCCAGCAGATCCCCCACGAGGGGAAGAAAAAGAAGCAAGAGAGGGCCCCACTCTACTGCCAAAAAATTGAAGAAATATAACCAGGTATGTAACATCTTGCAGCCTCTACAGTGCCTTCCACCCAAGGAGCTCAAAGCACTTTGCAAACATTAAAAAAATATGTCTCACAACACCCTTGTAAGGTAAGGAACAATAATCATCCCCATTATATGGATGAGGAAACTGGAACACAGAACCATTAGGTGGCTTTCCCAGAATCACACAGCAAGTTATGTCACAGCTGGGAACAGAACTCACAGCCAGGATCCAGCCTCATGCTTAAAATCACTAGAAAACAAGGCTGACTTTATCTTCCCCATTTATATGCTGCACTTGCCACAAGGTTTCTAGGAACATGGACTACATTTTAAAAACACAGGAATAAATGTGAGAATGATTCCACCAAATTCTTTGTTTAGGAAAGAAATTCAGAAAAGATTGAAACATTTCACTTTGACATTTTTAAAATGAAATGTTTTGATTTTTTGGTTTTGAAATGACTTTCTTTTAAAACTTCCTTTAATTTTATTTTAAAAAAAACCAAAAACATTTAAAATAATTGAAATTGAAATGAAATGTAATGTTTTGATTTTTTTCAAAATGAAATATTGCTTGACCCAAAATGAAACTTTCCAAATTGCCAAAAGTTTTGAATATTTCCATTATCAGTCTGCCAAGAAATGATTTTTTTTCAACTTTTCAAAATTGCCAATGAACCAAAAATTCCATTATTTGCCCAGCTCTGTTAGCAACTCTCCCTCACTGAAGACTACTGACCTCTCGACACCCTTCAGAAAACTTTAGTGTACAGATAGGGTCTGCATCATGTCCTGATGATCAGTATACTCAGGATCTATCAGAACAAGGAGGCGGGGAGTGAATTTCAGGGTCAAGGGCCCCCCATAGAGAATCTCCTGCCACTAGCTCCCATAAATACAGATCTAGAGACTGTCGGCTAGAGTGTCTCAGTAATTTCAAGTTTATGTCAGCAGAGGCTGGATTTCTATACACAGTACTAGGAAGCTGTTACGGTGCTGCAGAGAATGATCAGTGAATTAATATGTTAAATATTAATAGTCATTTGGATAGTTAAATATTAATAGTTTAATTTGGAAGAAAACTAAAAACATTACTTTTGACACAGACTTCACTCAGCTTCTTGGGTGACCACAAGATGAGTATTACAGGTGGAACAAATTAGTGCAACTCAAAACAATTGTCCAGGTCAGAGTATAATTTTAATATGAAACCAAGTGACTTTGTAAGCCCCAAACTGTCACCTTGTGTAATACACTTCACTGGGGGAGGGGGGATGAGAGAAAGGGGGGGTCAAGGTGAAGTTCAGAGAGATGTATTCTAAATATTTAATAAGAGGCAAGATAAGGTCATCCCAGGAATTAGCTATCTCTTGCAAAAATAATATACAATCCTGTAATGGGAAGAAACCAGTCGTACTTCAACAAAGAGCTTAACTAATTGACACACACGGCCATCTGAACAGCACACGCCATGGCAAAGAGGAAAGACAGGTCACTGTCACCGATGGCCAAACCAACACTGGCAATACTGATATTCTTCTAAAGCGGTTACAAAGGGCAACACTGCAAAGTAGAGCAAGGTGAAAGATTCAGGAATAACCATGTTAGAGCCCCAAATGTCACAATTTCTGACCCTGCATGGCCAATGTCAAGATGTTTGCTTCCAAATGGAATGGTGGGTGGTTGGGCATGCAGGGAAGTGTTCAAGTAGGGAGAACCAAATGCACCCGGACTCATAAAAAGAGCCCCTCAAAAGGGTTAATGGGCTGAAGGCATTGTTTAAAGAAGACAGAGTAACAGAATCAAATGTGTTTAATGTAGCTAAATGATGTCTAAAGCATGGCATGATAACAATCTACAAATATTTGAAGAAGGTAAACACCCTGGAGGGAGACAAGTTACTTAGTGTGTTACAAGAGGGGAGGGAGGATAACCAGAAGTAACATGATGAAATAATGAAGAGGAGATTATCAGGATAAACTTCCTGCTGTTCAACTCGTACTCTATTCCGGTAGATTGAGAATTATGAGATTGTAATAGTCTCCTGAGAGAAATGGTAGAAGCCCCATTGCTTGGAGCATTTTCAAACAGACTGGAAAGAGCATTAGATAACATACTGGACCGAGAGGGGATGAACTAGTTAACCCAGTAGGTCATTTCCATTTCTAATTACTAGGAAGCATCACTATCCCTGGAGTGCCCTTCCTCCCATTCTCCCTCTTATCTAAGCATAGGCAAGGAAGAATTCATGCTTTGGATCTTTCACCCTCTTCAAGAATCACTTCAGATATTATAGCCCAAGGGTATGGTTGTTATGACGTTTTCAATGTTCCTTTCATACTGCAACAGCTATTTTTCTGTGGATTCTTCCTCCTACTCACTTCTTGCCTGACAAGGCACACCAGGGATTCTATGATAACAATATCACTGTCAGAAGAAGGCCATTAACTACTGCAGCATCCTCAGTACCACCGCTTCCTGGGCCAGCCTTCAGTCACTTGCTCTCCAGACTGACAGGGACTTCTACATCTATGATCACTTCTAGCATGGGGGCAAGGCTCAGATTAAACCAAAATAAGCACAAAACTGTTCATTATGCTGTACTTATGGAGTGTGCAAAAGCAGCTACCGGGATATAGTGCTGATCACAAGAAAGAATGAAAAAAGGACAAAAACTCTAAATTGAGTCCTTCTGGGTTGCTACAGGAACAACATGTCTCTGATGAGTTTCAATCTGCTACAGAGATAGACAAAGGCAGGGGAATGAGATACAAATTGTGTACATTTGCCAATAACTTGTCAATACAAGAGAGAGGCAGCCACACAGAGTATAGTTTAATAAAATGTAAATAGATTGTAAAGACACCTTAAAAATGGGCTAATGGATAACAAATGGAATTTAATATTAACTAATTTGAGGTAGTGGAGTGGGGCTCAAATAGAACAAACAAATGAAAAATGAACTAGATCAAGAGGATTTAAAAGAGAAATGTAGGTGTTTGCTCCAAAAACATTTCTAGACAATATAGTTGTGACGGGTTAGATCACAGAAACCTCCTTGGGACTGCCACCTGATGTGCCAAGACTACCTCTGCTCCTGCTTTCCTGCCCTGTCATCTTAGGGCTTCAGTGCCCTGCCTGGTTTGAGCCAGACCCGCTAGCCCGCTGCAAACCCAGACCCAGGTCTGAATCACGTCCCCTGACAGCTGTAGGCTTAATTGAAAGCAACTTAGGAAGTGTTCCTGTCCTTGACACTCAGACTCCCAATGGGGTCCAAATCCTAAATAAATCCATTTTACCCCGTATAAAGCTTATACAGGGTAAACTCATAAATTGTTCGCCCTCTATAACACTGATAGAGAGATATGCACAGCTGTTTCCCCACCCCCCAGGCATTAATACATACTCTGGGTTAATTAATAAGTAAAAAGTGGTTTTATTAAATACAGAAAGTAGGATTTAAGTGGTTCCAAGTAGTAACAGGCAGAACAAAGTGAATTACCAAGCAAGATAAAATAAAACACACAAGTCTCAGTCTAGTACAGTAAAAAAAATTAAATACAGATAAAATCTCACCCTTAGAGATGTTTCAATAAGTTTCTTTCACAGACTGGACACCTTTCTAGTCTGGGCACAATCCTTTCCCCTGGTACAGCCCTTGTTCCAGCTCAGGTGGTAGGTAGGGGATTTCTCATGATGGCTCTCCCTTTGTTCTGTTCCACCCACTTATATACCTTTTGCATAAGGCGGGAATCCTTTGTCCCTCTGTGTTCCCACCCCTCCCTCTCAATGGAAAAGTACCAGGTTAAAGATGGATTCCAGTTCAGGTGACATGATCACATGTCACTGTAAGACTTCATTACCCACTTGCCAGCACACACGTATACAGGAAGACTTACAAGTGAAACAGAGCCATCTACAGACAATTGTCCTGGTTAATGGGTGCCATCAAGATTCCAAACCACCATTAATGGCCCACACTTTGCATAATTACAATAGGCCCTCAGCGTTATATTTTATATTTCTAGTTTCAGATACAAGAGTGATACATTTATACAAATAGGATGACCACACTCAGTAGATTATAAGCTTTGTAAGGATACCTTACAAGAGACCTTCTGCATGAAGCATATTCCAGTTACATTATATTCACATTCATTAGCATATTTTTATAAAATCATATAGAGTGCGTCACAATAGTGTCACAGCTGAAATGTCCCATGGAATGCAAGGATGCGTAACTAAGACAGTGTACATAAGTAATTCTTAGGAAGGTACATGTATTCAGTTCTGATGACCACATTATAAGACAGGTTTCAGAGTAGCAGCTGTGTTAGTCTGTATCCACAAAAAGAACAGGAGTACTTGTGGCAACTTAAGAGACTAAGACATTTATTAGAGCATAAGCTTTCATGGGCTACAGCCCACTTCATCGGATGCATAGAATGCAACACACACACACAGAAGGTGGAAGTTGCCATACAAACTGTAAGAGGCTAATTAACTAAGGTGAACTATTATCAGCAGGAGAAAAAAAACTTTTGTAGTGATAATCAAGATGGCCCATTTAGACAGCTGACAAGAAGGTGTGAGGATAATTAACATGGGGAAATAGATTCAATATGTGTAATGACCCAGCCACTCCCAGTCTCTATTCAAATCCAAGTTAATGGTATCTAGTTTGCATATTAATTCAAGCTCAGCCGTTTCTCATTGGCGTCTTCTGTTGCAAAAACAGACCCCAATGAGAAACGGCTGAGCTTGAATTAATATGCAAACTAGATACCATTAACTTGGGTTTGAATAGAGACTGGGAGTGGCTGGGTCATTACACATATGGAATCTATTTCCCCATGTTAATTATCCTCACACCTTCTTGTCAGCTGTCTAAATGGGCCATCTTGATTATCACTATAAAAGTTTTTTCTCCTGCTGATAATAGCTCATCTTAATTAATTAGCCTCTTACAGTTTGTATGGCAACTTCCACCTTCTCTGTATGTATGTGTGTGTGTATATATCTTCTTACTATATGTTCCATTCTATGCATCCAATGAAGTGGGCTGTAGCCCACAAAAGCTTGTGCTCTAATAAATTTCTTAGTCTCTAAGATGTCACAAGTACTCCTGTTCTTTTTGCATTATAAGAGAAAGACGAGATAGCGCTTGAAAAGGAGAAGAATCAATGGGATAATTACCTATACTCAGACATGAATGTCAACAGAACACAGAAAAGATATAAATGAACTCATTATACTGCATATGAAGCTTATACCCTCTCAGGGCCAAATTCCACCCCTGATATTCACGTGTCTACGACCACAAGACTGGAAGGGGTTAAGATGGCAAAGCAAGCCAATTAACTCCACAGGCTGCACCAGAAGGGGGAGCCAGGCAGGGGTACTGGAACAATTTGTACAGTGGGGGAGCTGACAGCCATTGAACCAAACTGTGAATCCTGTATATGATGGAAACCACTTCAAGCCAGGTGGTGTGGCACCACCTCCAGCACCCTTAGTTCCAGCATCTGTGGAGCCAGGGAGCAGGGAAGTGATTGAAAGCAGGCTCAGCTGTGCAGGAACAGGGAGGGTTTATAAAGCCAGGAAGCTGTCAACAGACAAGAGCTGCTGAGAAAGGCTGCAGCCACTCCCTAGGAAGAGGGAGGAGAGTTTGGAGCTGGTAACACAGAGAAAGGCGAGGAATCAGGAGTTATAGGAAAGAGTCCAAGGAAGGAGCAACAAGGGCTGTGGGAAAGCAGGCCACAGTTGCAAGTATAGGGTCCCTGGGCTAGAACCCATAGTTGCAGGCATACCCGGGTTCCCCTACTGGCCACATGGGAAGTGGCACCATCAGGGCAGCTCCAGAGGCTGGAGAAGACTGACTGAGATGGTTTGCGTGGAAGGACTCTGGGTAACCCCTGGACAGGGAAACCACAAAATGACCCAGCCAGAGGGCCAAGTCATGAAGAGTAGGCTGCAGTTCCTGGAGCGAGAGGGGCCACAGGGTGGGAGGGACAAGTGAAGACACCACCAGAGGAGGGAACAATGCCTGGCAGAGCTAATCCCTAGAATGGCCAGGAGGAGGCACCACCTGCAGCGAGTGAACCCCGTCACAACATGCATGCATGACGCAGCCAAGGGGCTGCATTTGGACCCAGGTGAGTTAAAATAAAAGGAGGAAGGGTTGGCATGCCCTAACACAGATTTCCATATGACCTGTATTTCATTTATAAAATGGGGATAATAATAATTGTTTACCTCACAAGGGTGACAGGGTGCTCAATCCACTGTTGCTCTTAAAGACCTTTGAGCTACTCAGATGGAAGCACTATAAAACAATTATTATTATTAAAAACCTTCTGGCTGCTGTTCTCCTCCCATATTGTTGGTTCTGGCAGATTTATTTAAATTATATCAAATTCATCTAATCTAATTACATATTTCATAATGATCTGACAATCATCCAGACAAATTTCTTTTTAAAATTTAAATGATCAAATTTTTATGTTAGAGATTAAAATCCAAGCACATTCAAAATTACATATTGTGGCCAATGGAAAACACACCAACAAACAGAATCAGAAGGATTTAAATAGATAGCAGCAATTATTCTTTTCTCTGTTGAGCAGAAATGAAAAGATAAAAATGATTATTGCTCTAAGGTCACTATAATATTCATGTATCTACTTAACTTGCTTCCTCTGAAGATCCCATTTGTTTTCTTTAAGCAAATGAATAAAAAGATTTAAAAGATTATGATTATTCAATATTCTACAAGATGATGAATAAGAGATATGACAAAAGTATGTAAAATGATGAATTGTAAATAGAAGGCACTCCTTTTCTGATGTTTTACAACTATGCACTTGATGTGATTAGAAGGCAAAAAAATTAAGATGGATAAAAGGAAGTATACTCCCTTACAAAAAAAACAACAAAAACATAATTAACTTGTGAAACTCCATAACAGGATATTACTGAGGAAAAGTTTTTAATAACATTCAAAATAGTTTTAGGGTTTTTTATTAATATGAATAGCATATGTAGTAACACTAGTTAGGATTTAATATAAAGGCGATCAGTACTTATGGTTGAAGTCCCAAGACGATAGCCAGATGGAGCCAGGAAGAAATTTCCTCCAATGATATAGCTGTATGGAGGATTACACTTCCTCTGAACCAACACTGACCACTGTCAGAAATACCAGACAGACCATTGTTAAAGATGGCAGTTCCTAATAAAATGGTGATGGATTTTATCTGGGAAAAGAAACAATCATGAATTTTAGATTGCTATCTCAAGAGATCTTGGTTGTCACAGGAATGTGGGCATTCTGGATTAAAGTCTGTAACATCTGGTTTTCTAACTGAGACCTGCATTCAGATGGCTTGCATTCTCTGGGCTCAGTCTTCATTTGCCCCAGTTTACACTCAGTGTGACTGAGGGGCAAGAGGGAGGGAGGGGAAGTTGATTATCACTCATCTTCCCATTGTCATGATACTGGGCACCCTGGGGACTAAAAGAACCCATTTGAGTAACTTAGAGAAGCCCTGGGCTGTTCTAATTTACGCTGGCTGCAGCCAGAGGATCTAACAGTGCACTAGTCACTCTCTCCCCTTCCACCCTTGGTATGCTCTGCATGCGTAATGGGGCGGGGAGAGGGGATAGGTGGCATAGAGCCAGCTATACACAGGCATCATCTGGGCAAGCATTTACACGCTACCCTGCCTGTCGTCATTAGTTCTGATGTGAAGAAACCACCTCTAGATATGAGACAATAGTTCAGCCTCCAGTCTGTCAGGACTACCAACAAGGATGCCAGTTAATAGAAAATTGATGTAGTATTTGAGCAGAGAAGAATCAACGTGATTATAACCATCTATAATTAGTCATGACTGTAATCAGAATAATTGAAAAATATAATTTATATCAACACACTATAATAATACTTATTTATCATATAGTGATTTTCATCCACAGATCTGTAAGTGCTTTACAAGGGAAGGTATTAGTCTCACCATTTTACAGATGGATCAGCTGACCAAAAAAAAAAAGTAATTTGCCCAAGACCACACACAGGTCAGGGACCTACCCAAGAATATAACTCAGGTTTCCGGTCTCCTGGACCAGTCCCTTGTACATTGGCCCATACAATCTCCTGTACACTGTGGGCCTGATGCACTACTGTCTCACTTCTATTTTACACTGCTGTAACTCCAGTACAGTCACTAAGGACTCCTGATTGTTATGAATTTCAGCCCCAAGTAACATGGAGTGGATTAGAACTCATGATGCGAAGATAAAAGGTTCTGATTCTTTTAAATCAGTTTCTAATTTTGTCTTCTAAACTCTTAGATATAAAAACCAACATAAGACTTGGTTGTATCTTTGCCTATGCGCCTACACAGGGGAGTGAAAGGGAATAAGAACCACCCCCTTACGTCCTGTATAGGCTGCCTGGATCTGGGCACAGGGGTGTAAATGGGCACTGCTAGATGGGCAGGGAGGACTGGGGAATGGGTACTGCTGTGGGTCCACCCCCACTACTCACTGGCCAGTACACTGTATAAAAGACAGTGAGTTAATTTATTTGTGTAGGCCAGATAAAAAAATATTACTCCCTCAAGAGCAAGGAGGGAGCCAGGGAGCATATGTGAGGCAGGAATGTGTCCCTGAGTAACAGTGACTCTGGGAGTTACTCTTGGGGAAGAACAACTTATGCCCCACACTCTGCTCAGGTCTGTGCCTGAAGGCAGACCATAGCATTTTATAATGTGGCATAGAGAAAAACGTGTCAAGTGGACTCTTATTATACTGTCCATCTCTTATACATCTAATCGAATATTTGTATATATGCACAACTGTAATTTGAGAAGATAATAGAAAGGGTACAAAAATGTAAAGAGACTCTGGTCCAAAATTCATGAGCTCTGTGAAGATTAAAAAAAATACAACTGCAGCCTTAAATTGCCATGGGGATTTAATTGAAGAATATAAAATAAATGGTTTAGATAAGGTCAGCCCAAGGTACTATTTTCCAGAGAATGCAGAAAGAAAAGACATAAATGGAAATTAAAGGAAACAAAGTCAGAGTAGATATCAGAAGAAGGACCTTTCTGTGCACAGAATTATTACATGTGCAGAGCTGTCTCCCAGGAAAGTGTACACAGGCAGGAATCATTCAAGAAACAATTAGACAAAATCCTCAGGGACTGGAGAACTTTTTTATTATTATTATTATTTTTTATCTTAAAAGAAGCTTTGATGTGCCAAATTGAATGAATTTTTTTTCATGTTCATTCTCAGGGTAGAAATGTACTTCTAGTTTTGATGCCTTATTAAAGAATGTCTCAATTTCAACAGCTTCTGTGTGGAGGGCTGATCGTGTTCTGCCATAAGCCAGATAGAAAACTGCTGTATTAAAAGATTAAAATATTAATAGTTTTAGGTCCAACTGTCAGAGTCAATGCCCATAATCACTGTTTAAAGCGGTTTAGTTTTCTGACCTTCATAACACAAAGAAACCAAAAACAGGCACAAAGTCTGGGAGTGTTCAGATTCAGTGCTCTGTTTGGTCCAATTGTAGAGGAAATCTCTTGGATCCCCCATTTCATGGAGTTCAAGGGATCAGATTGAGTGTTCCAGTTCAGGCACAGAAACTAGATTAGAAAAGGAGTCGGTGAAAGTAGGGGAGGGAGAGTATATTCTGATAACTCTTCTTTTGAGCTCTTTCTCCAGTTCCTGAGCCAACATTCCATTAATTAAGTTCAGCCCAAGCTGACTTTACCTTCAGAGTCCTGTTTTCACCAGTGCATTGAGTACTAGTTACACGGTCTTCAGATGAAAACAGTTCTTTAATGGACCTGATCTGCAAGGTACAAAGTGTCTCTGGAGAGGTGCTGATAGCCCTCAACCCATATTCAAGTCTCGGAGAGTGAGTGCACTTAGATCTCCACTGCAACTGAAAGTGAAGCTACCAGCCCACTAGACAGTCTCGTCCTAGCAGCTTGAACTCAGGTGACTATCCAGAGACCCCCTTCACAGCTGAAACATCCACACTGCTATTTTTAGCAGGCTAACACAAGCCTTGCTATCATAAGTCTCTCTGCCTGGGCTGGAGGCTCACTCCCAGCTGCAATGTAGACATAAACTCATTTATATCCTTGCAATATTTGTTCAGCACCTTGCAAGTTAAAGCCCCACTTGCATGTGTACACGTGGGGTAAATTCCATCTGTGCAGAGGGTTAGCATGAGGATTATGCACCACTAAAGTACTATAGCATCTCTCAAGTTAATATCACTTAAGGGGGCCGAATGATCTTTTCTTTGACATAAGTGGTTCACATGGTTATGCTGACCCTCTGAATAGGCGTGAATTTCACCTATTGACCTGCACTGTGTATTAAAATCACCAAAGTTTTTCGTTGCAGCATCATGCACACAACAGGAAAGCTATTTTTTGGTTAACCTAAATGTATTACCCATAAGCCATCTGTTGCTGGAAAACCTACATAACTGTGACAAGTTATACTAGGGTACGCAAAATTGATTCACCAATGTCCTTCAAGAGCTGTCTGAATATACTGATGTGCCAAGCACATTAAATCAAGTACTTAACCTTCATGCAGCATTAGTTTCCATACCTTCCTGTACTTTGTTAGCCTGTTTTAAATTCAAGATGTCAGGTAAAATCAGCTAGGACACTAAACTTTCAGTCAAAATAGGAAATTCAGAACCTAAAGGGATTGAACTTCGTGAAATAATGTAAGTAAAATAAATACCCTTTTGAACCTTGGAAATAATCAGATAAGAGCTTCACATTTCAAACTGCTTAGAAATTCATTTTGTCAGTGAATTAATTGGTCCTCTCTCCCCAGTGCAAAAACAAAACCCAGAAAGGGTATAACTGCCCTTGTTCCTGAACCCAATTTATTGCTCCTGAGAGATCTAATGGTACAGATTATTTTTAATAAAATAATCAATCTAACTGCAACTAATCAAATGTACCTTGTTAAAATTAGACTTGTTCCCGAAATCTGATCTAAAAGAGAAGCTAAATAAGCAGTTGCAACTTGGTTTCCATCATCAACCCAGCCTGTGTTTTTGCACATGCAACTTGACCATATTTTTAGCTGCATCTGCAGTTATTACCTAAGTTAGTACTTACACATCAAACTTCCTCATCTGAAGCCACATGCAGGCAAAAATAAGTCTACCTGCCATATATTTTTCACTAATAATTCACTGCAGAGGCAAAAATGTGCACGCATGCATTTGTGGATGCAAAATTTGCAAAAAAAAAAAAATCCAACTCTGGCCACTGCATATTTTTAAAAGGTTAGAACTTTTATTCATGGTAACATTACAGGAGGCAATTTTTCTCCTTTTCTGATTTTCTCAAATTTCATTAAAATCTTGGATTATGGTCTTTTCAGATAACTTCGTTTAACCATTCTGTTCTATCCAGCTACTTCAGCCCCTTTGGTATAAGGAATCTGAGTTGCTAATTTCTAACCACCGTCATCAACCATGTTTCAGCTATGGAAATTTCATCCTCAAAAAACAGTGATGCTTTGTGGCCTCCCAGGACAGAAGCAGCCCACGCTGTTACGGTAATCATAAAACACAGTATTTCATGTATTTTCTTGAAATGCCAATAACCAAAGGAAAAAATGTAAACTACACCACATTGTATATCTGTAGAGATCAAAGAATTCAGTTTTAAGACCCATGATTTCTCTTTGTGATAAGAGCTTTCATATTGTCTGGGTCCTTAATTCAAATAAATAAACTGTACATTTTACAACTGGGGTGGGGGTGTTTTGTTTTGTATTTCTTTAAATCCTGGATAGAGATATCAGAAATATTTATGATCAAATATGTATTTTAAGGGAAAAAATAAGTATGAAGAAAAAAGCAATATTAATGTAAGCTTTCTTCATAGGTTTGGTAATAGGAAATGGAGCCTTTCACTTCTAGGTCACTGGTTAAAATTCAAGAACATCAGTGACCAAAGTTGCTATAACTAGGCAGGCAGACATGGATGCCTGTGTAGAATGAATGTGGGGCATCACACAGGCCCAGGACCGGCATCTGCCAAGAGGATCTAGTTTCAGGATTGCTAATGGTCTGAGTGTAAAAAGTCTATGATCTCTGCCCAGTTCTTAGGGGATAGATGTCCATATCAACTGCCCAAAAGGAGACCCTCTAACTGGCAACATCAACTCAGAGACAAAGGGCATAATCCAGACCCAATTAATTTTTATTATTTTGAATAAAGCCATTGGCTAAGATTGTAAGAATTTTTTTTAAGCATAAATGGAATTGTTTCATAGATTCCTACAAGCATGTAGATCTTGAAGCACCAATATAGAGTATTTGTTGGTTTTGTGCTCAACTATTTTCCTTGCTAGGTGCAATAAATACTATGAAGTTTAGAATTCTGACAGATTTCTCACAGCTATTTAGTTGAAATGTGACTGCATTTTGAGCATCTTTGTTTTTTGCACAAGCACATTTACAGCAGTAGTAAAACACAGATTTTTTTTTTTAAGTTGGATTAGACATCTTTCAATGAAAGGACATCTTCAATGCTAGAAAAAAAACCACTGAAAGTTCCAACAATGACAGGGTTCTTTCCCCCTGCTTCTGGCACACAAGTGTGTGTATGTGTATCATTTATTTTCAGTATAGAAAAAAAGTCATAGAAATAGAGGGCTTGCAAATTGGTTTCAACACCTGAAATATTTCTAAAAGGTAAAAAATAAACAAATTAAAAACAAACAAACCTTCAGGCCTTACTAAAATACAGCCTAATTGAGAAAGAAAAGGAATCCATGTTTTCCCCTTTATCATCTACTTTTTAGCACAAATGCACTTTCAGAAGTTGCCATCTTACGTTTGAGAAGCACATCGTAGGTAAGATGAATTTGCTCTTTGCCCCAAACAACTCTTTAGACCACTAGATAGGAAAAATAAAGTTATTCTGTCACTGCATAGCACCTTTCAAGTCATTCCGCTTTCCCTGTGCCCATTCTTTTCCTTCACCTGTGACCCTGTTTTCCAGCCATTACCCATCTCTGATACTTTCTTCCAGGAGAACAAAGTTCAGCTACTGGCTGAAGCTAGTGAGTATCCCAGTCACTAACTGGATCTTAACCCCAATTTGAGCTCTTGTTCATAAAACTGAACTTTATTGTAAAATTATGGACACAAAAAGAAAAATATAAATAAATACATGCATGGAAAGAGATTAATCCACCTGAACACAAGAAGGATTTGCAAGACAGGATCAGGCCGTTGTTGTCCGCAATCTAGTCCCCTTTCTCTGACAATGATTAGCAACAGACACTTTGTAGAAAGGTGTAAAACCTCAGCTACAGATTTTTATATAATAAGTAATAATACTCCTATGAAGAAAGTTTCATCTTAACTATAAGCAGTTAGAGGTTGGTTTTCTGTACAGAAGCACTGCTAGGATGCAAAAAGCTCATTTACAAACTACCCACATGGCAGAACAAAGCCTCTCTCTCTCAGCCCAAAGGCTGTCTGTTTTATGCCCCAAGTAAATCTGCCGGTTAGCCAAAGCCCTTCCACATTAAAAGGGAACACAGATTCTTTTTCCCCAAAAGGTTTAAGTCTTATCTTTCAGAAAGGAAACTGGCTGCCTTAAGATATTGCTAAGATGCTTCAGCACCATTTGCCTGTAGGTCATCAGTCTGACTCCAGTCCATTTTACCAGGGATTACAAGTTTTTCCCATCTAATGGATGTCGGTGGCCCTACAGGAAATGAGTTTTTTGGGTCTCAGATCCAGCCCCTATGTCACAAATGCACTCCCACACCGTGCACTAATTGACAGACTCAGGAGACAAGCCAAGAACTTAATGGGCCATGAAGACAGAACTACCCCAAGGGGAAATCCTCCCAGATAAGACTGAGGCATGCTGGCATGGCAGTTTATGTGAGAAGCATGCCCTCCTGCTTCCCTGTAGATAAACATAGAGCTTCACTCACTGGAGCTAAAGGAGCAATAAGATTGCACAATTTTTTAACTTGGGGTTGACATACATAAGCAAATTTCTTTTAAATATGCAAATGACTTCACTAAATAATTATGTCACAAATGGAGCTGCACAAAACTTGGCAGCTATGAAAACCTAACAAATACTAATTATCCTAGACTGTATCATACATATTTTTCTAAATTTCTTGTCTTAATAATTAGAGGGCAACATAGTTTCAAGAAATTTAAATATTTACATTATTTCAATCAGGCTGTTCTATAATTAAGTTTTTTAGTAGTATTCGTTATAGTAAATTAATCAGACAAGAAGACTTGAAAGATTAACCAAATATTCTGGATAGCCTAGCACTGCCTTCACATCTATCTCCATTGTGTCTCAACAAGTCTGAGGTCAGAAATTTACCAGTGAGGCAGATGTCACTGCAACCATAGATTCAGTTTATTTGGCATATATTTCCCACAATAGTGAAAGGCTTTGAGTACAAACAACAAGCCAATCTGACCTGATAATTTTTAAAGGGAGGAAGGCAATGTGCCTGGTGATCAAACTTAGTGAATGATGAGAGGTAGGTTAGAAATTAAAGAATATAGAGCGTCATTTAAAGCTTGGACTATTGGGGCATAAATTCAGATGATGCAAAAAGAACTTACAAAATTGTGGAGAGAGCATGAGGAGGAAAGGACAAGGGTTACAACAATAGATCATGCACAGTGTGTTTAATTGTATTTGCGTTGATTTTGTACAGAATGTAAATTAATATAAAATAAATCTCATTGTTGATTCAACCTTGTAAACATACTTCTGGTCTTTTCCACCTCTAATTTTTATGGCTCGATTAAATAGTCTCTCCAATGCCATCCCTGTCTCAGTATGACTTTGGGCAAGTTACTCAGTTTTTCTGTGCCTCAACTTCCCCTCTGTAAATTGGAGATTAAAATATGTATTGGCCTCAGAGGAGTGTTGACAAGCATAATTAATGAACGTTAGTCCAACACTTTCCAGGCCTTAGAAAAAAAGTGCTCTGGAAATACAAACAAATTCTTCTTCTTAGTATAGTCATAAATAGAGCTTGGGCAAGTGTTTACTACTAAGGCCTGATAAAAAGCCAAATGAAGCAATGGAAAGACTTCCACTGAGCTAATGGGCTTTGGATCAAGCCATTTGAAGTGATTTTATTTATGGTGCCTCCTTTTTCATTTGGCCGGATTTACTGTAAATTGTCTCTATCTTATGTTAACTTGCCCTGCCAAGCAGATGAATGCTCTCTTGTGATGGCAGTGCCAATCAGCATACAGATTAAATGCTCCTAAATTTAACCAACAGCCAATTTAGGGATTCAAACAAATGTATCTGCATTTTAAAGGTTCTAAGAATGAATTCACATTTTTCTTCACAGTTGTAAGAAAAAGTGCCAACATGACTGTAAACCAAAAAATTGTACCATTTAGCACCAGAAACAAAGTGTTGTCCTTCGCTCCAACACCTAATACAGGAATCTCCAGAAGGAAAGAGACCAGGAAACTAATGTGTTTGTTCTTGGTATTAGGAAGGCAATAAAGTCACAGTCGCAGAGTTGTTTGTGTAATTATTTAAAAACAGTAAAAACAGGGTATTTCAATTCAGGATACTCAGGGACTAGTTTTCAAAGATGAAAATTCAGCATGTGGGATTAGAGATTTAATCTCATGCTGTATGTTAGACATTAAATTTCACATATTCTGTGCTAACAATAACCCTTACATAAATTTACACTGAAACTTCTTAGGCTCCAATTCTGGTTAAGGAGGAAGGGTGGCCTGAGACCAAGGACCTGAGAAAGAGTCTGTATAGCTCAAAAGCTTGTCTCTCTCACCAATAGAAGTTGGTCCAGGAAAAGATATTATCTCATTCACCTGGTCTCATCAGCTTCCAAAAGCATTTAGGGCTAAATATGACTTTTAAGAGACAACCCTGAGAAAGGGGAGGTGCATAGCTATACAAACCTAAAGATAGTTTGGGGAGATATGACAAGAGGGCAAACTCTGTCCTCGGGGTCCCAATACACTGGGGTACTATACGGTTTTGTATATCCTTTACGATATCGCCTCCATACTAAACGTATTATATGGGTTTTTTCAGATGGGAGAATGATTGTAAAATCTTTGAGGCAGGGAGAGTCATTCCCACGAGCACAGTGGGACCCTGATTTGTTTGAGGCCTCTAGTCACTAACACAATACATATTTATAATAAATAAACTGGAAGGTCTATTTCCCAGTCTATAAATGGGAAAAATAGTTCTGTAATAGTCTTTCTGGGCTGTGGTTGGGATTACTTAGTTAATAACTGGATACTCTTTGGAAATTATAAAGCACTAGATAAGTGCCAAATAATATTTTTATCCACAAGGAACATAAATTTCAATATATCACCAAGGGTGAATGTTTTAAACATCCCCTCTATATATTTTTGGAAGCTTTTCAAGCAGTGAACATTTCTGTTTGCTCATTTGCCCAAATTTTAGGTCTTAATTCAGTACATGACATTTCATTTCTCTCAATTCTTTCATTCTAGACAACCACATTTTTAGTTATGGTATGTGTTGGTTTAAACTTGTGCAAATGCACCACACACTGTGCAGACATTTGCAAAGCTGTGCCTTTAGACCTAAAATGTTCACGCTTCCTCTTTGAATGGTTATTTAATTCACCAACAAGCTGGGGAGGTAGAGTTTAGTGGAATAGATTTCAGTGATAGTGTTTTCCTTGCAAGAATGACCGTAGTATCTATTTGCTGCCTAGATTTGAAAATGTCCATTCGAGACCTCAACAACACTCTGATTCTGGTTAACCCACTGGTTGTCTGCCCTTTCAGACTGTCACTTCACCTTTGTGAAAGCTGTTATATTATTATTTGTTATTACTGGGTCAAATACATCACTTCACGGCTCTGACAGGCAAAGTATGACAACCATGTTGTAAAGACACTGATTATTGTAAGTGCAGACAATTTCTCCAACTTTTTCTCCAATTATAGGATCAAATTCCTGTAATTTTGAGATACTGTTCTGGAGTTTTTGTTCCCTCAAAGTCCAGCTTTTTCAGAATCCCAGCTACTTCTGTGCTTTACTGCCATTCTGCTTATTGTCAACATCAAGTAATACAGGAGGCATTGTGATCACTTTGGATAAAGCATTAGATTCACAATTACATATTAATCCAAATACTGCAGAGAACAAATGGGAAAGGGCTTAAGGGATAACCCACAAAAGTCATTAGGTTCTGTCATCTGCTATTGTCTCACCACACTATAACTCAAATTGCACCTTAACTAACATTTAAATGGTAAGGCTACTTTTTAAACAATGTGTTTCTACCAAAAGTCAATTTTTTCACAAGAGGAAAAAACACTAGGGTAAATGATATATTTGGAAAATAACAGTCGAGTTACAGTACACAAGAGTTTGCTTCTTGGAAATATGTAATTTGTTTAGTGATTCATTGCTTCTGCAAAGCTAAAGAAAAAAAGAAATAATACAAACAATACAACCCAAAAACGAAGACTGACATGCAATTCTGGGCTAAGTGATGTGGTAACAGTATAAGCTGTGATGATCTCAGTCAAACACTACAATTATACAACATTCACTAAGCAGGAATGAAATGTGAAAGATTATTCTGTACCTAAATTATCAGCAAGTCTATAGCACCCATCACTATGGTATCTAGGTGCTAAGTCGGCCCAGGTACAAATACAAAACTCTGCAAACTTAAAACTGCCAATTTTGCAATGGTTTAGATGCTTTCTATATTTACAGGGCTAAATCTTGAGGCCTTTGTACAGCTTTTATTTAGGTGCAACTACACAGGCTGCAGTGGGAGTTTTGCCTGGATCAGGTTTGTAAAGACTCCACATTAGACTACATTTCAACAAGCCATAAACCATGACTTTATGAAGCTTTCAGATTTTCCTCCAGCCCTGATGAATCCTTTGTCAAATCTAGGTTCACCTTTTCTCTGATAGCCATAGATTTTTATGGCCAACTTATGATAATAAGTTTGATCTCTTGCATAACAGAGGCCAGTATTGTGTTAAAAGGTGCTAAGCCAGACTTCACCCTGCCTGCTCTGCATATAAATATTGTATGTTTAGATATTGGAATTTGAAGAGTTCTTTATGGTCCTGCCTAAGACAAAACAGTTGATTCATTCAGCTGATGCAATGGGAGAATGCAGTATATTAGAAGCAATATATTGTGGCACAGAATGATACAGAGAAAGACGCTTATATGGTAAGATCTAAAATCTCAAAGGATAGAAGGGGAGTACTAGTGGCACCTTAGAGACTAACCAATTTATTTGAGCATAAGCTTTCGTGAGCTACAGCTCACTTCATGAGATGCAGCCCTTCAAAAATCAAAATACAAGATTCATAACAACACTTTAGGAAAGAAAACAGTAGTATATATTTGGGAATAACTCCTGTGCCAGTGTATTTGAGCAAGAAAGATCACAGGGGACTTCTTTTCTAATATAAGCAACAGGTCAGAAACTTTTCACAACATTAAATATATGGCTAGGAAAAGGAGACAGCTATTGCATCCGCCTGTTTTCTCAAGGTGGCCTGGCTTACCTATTAGATGGCATGGCTAGCTCAATCAGCCAGCAGGTTAGTATGCTGCGCTCAACAGCAAACACTAATTGGCAAACGGTACAGATGGACTATAAATCTCACACTATGGTGCCACTGTTCGAAGTAGATTTCTCTAGTCAGTAGATTCCAGTAACTGAAGACACAAAGAAGCATCTTTGCTCCCACTTACTCAATGGGCTGGGACACGATTTAATTTACAGCTGTTAACCAACATGTGAATATAATGAAGTAAGGTTGCAAGAAGCTTCTTATTGAGGAATAACTTTCGTTAATACATTTGTCCTTCATTGAAAGGCTTAATTAATATACACAACTCTCAGCTCCAGGAATAGGAGACTACAAAATATTAACATACCTTTGCTGATGAACATAAGTCAAGAGCATCACAGGACTGAGTAGAATGATGAGAAAATACCCTGGGGCGAACCCTATCGCACCAGCTCTTGTGCTTATATGAGACTTATATGAGTTTATATGTGCTTATATGAGACTGTTTAGTGACTCCAATCTACATTATATCATTTTAAAACTGAATGTAGAGTTTGAGATAATCATCACTTGCATTCAGTTTATCCTTTTATATATACAGCTTCATGCCTTAATCATTAATGTACATCTTGTGATGTTCTGAGCACTTCCTCTGAGGTAGTCAGTGCCTTCAACTCCCATGGATGTCAATGGGAATTGATGGTCCTCTGGACTTCACCGAATCTGGCCCAATAACTTCAGTAGCAGTTGAAAGCTCTCGGTACCTTGCACAATTGGGCCCTTCGCCAGTTATTCCAGAAGAAGGATGCGACTTACTTTATGCACTAGAACTTCTGCTTTTAGCTCAATATTATATAAAATAAACTCAGAACTTGGAAAATAAAATATGAAACCCAGGAGGGTCTAAAGAGACCATGCTTGCTTGCTTGCCTTACACGTAAGTGGTACCATTGAAGTAATCTGAATACTCACATAAGTAAGGCTCTCAGAATTGGTCCCATACATAATTCACCAAAACCAGAGCTTCCCATTTGCTTTGACTCAGTAACCAGGAATACATTAGATAGCTGAGTAATTGCTGCATTCAATGTTGCTTGTAAAGACATCAGTAGCAGCAAGTAGAGGCATAAGCAAAGTATTTGCTACATTTATTTTCTAAGCTACATACATATAAGGCAAATACTAAGAAAGGAATATTTCTTCTATTGCACAATTACTTAATTTAAATACATTTATAAATTTTAACTCGCCACTATTTCTAATTATGAACTACCAATTCAACCAAGCTTCTCCTGGATGTGGAATGCATGCTCCCTTTCAGTACTCCTACTCGTGATGCCAAAAAATAAATGGTTTTAGCAAGATAATGAAAACTGCATGGAATATTTGTTATCTCACTCTTTCCATTATTTCTTACTTTTACCGAGATTTGTGTTTGTCTATGCAGTAAATTATTGTTCACCCATTACTGTCAAGCACTTGTCTTATTACGCCACACTTTTGTTGTAAATCACAAATATTCTGTGTTTAAAATCATTTTCATGTCTAATGACACCGTCTTGCTGGAATGAAAGGATTATTAAGGAATTAGAAAGCTAGTGTCAGACTATCAAAAAGGTTTACCATCATTACAAAAATGATTACCATATTTGGTGTACAAGGTCAGGAGAAAGCACCCTACAAAATTCAATGGCTGACATTTTTCCTGCAGGATAGCTTGTAAAAGATCATTGAGAACTCAGGGCTTACTTACAAGGCAGAGAAAGGGATTTAGAGACACACAACTGTCGGCAAAAAACTGTCTGTTGAAGGTAAATTTACCTAGATTTTAGTAAGGTGTTTGATACCGTGCCACAAGGGGAATTATTAGTTAAATTGGATAAGATGGGGATCAATAGGAAAATTTGAAAGGTGGATAAGGAATTGGTTAAAGGGGAGACTACAACGGGTCCTACTGAAGGGTGAACTGTCAGGCTGGAGGGAGGTTACCAGTGGAGTTCCTCAAGGATCGGTTTTGGGACCAATCTTATTTAATCTTTTTATTACTGACCTCAGCACAAAAAGTGGGAGTGTGCTAATAAAGTTTGCGGATGATACAAAGCTGGGAGGTATTGCCAATTTAGAGAAGAATAGGGATACCCTACAGGAGGATCTGGATGACCTTGTAAACTGGAGTAATAGTAATAGGACGAAATTTAATAGTGAAGTGTAAGGTCATGCATTTAGGGATTAATAACAAGAATTATAGTTATAAGCTAGGGACGCCTCAATTAGAAGTAACGGAGGAGGAAAAAGGACCTTGGAGTATTCGTTGATCATAGGATGACTATGAGCCGCCAATGTGATATGGCTGTGAAAAAAGCTAATGCGGTCTTGGGATGCATCAGGAGAGGTATTTCCAGTAGGGATAAGGAGGTTTTAATACCGTTATACAAGGCACTGGTGAGACCTCACCTGGAATACTGCAGTTCTGGTCTCCCATGTTTAAGAAGGATGAATTCAAACTGGAAGAGGTACAGAGAAGGGTTACTAGGATGATCCGAGGAATGGAAAACTTGTCTTATGAAAGGAGACTCAGGGAGCTTGGCTTGTTTAGCCTAACTAAAAGAAGGTTGAGGGGAGATATGATTGCTCTCATTAAATATATCAGAGGGATAAATACCGGAGAGGGAGAGGAATTATTTAAGCTCAGTACCAATGTGGACACAAGAACAAATGGATATAAACTGGCCACCAGGAAATTTAGACTAGAAATTAGACGAAGGAGGAGTGAAGCTTTGGAATAGCCTTCCAAGGGAAGCAGTGGGGGCAAAAGATCTATCTGGCTTTAAGATGAAGCTCGATAAGTTTATGGAGGAGATGGTATGATGGGATAACATGGTTTTGGTAATTAAATATTCATGGTAAATAGGCCCAATGGCCTGTGATGGGATATTATATAGGGTGGGATCCGTGTTACTACAGAAAATTCTTTCCTGCGAATCTGGCTGATGAATCTTGCCCATATGCTCAGGGTTTAGCTGATGGCCATATTTGGGGTCAGGAAGGAATTTTCCTCCAGGGCAGATTGGAAGAGGTTTTTCGCCTTCCTCTGTAACATGGGGCACGGGTCACTTGCTGGAAGATTCTCTGCTCCTTGAAGTCTTTAAACTACGATTTGAGGACTTCAGTAGCACAGATATAGCTGTGAGGTTTTTTTTTGTAGGAGTGGTGGGTGAAATTCTGTGGCCTGCGTTGTGCAGGAGGTCAGACTAGATGATCATAATGGTCCCTTCTGACCTAAATATCTATGAATCTATGAAATTGTTTCACATCATCCTCTCTCAAGAAGTGAGCAGGACTTTTCCAAAGCTTCTGTAAGCTATATGATGCTAGATATAATGACAAGATGTGCTGTCATCATGAAGTAGATAGTCTCTATGACTTTCCCTAAGGATAATGTGTACATTATAGCATGATTTCTAGCCTGGAATAACCACTCTCATATTGAACATTTCTTGACCATCTTTCTACTTGAAAGAACAGACTGCCCAAGATAATATCAAAACCTGGGGTTGTGTCAAGTTTTCTTATTTCTATTTCAGTAAAGGTGTTTGATGCTGCCCCTGCTGTATGAGGCTGTGGCACACAAAAATAGTTCTGAACACAGCCTTGATTGAGGGCTCTCATTGAAAGAGGTTATCATTTCGGGTATGGAGGGGACAGAGCACTTCAAGAGATTTTCTCACGTTCTGGAGAAATAGTTTTTCTGATAGACAGTGAAGCCTCCTTCAGATGTGTACATGGAAATAAGGGTCATCCAAGATCCCCTAAGACATTTAAGTACTGATTTTACAGTTATTAAAAAGTTATCTGCTTCAATGCATAAAATTATTGTATTTGTTCTCTACCCTTGAGTAATCTCCGTCATAGACCTACAAACAGTAAAAATATGAACTCCCAGCATTAACACTAACATATTCCAGACTGTCAGACAAACAAATGCTTAAGGGCATTATAGAGATATGGACACATAGCACTACATCTATGGTGGTATCTATGTGGTAAACTGATATAATCATATCTTTCTGTCCTAGAATATCTGAGATATCAGATTGTAAAGTCATGATATTTTTATTTACATGTATAGTAAAACTATTTTAGGTCATTTTATTTGTTATAGTGGTTATAATTTTCTTCTTCCTTTGAGCCCTGTAATGTTGGACTCGTGACAACTAAGGCCACTGGCTTTACAGGCAGAAGGATACAAAATTTAATCTCAGTAAAACTGTCAAACTCTCTAACATTTTTTATTAGTTTATCTGCAGCAAACATAGCCTCTACAGAATACAGGATGGTATGGTGTGAAATAAAGGTTTAATCAGCATTCATATGGTATGACCTATATAATTCAACTACAGCTTCACATCTTTGAACCACCTCTCCTTGACTCTGTTGATTAATTCATCTCCTCCATGACTATTTCTGGTGTTTCAAACCATTGAGCAACTCCAAAGAAGTGCTAGAGAAACATTTCGTTCTTCCCCTCAAAAACATGTGGAATCCCCTCTCCCCTCCCCACCCCAAAAAAACATTGCATTGGTCCGAAGCATGGGATGGACAATTCCCAGCCTTAGTGAAGCGATGGGTGTGTGGAGTAAGATCATGGCCCCCTTCAAGGCTAGAAACTGGATGGAGTATGAGCTTCCCCTACACTCAGTCAATTCCATTGGACATGCAATGTAGACTAAGATGGATAGATGCCATATTGCTAATTTCATTCCTCCCAGGTACACCACCAAAACTGATGGTGTTAACCATGAACAGTGCCTTAGCTCTCTGGGTCATTCTGTATCTGTCCCCTAAAAGGTGTGCAAAAGGAAGGCAGGCTCCTTGTGCATTCTCACCCACTTGCACCCCTGCACAGGACCAACTATAATTTGCATTCCAGAAGGGAGATTTGTTAGTGAATTGGTCAGTACACAAGAAACAGAGTACTTACAAAGACTTCAAAAGCTCACCTGTACATGAAAAATCATCCACACGGATGTATCCTGGGACACAGTCACAACGATATGTTCCAGGCAGGTTAACACACACTGTATTGGCATGACAATAATGCATCTTAGCAGCGCACTCATCAATATCTGAGGGGGAAAAAGAACCAGCACAAACACAGTCAATTGCACAGTTAAATGCCCATTGTGACTCAATATTGAAATAAGAGAAGAGAAATTCCAATTACAAGACCCAGAAGAACCTCAAAAAAGCAACGTCTTAAACTCTAATATTAATCTACTAGCATAAATTTACTAGCAAAATCTTTCTTAAAGTGGAGTTAAGGCTTCTGCAACACAATGTGTCTCTGCTGTACACTTTCAAACCCTAAAGTTAAATGCTGGAAAACCGGGAAATACTGAATTATAGTCTTCTCCCGTATTTTCTGAGACAATGTTAGATTACAACAACAATAATCACAAACTAAAAAGAACGAGGAGATGAATAGTTCAGGTACTGCTTCCCAAACAACACACCTGGACAACTTTAATTCTGCCCCCATAAAGCAGCTAGAATATGAAGATGCAGTAGCTCCCAGATACATTGTGACACTCAGTGTATCAGTCAGGAGTAGTGCTGGACAGATATGAAATAGCAATGTTTGTTATACAGCAAAAAAGGTGCTCTGATTTTCCAAGTTCCTAATTTGCACAAGCTGTAACAGCTACAAAGGGGCCCTTCCAGGAGCCTAGGATCACTGTAGAACAACAGTGCTTCAGGTCACGTCTCCATTCCCCTGACACAGCCCTACGCTGTGGACTACAAGAAGGTAGGTAGAACTGGGCCAGTTACTTCAGCTCTGTGCCACTCAAGAATCCTCCTACACAACTAGGAATCTCAAATGGCCACTTAAGCCAGCTTCTTATCCGCTTTGCATCATCCCAGTGGGACAAAGCAGATTTAGCAGGGCCAAGGGTCTGGCCTTGCAACTGTATTTGTTATTAGTAGATCACAGTATCTATTGCAAGGCCTCAACTCAAAACCATGTTTGTTACCAGAGAAGGGGGACAAACTGCCATGAACTATATATTGTAAAGCTCACTTAGAGGCAATCTTTTCCCCAAAATATAAGGTACTTCTACATTAGGACTGAACAGTGACTTTTTTCTGATTGAGACTGATTTTCGTCTCACTAACACCAGTTTTCTATGAAGCAACTCTATTGGCTTTAGAAGATGTACTCTTGATTTATGTATGTCAAGATAAGTGAAAGGAGACTCAGACCAATTTTTTTTCTTATTATAGGTTATTTTATTGAATGTCCATGCTCAAGAAACTGAATTGACAGCAGCACTGGAGACTGAAGTCTCTCTTTATCTCCACTGTATAGGTACAGATCAGACAGCAACACTGCATGCTTCCCCAGAGCCCTCCTACCACATGCCACAACTCTGGTCGGAAGGAACCTCTAAGGGTGAGAAAGCAGTTCTGTTTCCATGCTGATACAGTCCCTAGGCTTTGTGCTGAGAGTTGCAACAAATATGCCAACTGTGCTGATGGTTTGTATGCTATTGGACAGCTGTTCATGAGGAACTAGACTGGGACCACGAACTAAATCATTTCATACTGGTCACCAAACAGCTGTTAGTTGGTACTGACTTTTGATCACTACCAACCTGGGCTGAATTTGAAATGATGGCCTGGAAGCAAAGGACTCCACATCCCATTACAAACACCTTGAGCTATCCCACTATCCTCATTCTTGCTGTTTCTGATGCTGAGCCTCTTGTTAAAATGTATTTATTTCCAAATAAATAAATAAGGGTGCTTCCAAGTTATCAGTGATTAAAAGGAAATTTACAACCCTGAGCAAAATATCTATGTCGCACTTTGATCCTATTAAAACTCATAAAGGAGACTAAGAACTTCAAAAGTTGATTTGATTATTAGTTTGCAGCAGCAGCAGTCCTTATGTTCAGGTAGTACAAAGACTATGTCTGAGTCTGGGCCTGGCAAAAGAGGTATAAGGAGTGAGATGAAGCCCTCTCCCCTCTTTTGCCACTCACATAGGCCCATCCTCAATCTCATCTTGTGCCTTTTCCTCTTATATTCCATATTGTCCCTTGTAGCCCATAAAGTTAGCTTTAGGATTTTATTTTAGTCAATAGTAACACAAAAGAACCAACAGGCCTGTATCTCACTAAATAAGCAGTTAGCATAAAATTTTGAGGCTTTTGAACTTCTGCACAGGTAAATGGTCCAACAGTTACCCTGAGTCTTGGGGAACAGGGAATAGCTTAAGTGGGGAGTTTGTGCATAATGATACCAAGTAATCACAAGAACACTGAACTGATGCTAACCTTGGATATTTTAGGATAAAATGTTGACAAATGTTTAACCGTGAACTTGCCTTGGCAACAAACTGATGTATACGATAATTAGTTAACATTACTAATATACTAATCTATAGGATAGAGAAACTCCAACGTTATTAGGGTGAGGAAGTTAGATATGGACAAGGGAGCATAGACATGTTGAATTAATATTCATGATAGGCTCTAGGCCCTATAATAGGCCAGACCACCATCTAAGATGGAGGAGTGGGGCATGGGATGGTTGTCTTCAATTGATCTGGACCTGGACCTCATTTGGCATCCCAAGGACAGAGCAGTTTCTTTGTTTCTTGGCACCAGATCCCCAAAGAAGGGTGAGAGTATGTAAGTATATGAGTACATACATGAGGAATGGTACAAGACATCACCTTAATGCTGCATTTTTGCTATCTTTTTATGAGGTTTGGAGCCTTTGTGTCTTTACTAATTGTGTTAATAAAAGTTGTTAAAACTTTGCTTTGCCCTCAGTAAGAGTGTCTTCATTGTGCACACCAGGGTTCCCAGCCAGATACTGAACTTAATAACCTTGGTTCTGTTGTGCCTGATTCAGAGACTAGAACTCCACAATCCCCCAGATCTTTAAATGACAATTAATTGGAAATCAAAAATTATTAATAACCTTTAAAAAAACTGAGCTACAACTTTCAGTTCTTTACATTCTCCACTGTCCTGGTAGTACTTTTAAGCCTAATTAATGTGTTGCTTTTTCAGGGGGTAGTGATCAGAAGTCACAAGTTGGCAACAGTATTTTACTGGGACAAAGTCTACGGAGTAGTGCTTGGGCCATTTACTTAGCCCACAGTTTTGGCAAAGTCTTGTGTAGGACTAAATATCCACGACAAAAAGCTTTGTTTTTTTACATAACACTGTCAGAGTAGCATCCATAAACCACACAGTGGCATGCATCAGCATGAGTGTAATAGGACTCAAATTGCGGTTCATGCGTATAGATTGCTTGTCATATTCGAAATATCAGAGCTCATCTTCGGGTGGTCTTTTGAGGTGATAAAAAAAAATACATGATTTATGTTTCTCTCTAGGCTGGTGAAGTAGTTTGTTTTTCTTTTAAAAAAGGTCTACATATGGTCTTTAAAATGAAACTTGACACAGCCTAATGATCCTTCACATATCACCAACTTCCATCTGCATAAACTAGTTCTCTACAATAACAAAGACCCATTTGAGCTAGATCTTTTCAGTGAGGATCACTGAATTATGGGGTATAGTCTGGTTTTGGAGTTAGGGTATTCTTTTACTAGGTTCAAAGTATTTTCTTAATAGGTACTTAAGTAGGTTTTATTGCCTGTACCGAATGCTCCTTAATAAAATGCTCACGACAATATAGCAGCCCACACAGGGTTTATAGTTCCTCTGTTCCTAAAATAGGATTCATGTACTCAAAGGTGATGTTAATAATAGAAATGGAAACAGAAATACTACTCTGGGGCAGATCCCTGGCTGGTGCAAATCAGCATAGATCCATTGACCTGTATGGAGCAGCTTTAATTTACACCAGCAGAAGATCTGGCCCTCTATTTTCCAGGTGGTCAGCATAGGACAGTCCCCATCAGCCTCAATGTTGAAGAGTTGCTGTCCAATCATTCCTAATGTTTTTAAACGCCGGAAAATATCATTATGAATGACCTTATCCTTGTCATCAGCTCTCCTTGACATCAACATCAATTGTGGCGGGAGGGGAGGTCAGGAGAAAATTAGAGGGTCAAGGCAAAAGAAATTTTATTACTATAAAAATAATTAATTAAATGTATATAACTTTTAATACTATTGAGTTATTAACTGTACATCAGGTAAACAAATTCAGTTAAAAGTTGGGGGAAAGCCATTTTAGGTAAGTATGCCATATAATAGGAAAGGCAAATGAATTCGGAAGTAAGCCCTGAAAAACCAAGCCTGCTCCAAGACGAAAGCAAGCAAGATGAATGAACATATTGAGTATGTACTGCTGGTACATTTCTGGCTCTAAAACAATATTCGCTGTATGCTGAAAAAAGCAACTATACTTACTCTAAAAGGGTTTTTCCTCACCTGCAAATGTGCTGAAACCCATAGTGGGACTCTAGGAACGAATCCTCTGGGAATGAATCCTCAGCCCCAACATGTTGTGGAGCTAAGGAACCCATATGGACATGGTAGTGCCTCATGCTGGGTTTGGGAGCAAATTAGCACATGTAGCCAGCGGCTCCTCTCCTACATGTGGTTTGGCTATGTGGATCTTTACAGTGAATGGACCCACTTCCGCTCTCAGAGTTCCACTGTGGAGACATATTGCCACAAATATATTTTATACACAGCTTACAGTGATGTTCTCTGTTCAGTTTCTCTGCTGTTTTGAGTCATATCAAGCCAATTTCATCTTTAATGTAAAGTGGGTACAACTCCTATTAATGCAAAGGGAGTTGTGTCTGTTTTCCCTAGGGATGAATTTGACTAATTATTTTCACTGTTTTAACCCCATAAGCACCTAAATAAGCAGACACAGAATATGACCCTCTGTATATACTGATATGCAGAACAACTCCCTTCAACAGTCTAATCACTGAGGTTAGTCTTCCACCTGATTGCTCAGACTGCCCCATCATATTGTAAAAACATTAGCAATTTCCAAAAAAACCTCTCCAGACCTTCCTTTTTCGATGTCTAGTTCCCTAATGAAATGATGTGGGTTTTTTACCCCTATCTTTGAGGCTGCTAGGTGTAATACAAATATGCAGCCTGTCAGAATAACCTTGCAGGCAAAACAATTCAAATGACCCACTGGTAATTTCATGCATTTTAAAATAACCTTCTTAGACAGGGTTAATGTCATCACTAGTTGTTTGAGATTCCAGTGCTTATCTAAATAAATAAAAAGTGTTCCAGCAAAACAATAGGCAATATCTTTGGAAATCCATGCAGGATCTTTCTACCTGCTGGACTTAATTTCAGAATTAAATGCTGCCATTAAAAAAAATCCTCTCAAAACCTATTTGCTTTCTTATTTGGGATCATATTGTGCCAAATTTCATCTTAAACTGCGAACACTTTGAAGGGGAAGACATCCCACAACTCCTCTTCCCCTTCCCAACTCCAAAATTTCTCTTCTCTGACCCTGCCACCAGAAATTGATGCTGCCGGTTATGTGGAACATGAAAAAGTGGTATGGATTGTTTTTAAGACATATGTTGTGCCTTGCCCTTGTCCAGAGTCATGTTAGCCTCTGGTCTAAACGACCTGAAACCTTTTTCTGCCAGCACCCTAACAGCCTCACTGGTAAGCTCCTGAAAGGCCCACAGCAGATCTTAATGTGTGTTGAAAACTTGGTGATACCACAAAAGTAAAATATTCTAAATAATGGAACATAAAAGGTATCCTGGAGTTTCAAACAACTTAATCCTTCCCCCCACCCCCACCCCCACCCCCGGATATCAGAGTACTCTTGCTCCACTGGCTTCTTATCATGTTCACTCCTCATCTTCAATGTTCTCGATCACTCTGCCCTTCCTAGATCTTGCCCCTCATTTCTAACTGTTCTTTGTCACTCCATCCTCTGCCAGTTTCACTTGATTTCAGCTCCGTTAGTCTCCTTCTCCCACTCACAACTGTGCGTTCTTTTCACACAGATCTACTGCACCCCATGCCTGAGAGAGACTCATTTCTCCACAGCCTTTCATCTTCAAATTCTGCCTCAAAACCTACTTATTTCTACTAGCATTTTGTCAGTCTCTATTTGGATGCTCCAGATGGCTACTCGCCACTGACTATGACAAAAATAAAACATAATAAATAAATGAATGATAAAAAAGCTTGTTACGTTAAAACTGATGTAGTTACACCAGTGCAAGTTTTCTTATAGGAGACGAGCCTTAAACGAATCTAACAGAAGTCTAGATCCTTGCCTATACTAGAAAGTTGTACTGCTTTAACAATACCAGCATAATCAAAGCAGCATAATCCCTTCAGATGGATGCAGCTACAGCTATACAAAAGTATTTTGATACCTATTTAGCTATTTCTGTACAGGCAGAGGAATAAGTCACCTTTACAGCAGTATAACTACAGCCATTTATCCATATAGCAGTATAACTGCATCCATACATCCATAAATCCACTAGGATTTTTTCCAGGACTAAAGTGAGGCTGGAAAGCCGTGTGGCATGAGCTGTGCAGAAGCATTCCATAGACATGAGAGCTTCTAGAGGCCATGGTGCCTCAGGCAGACTCAATATTCTCTATAGTACAGGCCAGATCGTCCCCTTTTACACCCATTGAGAAAGCAAAATTAAAAATAGCTTAGGCTGAAGAACTGATATTAATTAGAGGTTTGATTCACCAGACCTGCATGTTCCTTTTTTTTTTTTTTAACCGATCTCTCCCCTTTCCAGCCATGTAAATATAAACAGCTGCTCTCTATTGGAGAAAAGGGTGTTTTGTTACAGAAACTGTTACAAAACAGTTACAGCTGTTTTGAAAGTGTAAATGATCATTTTAATGCTGTTGGGGTTGAATTTTTTTTTTACCCGTTGACTACATTAAGCCCAGGTACTCACTGGCGTGCTTTTGCAGATGATCAGCTGTCTTCAGTCAGAGCTTAGACTTCTGATATTTCTAAAGTGCTTATTTTCTCTATTACATTTGGGAACAGTCCAGCAAGCAGCCATTCTTACAGGGCATCTGCTTGCTAAGATGT
This sequence comes from Chelonia mydas, assembly GCF_015237465.2. Classification (NCBI taxonomy): domain Eukaryota; kingdom Metazoa; phylum Chordata; order Testudines; family Cheloniidae; genus Chelonia; species Chelonia mydas. The sequence continues at coordinate 48,737,077 of NC_051246.2, forward strand.
GCTCTGACATGGTGAATTTGGCCTTCTATCACCTTCGGAATATTGCCAGGGTACAGCACATGCTCACTTCTTCCCATCCCCTCTCTCTTGTTAATGTTCTCACAACTTCAGTTCAAGCTCAGATGCACCAATCATCAATCTAGTTATGCTACACTGTGATTTTTTTAAAAACCTGTAAAGCTCTTCACAACCTGAGCCTCAATTAATCTGGTCACCCCCTTACACCCAGCATGTGTCAGCCGAGGTCACTTGTCTCACCATTCCCCCAAAATCCCATCACCCTGGTACCTAAATTTAGCATAATCCTTTTTAGAATTCCCTGCCCGAGGATATCAGAAACAGTGCCACTTTTTAAATGATGCTTGAAGACTCCCTCATTTTTCCCTTCACTTCTCATCATTAGCTTGGTACAGTTGGGTATATTATTAAGGGTCTGTATTTTTAAGTGCCTTTCTTAGCAGAAGGGGTTATATAAGTTGAACTTGCTGTCATAAAAGATAATTAAAATTAGTTGGAATGCTGCTGTATTAGTATTTAAAAAAAATCAAGTAATGTTGGGTTATTACAGGGGAGGAGGCATTAATAGAAACGAGACCTTTTCTTAAACCAAGTGAATGGCTGCAACTGTTTGATAAATGCATTAATGGAAAATATTCATAGTCTTATAAATATTATTTTAAAAAAAATATTTGCCAGGATAGCTCTCAGGGTTGGTTGATAACTTATTCATAAGGTAGCTATGACAGTTATACATAAATTATTTTTAAAAATATGCAGCTGGAATTCACATATGATAATGCAGCTTAGAGAAAGCAGATTAAAAATAATAAAAAACAGAATGGAAACATTGGATGAACGGGTTTTGGTTAACAGGACACACTCAGTCATTTGCTTAAATATATCATAGCAATAACTAAAAGAAATTAAGACTATCCTTTTTTAAATTGAAAATAATAGCAAAGTCACCAGTATTTAGAACCAAACTGAAATCCCAATTGCTTTTACCCAGTATTATTCAGCCTTTTACCCTTTTAAAGTGTGCCATGGTATGTGTTTAGAAGATAGAGCAACACAAAAGGTTGTGAAGTGGTGGATCTGAGTGGGTGTAAAGACTTCTCTTCAAAGCCTCTGTTTAACTGCCTCCTCCGCAAGTTGTACTGCAAAAGGCCACGGTAATGAGAGAAGTATTTTCTCAAATGATGGAGTATGAGCTGGTAAGGTAGTGAGTAACCTAAACTCCTGCTCCATAAATTGTTCCCCATCCTGAGCCAGCTTTGGCTGCTATGCACTGCTCTACCAGAGCAACTTAGCCTTAAACCCAGAGAATCACCCTTGCAGCGGGGAATTATTGGATGCGTAAGATTGCTATAGTGCTTCCTTGTACCATCATCATTCAAGGCTACTATTATAGAGGACGTGACCGGGGATTGGGGAAGTAGCTAAGGCTCCTTTCTGATAATCAGCTGCTCTAACAAACCCTTAACAGACTGTCGGCAGCTGCCACAGGTTAGAGCTCTCATTTACACCAAGGGATTGGCCCAGCACACATTAGCCCCAATATCGGAGGAGTGCAAAGGGCACTTGGTGTGTCATCTTCAGCTGTGTCAAGCATCCCTGAGGCACAGCTGAACTACTGGAATCTGCATCAGACCCACTTTCGCCAGTGTAATTCCATTAACTAAAAAAAATGAGTTATTCTCAAATCAGGCTCAGTAATTGTTGTGGGCTCTCGGCACCTTGCAGACCAAGCTCATTCTTGGCAAAGGAGCTGTCTCTTTGGATAAAACTTTACAGACGAAGCTTGGTGGGATGCAAAGCTGTCACTGTTTCACCCAGGCACTTAATAGCAAGGCTGTTTAATGCATAGATTCCAAGGCCAGAAGGGAGCATTGTAATGAAGCAGTGGGAAGCCATCTATCTGCACCTGCCTCCATCTGTAAGCAAAGTAACACACTTGACATCATTGCCAAGGACAGGGTAATGGAAAAAGGGCTGGATTCAAAGGAAGAGTAAAGATTAACAGCACGAAGTATAGGATGCATTTTTAAAAAAATCATTTAAAATAAAAATATAATTATAAATATGCCAGTGAGACAGCTGGTCCCAAATGCTATTAGCCTCCCTATTACACAATCCATTCAGAGTTTGTCTGTCTTAGCAGATGACCCAAAATATTTGCGTTCCATAGGTGGACAAATGCTTCTATAGTGCATGTTACATTCCCTGTCATTCCACTTATATATTTGTTTTAAGATTAGGCTACACACATTTGTACATGTCAGTTCCTTTTAAACAGATCAGGGTTATTTAAATTTTTGCCATCTGAATGCTAATTCTTAAATAAATAAAAATCCCAGTGGATCCGTTGGTTTGGGGTAGAGGCCATGAGACAAAAGCCTATGACATATTTCCTGGTGGAGAGGAGAAAAGAAAAGTTGCTGAAGTTCAACAGCAGAGAACTCTTGACAGTTCATCAGATGTGGAACGATACCCCATAATAGGACAGCTGCTGGATCTTTCCATCCTGCAGAAGAGGGCTACAGAAGTAGGACATCTCGGTGAGGCTCCTCTCACAGAGTTTCCTTCATATCCTCCCCTCAGGTGAAAGAGGTTTGGGAATCTCCAGACTGTGGAGGGAGTGAGGTCTAACCAGCTCACAGTCCTGGTCATCCACCCATCATGATCTCTAAACATGACAAGACATGGGCTCATTTTGATCATTATTTGATAAATTTAATCCTGTAGGCTGTGTTGTTCATAGCTGCTGCAGTGGGATTTGTAGGGAGATGAGCTCTGTGAGAAAGCATGAATCTGGCTAACTGGGAGCTCTAAAGATTGAGATCAATACTTTGAAACTATTCACCACTATTTCTTGGCTGAAGTCTTGAATTTGATGAAGTGTGTCTGATCTACCCCATGATCCTACAATGAATTAATATATTAAAATCAACAAACAGGTGAATAGTCTATAAAGACTTTTTCAATTATCTAAATGGTGCTCATCAGGACAACATAATTTGCCTGTCCGGAACACAGACGGAGTTAACTGCCTTTCCCTGCTAACACCCATGACAACAAATTACCACAGGAATAGAAGGAGGCAGAGTTATATCTAATAAATCTAACTAGACTATTCCCCCTTAGCATTTTAATACCATTTCTTTTGCCATCTCTCTTCTTCAGGGGCTCTTTATGTTTCAGATATCATTCTAAAACTAGCTGCTTCACGCTTAGCTATAGAGATAAAAGTACAGTACTACTGCTCCCAAATATATTGTAACCCATTCGAAAACAAACCTGTATAATCACCTCACTCTTACAAACCAAATCATGTTCTCTAGAAAGATTGTCTCTGGTTTACTGATTATATACGTGAGTTCCACCACGTTGTTTGCTTCATTTTTTTTATGTTGCTTTTGAAACTCTCTTTTTGGGTCTCAAGAAGCAGTGATGAAATAAGGATTCCTGTTTCACAAGGGCTGTGAAGGACTTCGCTAATAGTTTTACAACCTAATTTGTCATTTTCTGTTAATCCTCTCAAAGATTTCATATAGATTTTAGGGGATTCCTATTCAGATTTTTTTAAGCTCTTACATTCACCTACATTAGTTAAGCAAGTAAGATATACAGTATTAAAATAATTATACCCATTTTCATTTAGCTAATACATACTTTACCTTTTCCAGTCTTTCTATCTGATTTTACTAATGGCTCCAGATGAACAATGGATTATTGTATTCCAAATGAATAATTCTTTCCTAACACTGCTAAACCCAAAGCAATTACATTAAAATACCTGGCTCCATCAGCATTTCTCTTATACCATCCCCCACAATTTTTGCTTTGCTGCTCTATTTTTATCTCTAATACTCTTACCCTGTGTCCTTCTATCTATGTCCTGTGATATTGACTAGCTTACTCTTTCAAATCCACATAGATGCTATCTTCAAATGATAAATTGTTGCAGGCTACCCATATAATTGATCTAGAATCCCTGTGCCCCTAGCAACCTTTTACTGTGGCATTTTGAAGGACTCTGTATCTCTCTGAAAAATTAAATAGTGATGAAAACTATGATATTGTTTGTCTTTGCCCTACCTAGGAATATCCGCAATCCCTGAAGAATCATTGGTATTACATCTCTTAGCCATTTCTAATGTATACCTTTATAACAAATGAGAAATTTGATCATTAATAGCAACCCATCATACAAAATTAATACTTCACCACTTTGCTGCTGAAATAATTCATTCACCTGATGACCAATCCATATAGTGTAAAACAGCATGCAGTTTATGGAAAAATATTGTCTCATGTTGCTATACATTTGTTGTGTCCTATCTTTCCTATCTTTGGCTTCCACCAGACTATTTACATTTCCTAAAAACTGTCTATCTGTGTCTTTTCAAGCGCTCATCAAGAACCATCATCACTCACATCCATCCGTTAGGTCATCTATCAACAGTAGAGCTCTGCAGCAAAACCCAAAATGAAACCGCAAAGTTTATTAATTAATTGACAGAAACATAACTGCTAACATATCTAAAGGCAACACCACCTTCCTAAACTAAGTTGCAAGAATATCAGCTTACTTAAGATGCCAGTTAACTCCCTGATTTTACTGTCATGTGCTCACCCCATACCTTGTGGCTCCAAATTCATCAGATTCCCAAGCAGCTAGGGGGCAGAGCACTTGTTCTGGCACCATTTCCCGATAACCCAGCAGATAGTCACATGAGCGTCAATCCTGACTAAAGCAGTATTCATTCCCTCTTAGTCCCCCTCTGTAGCTGGTATTGAGATTCTCACCTTGTTTCACACAGGCCATTTTACTGCCTGAAGAAAGCAATCAAGTTGAGCTACTACTGACCTGAACCAGATTTGAATAAAAAGTACATTATAAGTCTTCAGGTAGTTAAGGTTTGGAGATCTAGTCTCTTTCCATCATGCAAAGGGAACTACCATTAGCTCCAGGGGGCAAGAACTATCCCTCAACATGTATGTCTGCCCCAGGAATAAGAATCTGGAGCAGGTGGACGGAGATTGAGCGCGGAGGAAGTGGGAAATGGATGGAGCTTTTGCCTGTCTCCACCAACATGCTGGCCAACAGCAAAAGGTTACCCCCCAGAGCAAGGGATGGAGGGAACACAGATAGAATTTTAGGTGCTAAAGCCACAATTCCTTCTTTGGAACATTTGTGGAATGGCACATGGCAACATGCTGTACCCTTTTTTCTATACTGTGTTCCTGTGACACAGTCTAGTCCTTATTGTTTATAATTTTTTTAAATCCAGGTATACTCTCTCTCTTTAAATCCAGTCTCTCATGAACAAAAATAATATTAGTATAAGCAAAAAAGTCCTCACATTTTAAAAATCATTTTTCTCTTATAACTATAACCTTAATCAGCATAACTGAAAAATGGAAGATAGATTTCTCAGCCTAGTAAACTTGGTAATTGAGTATGATTTATAACACCAGTTACTAGAACAGGCATTTTAGTTTTGCAGATCTCATCAGCACTAACCTTAGGCATAACCTCAGGTGAGCTGAACTAGAAGAGCTGTAAAACACAAAGAAAAAAATTCCTATCGAACAGATGATCATATAAAACTGTTTCCCCCACCTTCATTCTTGCCTCAATGCTTAGTAAGAAATTTTATTTTAATTGCTTTGCTTTTGGCTATGAAACTGAACTAGCAATTTAATTCTTCTCTCTTTGATAACACAAAGTTTTGCTGTAGTTAAAAAGCATTCAATTGGGATACTCTCAACTCCTTGCTGCTACTTTTTCTAATAGCACTAAGAGTTTGAATTGATTGCATCACCAGTCAATGACACATGCCTTCCCTCGTACATGCTACACCAGGGCCAGGGTTCCAATATTCCTGCTCATGTTGGATAGTCCCTTACTCCTGAAATAGGCCCACTGAAATCAGTGGGACCGCTCATGGAGCAAGGTGCTTATGACAGACAGTACCAACCCTTTGGGATTCAAAGGCATGGCTCCCCCACGTCCCAGTTTTCCTTTTAAAAACATGTGTGCCCAAGCAAAAGAAACCTAGGATTACAAGATTAGCAGCTCTCCCAGGTATTGACAGGGCAGGAAGTTGGAACAGCTGGACTCAATTACTAGGAGCAGAAATAAAGAGGCAAACTTGGTAGAAGGTGGCTAGAAAGAAACAACCCTTTATTCTCTGATAACCCAAATGCTTTGTTAGAAAGCCTTCCTGTGATATGCTGGGAGCCTGCCATTTACAGTAAGTCATTCAAAGGACTAAGTACTCTTCTGAAGAGGCTTCTACTGGATGTTGGCTCCCTGAGACTCATGCAAAAGAGGTTTTTTTGTTTCCCAAATCAACTGTGTCCTGATATTTGTGAGTATGGTTCTGTAACAGAGCCCATCACGGTGCTATTCATTATGAGTAAGGGTACCACTCTGGCCCTCAATTACTATTGTATTAGCAATATTAAGTAGCAGTTACATAGGGCGCAATGCTACCAGCCACATTAATATTCTGCAGTATCTGACTCTGGCTATATTCTACCACCTTCTCACACGTCCATTTCAACTAAACTACTAGAAAAGCTTGGTACTATTCAATGTGAGTAAGGATAGCAGACCTTCACTCTCTCTGAGCAGTTCCATTGAAATCAGTCGGACTCTTAAAGCTGGTACTACCCAATACGTGTTAGGGTAGCAGATTAGTCCAAGACAGCCTGAGCCAGTGTCCTTTGAAGTTAGCAGAAAGATTCCCATTGACTACAATGGGATTTGGATCAAGCTGGACAAAGTGCTGCTTAATTAATCTGGCCAACTGATAAATGTTTTACAGGTGGAAAAATTAAGCCACAAAGAGGGTAAGTAATTTACTCAAGACCACACAGTGAGTGAGCAGAAAAGACAGGACTAGAACTCAGCAGTTGCTGGCTCTGAGCACCATATTCAATTCACTAGGCCAATTCTGCCTCTCAATTTCTAAAAGTTACAGTAAGTTTTATTTAAAACATTCAGATTCTGAGATGAATGTTGATGGAAGATTTGTGTTTTCTGTCCCTAGAGAAAACGGTTATGAAATCAGTGTAAAGTTTCTGTTGTGCACCAGGGGATAGGAGATTTCCATATATACCCACGATGCATTTACTTGACCTCTATTAAAAAGTAGTAAAATTATAACCCGATTTCACTGGCAATTCCAGAGTAGCTGTAAATAACCTATAAAAAATGCAAGCTGCATACACTATGCACAACTAAATGAGATGTGAGTAGCAAAACCAATATCAAAAAGAAGAATTTTTAAATAGCTTTATCATTTCACACAGCTTACCTCCCTCAGCACAGATACAATTCAAGATACTGTGTTGGTGGGGGGTAGGGGAGAGCATGCTTATATTACTCTAGCCTAGTTGTGGTATTCTGAGTAGTATAAAGTAACCCACACAATATGACCAGGGAGGATGCTTCTCTTTAATAGAAATGTGCTACCATATAATGGCTACAGAGCCATGTAAAAATCACAGGAACAAGCTTCCTGAATAAAGGCTCCAACACCTCCAGTCCTTATAACTAGTGAGACCCTTCATTTTAGGTATCCCTCATTCTCTCTTTTTTTTAAAAAAACTAAAATTTCTGACTCTTGTTATAGAATAAATAACCTTGAAAATATAAAACCAATCCCTAGGATTCAAAATTTGTCATCCCCAGCATGCCCATGCCAGCACATAATTGGCTGTAAGAATCTGGAGCAGATGGGTGGATGCTGAGTGGGGAGGAAATGAGTGAGCTTTGTCTACCTTTCCCAACACGCTGGCCAGCAGTACATTACTACCCCTCTGGAACAAGGGGGGAATAAGGATAGAATTGGTTGTTCTCATCCACAGTTCTTTTGTTAGGATACTTCTGGAATGGCAAAGCAGCATGCTGTATGCCTTACTCTGTGCTGCGGTCATGATGCATAATGGGATACATACATGGTCTCTGCCACAGACACCCTTCTTGGCTGTGTGGGTTTTTCTGGGGCTGCTACAGATGACATTAGGGCAGTCATATCATCTCTCTCTTACCCAGTAGCCTGGTCCTCCACAGAGCTGCAAATGCAACCTGTTACCTCATGGTGGGGCAGCACACTGGACAAGCTGGCTCATCTGCAAGCAGCCAGCACAATATGGGGTGGGGGGAAAGGTGGTCAAAGGATGAGGGGACTTATCCCTCTGCTACTTCCAGTGAGGGCAGCTGCCTCTCCTTACAGGGGAGGGAAGCAGTAATATTTGAGGGCAGGGAACCAGCATAAATCTCACTATTAGCAGCAGCAGTAGGAAAAGTCCTCCAGAAGGGTGAGGAGACAAGACAATTTAGGAAGAGAGTGAGGAGAGCCATACTTCCGCCTCCATGCACAACTGTAGTAGCAGCCCCTCCATGGGGGGAAAGCAGGCAGCTGGAGGGGAAGCCAATCTCTCCACTTCCAGCCTCAACACAGGGCCCCCAATGGGAGAGGAAGAGAGGTACCTCAGTGTGCAGGCAGAGGAACCATGATGAGTGAGGAAAAGAGGAGTCGCCCGAGTGTTTGATAAGAAGTAGGGGAGGGAGAGAAAGGTGGAGGCAAAGTAGGATGTGCAGAGAAAGGGGAGCAGAGTTTGGGTTGAAGAGAGAGATCCAGTAGTGGGCGGGAGAGACAATGGACTACACATATGCACATATGTGAGAATATAGGGAACAAAGTGGGCAGACTAGGAGGAGTGTCAATATAACATGGTAACAGCAAGACCAAAGGGGATGTACAGTAGAGGAGCAGGAATAAACAAGAAAGAAACAGGTTTCAGAGTAGCAGCCGTGTTAGTCTGTATTCGCAAAAAGAAAAGGAGTACTTGTGGCACCTTAGAGACTAACCAATTTATTTGAGCATAAGCTTTCGTGAGCTACAGCATCCGATGAAGTGAGCTGTAGCTCACGAAAGCTTATGCTCAAATAAATTGGTTAGTCTCTAAGGTGCCACAAGTACTCCTTTTCTTTTTAAGAAGACACAGTGAATGTCTTTCACTTCCCCTGCAGCAGAGAAAGCTGGTGGTGCCCCCAACATTGTCTTTTCTGCAATGACCATTCTTATTTAAAATGGATCTTTCCTTCTGGGTGGAGACAAGGAAGGTGTAACAATGTTGGGGTTCCCAAAGATTTATCTTTCTGGCCCTCACCACAATCCTGGGACTTTTCAGCTTGGAAAAGAGACGATGAAGGGGGGATATGATAGAGGTCCATAAAATCATGACTGGTATGGAGAAAGTAAATAAGGAAGTGTTATTTACTCCTTCTCATAACACAAGAACTAGGGGTCACCAAATGAAATTAATAGCAGGTTGAAAACAAACAAAAGGAAGTATTTTTTCCACACAAAGTCAACCCGTGGAACTCCTTGCCAGAGGATGTTGTGAAGGCCAAGATTATAACAGGGTTCAAAAAAGAGCTAGATATGTTCCAGGAGGATAGGTTCATCAATGGCTATTAGCCAGGATGGGCAGGGATGACGTCCGAAGACTCTGTTTGCCAGAAGCTGGGAATGGGTGACTGGCGATAGATCACTTGATATTTACCTGTTCTGTTCATTTCCTCTGGGGCAACTGTCATTGGCCACTGTCAGAAGACAGGATACCGGGCTAGATGGACCTTTGGTCTGACACCGTTAGGCCATTCCTATCAGGACCGGCTCCAGGCACCAGCGAAGGAAGCAGGTGCCTGGGGCGGCCAATAGAAAGGGGTGGCACTCCGTGCGTTATTGGGACGGCACGTCCACGTCTTCAGCAGCAATTCGGCGGTGGGTCCTTCATTCCCTCTCTTCCTCTTCGGCGGCAGCTCAATCGGGTTATTCTTTTTTTTTTCTTCGCGGCTTGGGGCGGCAAAAAAACTGGAGCTGGCCCTGATTCCTATGTTCTCTGTCTATCATCTAACTTTACTCTGCTAATTGAGCACTGGCACAGTATCTAGACTGTGGAACAGAGAGGCCATTTAAATATAAGGGAAGGTGAGTTAATGAGTTTTCAAGAAAAGTCACTGTATTGGAAAATCCTTACTACATTTAAATCTTCCAAGGACAAAGCTAATGGGGAGTATTTTAATTAATTAGGCATTGTTTTTCATTAAAATATGATGATCAGCAGCGGCACAGGAGCCAGAAAAGAGAGCTGTAAACAGGGGAGTTTGAGTGGGAGTTTGTAAGGGGAATTTGGGGGGAAGAACAAGAGGTAGGCAAAGGAACAGACAGGCTAGTGAAGGGAGTGTGTGGTGGTCTGGCAGTGTTTTGGTGCTCATTGGGAGGTTTTGTTTTGCTGTGAGTGGTGGTGGTTTGGTTTGGTTTGTGTTTCTCGGACTAACAGGACTTAGGTGAGAAGGCTATGACAGACACAGAGGCAGCAGTGGTAGTGACCCAAGTAGTGGAAGACACAATGAAGATGACTGGATGTAGAAGCTGTGGCATGTACATGATCCTGGAGGGGGTAGCTGAAAAGAGTTTCGTCTGCATGAAGTGCCACCTAATAGAGTTGATGGAAGAGAAGATCAGAGTATTGGAGATGCAGGTGGAGACTCTGGTTGAGTTTAGAAGGGGGTTCGAGCGGACGATGGAGCAAAAACATGAGGAGGCTGAAGGGAAAAGCTCAGACTTTCAGATGGAAGCAGGACTGAAGAATTCTGAGGGGATACTGCTGGGTGAGGAAAGTGGACAGTGGAAGCATGTGACTAAGAGAACCAGGCAGAGGAAAAGATGGGCCAGTGAAGGTGAAATAGAGCTCAGGAACAGGTTTGCGGAGTTGGAAAATGAAGAAGGGGCAAAGCAGATGGTCACTGAAGGTGAGAGGGCAAGGAAGAAGAGAAGAGCAGATAGTCCTACAGAAAGAGGGCGAGAGTCAATGGAGATAACACCAAATATGAGCCCCAGGAGGATAAGGGATGGGTTGCAGAAGATTGCAAGGGACAATAGGCATGGAGAGGTCTTGCAGCCAGATGAAACAGGGGATAGACTGGAGAATCACACCATTGCCAGGAAAAGGCAGGTCTATGTGATTGGGGACTCATCACTGAGAAGAACAGACAGGCCTGTAACAAGAGCTGATCCAGAGAACAGTAGGGTGTGCTGTCTGCCGGGTGCTAAGATACAGGATGTGGATCTGAGGCTGAAGAGGATCCTAACCGGAGCGGGAAAGAATCCATTGATTATCCTTCATGTGAGAATAAATGATACAGCTAGATTCTCACTGGAACATATCAAGGGAAACTATGCCAGGCTGGGGAGGACACATAAGGAAATCGAGGCTCAGGTGATCTTCAGTGGGATTCTGCCTGTTCCTAGGGAAGGGCAATAAAGGTGTGACAATATTATGATTCTCAACAGATGGTTCAGGCGGTAGTGCTGTAAGAAGGGCTTTGGGATGTATGGCCATTGGGAAGCATTCATGGACAGAGGACTGTTCTCTCAGGATGGACTTCACCTGAGTAAGGAGGGAAATAGACTTCTAGGATGGAGGATGGCACAACTGATCAAGAGAGCTTTAAACTAGGACTTCGGGGGAGATGGTTGGGAGATGTCCAGATAATCTCCACGCCAGATTTTCTCTTTGAGAGGGAAGAAAATGAAGAAAGAAAGAATACAGCCATGGGTAGGAGAATGGACATAAAGCGGAAGGCCAGTGTACATACCAATCTAATAGGTAATATTGGCGGTAGAATGTCTGTGCCCAATTGGGTAAAGAGTGTGAGCAAAGCCAAACAGCAAAAATGAAGATGTTTGTACACTAATGCGAGGAGCCTAGGTAACAAAATGGAGGAACTAGAGCTACTGGTGCAGGAAGTGATATTATAGGGATAACAGAATCATGGTGGGCTAGTAGTCATGACTGGAGTACAGGTATTGAAAGGTATGTGTTGTTTAGGAAAGACAGAAATAAAGGCAAAGGTGGTGGAGTAGCATTGTATATCAATGATGAGGTAGACTGTAAAGAAATAAGAAGTGATGGAATGGATAAGACAGAGTCTGTCTGGGCAAAAATCACATTGGGGAAGAAAGCTACTAGAGCCTCCCCTGAGATATCGCTTGGGGCGTGCTACAGACCGCCGGGATCCGATTTGGATATGGATAGAGACCTGTTTAATGTTTTTAAAGTAGTAAATACTAATGGGAATGGTGTGATCATGGGAGACTTTAACTTCCCAGATATAGACTGGAGGACGAGTGCTAGTAATAATAATAAGGCTCAGATTTTCCTAGATGCGATAGCTGATGGATTCCTTCACCAAGTAGTTGCTGAACCGACAAGAGGGGATGCCATTTTAGATTTGGTTTTGGTGAGCAGTGAGGACCTCATAGAAGAAATGGTTGTAGGGGACAACCTTGGTTCGAGTGATCATAAGCTAATTCAATTCAAACTAAATGGAAGGATAAACAAAAACAGATCTGTGACTAAGATTTTTGATTTCAAAAAGGCTAACTTTAAAAAATTAAGGAAATTAGTTAGGGAAGTGTATTGGACTGAAAAACTTGTGGATCTAAAGGCGGAGGAGGCCTGGAATTACTTCAAGTCAAAGTTGCAGAAACTATCAGAAGCCTGCATCCCAAGAAAGCGGAAAAAATTCCTAGGCAGGAGTTGTAGAGCAAGCTGGATGAGCAAGCATCTCAGAGAGGTGATTAAGAAAAAGCAGAAACCCTACAAGGAGTGGATAATGGTAGGGATTAGCAAGGAAAGCTACCTTACTGAGGTCAGAACATGTAGGGATAGAGTGAGAAAGGCCAAAAGCCATGTAGAATTGGACCTTGCAAAGGGAATTAAAAGTAATAGTAAAAGATTCTATATCCATATAAAGAAGAAGAAAACAAAGAAAGAAGAAGTGGGACCGCTTAACACTGAGGATGGAGTGGAGGTTAAGGAAAATCTAGGCATGGCCCAATATCTAAACAAATACTTTGCCTCAGTCTTTAATGAGGAGCTTAGGGATAATGGTAGGACGACAAATGGGAATGAGGATACGGAGGTAGATATTACCACATCTGAGGTAGAAGCCAAACTCGAACAGTTTAATGGGACTAAATCAGGGGCCCTGGATAACCTTCATCCAAGAATATTAAAGGAACTGGCACATGAAATTGCAAGCCCATTAGCAAGAATTTTTAATGAAACTGTAAACTCAGGGGTTCTACCGTATGACCGGAGAATTTCTAACATAGTTCCTATTTTTAAGAAAGGGAAAAAAAGCGATCCAGGTAACTACAGGCCTGTTAGTTTGACATCTGCAGTATGCAAGGTCTTGGAAAAACATTTGAAGTAGAATGTAGTTAAGGACATTGAGGTCAATGGTAAATGGAACAAAATACAACATGGTTTTACAAAAGGTAGATTGTGTCAAACCAACCTGATCTCCTTCTTTGAGAAGGTAACAGATTTTTTAGACAAAGGGAACGCAGTGGATCTAATTTACCTTGATTTCAGTAAGGCATTTGATACGGTTCCACATGGGGAATTATTAGCTAAATTGGAAAAGATGGGAATCAATATGAAAATTGAAAGGTGGATAAGGAACCGGTTAAAGGGGAGACTACAGTGGGTCACACTGAAAGGTGAACGGTCAGGCTGGAAGGAGGTTAGTAGTGGAGTTCCTCAAGGACCAGTTTTGGGACCAATCTTATTTAATCTTTTTATTACTGTGCTTGGCACAAAAAGCAAGAATGTGCTAATAAAGTTTGCGGATGACACAAAGCTGGGAGGTATTGCCAATATAGAGAAGGACCGGGATATCATACAGGAGGATCTGGATGACCTTGTAAACTGGAGTAATAGTAATAGGATGAAATTTAATAGTGAAAAGTGCAAGGTCATGCATTTAGGGATTAACAACAAGAATTTCTGTTATAAACGGGGAACGCATCACTTGGAAGTAACAGAGGAGGAGAAGGACCTTGGAGTATTGGTTGATCACAGGATGACTATGAGCTGCCAATGTGATATGGCCGTAAAAAAAGCTAATGCGGTCTTGGGATGCATCAGGTGCGGGTATTTCCAGTAGAGATAAGGAGGTATTAGTACCATTATACAAGGCACTGGTGAGACCTCATCTGGAATTTTGTGTGCAGTTCTGGTCTCCCATGTTTAAGAAGGATGAATTCAAACTGGAACAGGTACAGAGAAGGGCTACTAGGATGATCCGAGGAATGGAAAACTTGTCTTATGAAAGGAGACTCAGAGAGCTTGGCTTGTTTAGCCTAACCAAAAGAAGGCTGAAGGGAGATATGATTGCTCTCTATAAATATATTAGAGGGATAAATACCAGGGAGGGAGAATAATTATTTAAGCTCAGTACCAACGTGGACACAAGAACAAATGGATATAAACTGGCCATCAGGAAGTTTAGACTTGAAATTAGAAGAAGGTTTCTAACCATCAGAGAAGTGAAGTTCTGGAACAGCCTTCCAAGGGAAGCAGTGGGGACAAAAGACCTATCTGGATTCAAGACTAAGCTTGATAAGTTTATGGAGGAGATGATATGACGGGATAGCCTAATTCTGTCTATTAATTGATCTTCGACTATTAGCAGTAGATATGCCCAATTGCCTGTGATGGGATGTTAGATGGGATGGGATCAGAGTTACTACAGAGAATTCTTTCCTGGGTGGCTGGCTGGTGAGTCTTGCCCACATGCTCAGGGTTTAGCTGATATATCTGGGGTCGGGAAGGAATTTTCCTCCAAGGCAGATTGGCAGAGGCCATGGGGGTTTTTCACCTTTCTCTGCAGCGTGGGGCATGGGTCACTTGCTGGAGGATTCTCTGCACCTTGAAGTCTTTAAACCACGAGTTGAGGACTTCAATAGCTCAGACATAAGTTAGGGGTTTGTTACAGGAGTTGGTGGGTGAGATTATGTGGCCTGCGTTGTACAGGAGGTCAGACTAGATTATCATAATGGTCCCTTCTGACCTTAAAATCTATAATTCTATGAATTCCATGAGAAAAATTCATAAATTCATTTAATATAAGTATCAGCACTTTTTACTACAATCCACTTGAAATTCTGGTAGTTCAAAGGAATGTTGTGACTAATATACCCATGGAAGTCAAACTGCACCAATGTTACTTGAATTCAATAAATGCAGAGGAAAAATTAATAATGTGAAATTGGCATGGTACACTGAACTCTCCCTGAACATCCTGCCTTTTCAAGAAGCACTGAAATTAAAGTTGGAAAAGACCTAGTATCATCCTGTTGATGAAGGATAATTGCCTACAGCATCCCTCAAGTGATATCCCCAGTCTAGATTTAAATGAGTTAAAATGATGGAATTTACACTCCCTCCTTTTGGAGATTATTTCATGATCTAAGCATAAAGAAATTTCTTCCTGACAATCAGTCTAAATTTTCTTTTTCTCCAAAACTATCCATCACTCATTGTCTCATCCCCAGCCTGATCCCCCACCAAAACAATTCCTCTGCATCCAGATTCCACACACCTGAATTCATTGGGAGGTTTCCTTGAGTAGAGACAGCAATATCAGGTGATAACTGTTTAGATCCCTGAAGAACATGAAAACAGATTCCATCTGTCCTTTCAGCCAAGCTGTATGTATTTTTTAGCTTTTACTCTTCCTTCATAAATTAATTCATCTAGCCCTTAATCATTTAATAGTTCTTCTCTGAATATCTCTCAATTTATTAATTTTAAATCTTTAGATTGTGACATTTGCCTCAGCCTTTCATGAGCCTGTTCTGCATTTTACTGATAAAGTCAATATGCAACTCATGAGGCTAACTGGAAAGTTGATGGGCCAGATCTCTAGTTGATGTAAATCACTGTAGCTCCAATATAGTCAATGGAGCTACATGGATTTACACCATTTGGAATGTATTTATTCGCTTAGCCCCCAGCTGCTTCCAAGCTGGCAGATCCCAGTACCCAGCCAGAGATCCACATGCACACATCTAATTGCAGGATCAGGGGCTTATTTCAAATTCTGAAGACAAAAGACCCCTATCCAGCAACCCTAGAAACATGCATGGAATTAAAAGGACAGCAATTGTTGATATGATGCAGAAATCGATATCAAAAGATAGTCAAACACATGGAAACGTATACACATATTACATAAATAAGTCCAAATCCTGCCATCCTTACTCAGTCAATGGGAATTTTGTCTGAGTAATTAAAGTGAGATATGGCAGGTAAAGAATAACATTAAGAGAATACACAATGTACTATTGCCCAAATCCTGAAGTCCTATTAGTAAATTGAGCTTGTTTCACTGACAAATATTAAAGCATGGAATCCTCCAGCATTGCTGATACGGCTAATGAACGATGTAAAAGAAATTGGTCTTGAATATTCAATGATAGAGAAATATTTTCCTTCTGAGGTGACCAAAATGGAACATGTTATTCTTTACTGAATTTCCCTTAGGCATAATGACAGGTTTCAGAGTAGCAGCCATGTTAGCCTGCATCCGCAAAAAGAAAAGGAGGACTTGTGGCACCTTAGAGAGTAACAAATTTATTTGAGCACAAGCTTTCATGAGCTACAGCTGTATTTTCCACTGAATGCATCAGACAAAGTGAGCTGTAGCTCATGAAAGCTTGTGCTCAAATAAATTTGTTACTCTCTAAGGTGCCACAGGTCCTCCTTTCCTTAGGCATAGTTACCTCATTACATCCTTGAAACATAAATGCTTCCTCTTCCCCACCACATATTTCCCCCTCCTCATTTTTTGAGATGTTGTACTTTTTATTCTGATGAGGAAACTGTTTTTGGTTTTCAGTATAAATCTTCTTAGCCGTTTATAATGTGTTTCTGCAATTTAACACATTAACTTTAACCTATCACTTTTTATCCCCTGCCCATATAAATAAAGAACAATTGTTCATGCATTACATTGTACACAGAAAGCCCCAAACATCTTGAAGGCATAAAGGACATGACTGGACAATAGGCTGTTGATTCAAGTCAATGTCTGATATGAAGACACATAATCAAGACAGTGGTTTTTTTTGCTTAAAACAATAGTGTTGTTGTCTGCTAAGCTTATGAATTAGCAGTGAAACACAGAGGGACGTGATTCTGATGTCAACTACACTGTTTCACACTGATGGAATTCCATCAGGCTCAATGGAGATACTCCCGATTTTCACATGTGTGGGTGCAAGGGGATATCAGGCCTTCTGGATGTGTAGTACAAGAATGCCGTAATAGGGAAGTCTTGGTGCCCATACTTCAGATGTTTTAATCTCCTAGCCAGCTATTATGTACAAACCGTGTCTTTCTGTTGTTTCAGATAAAAAAACCCTGCAATTTAAGGAATATTTTCTGACTTTACCTCTGCATTACCTGTCCACCCTTGGCATATTAAAAGCTGTAATGATTCCCTGTGCAAAACCAAGCGACTTAATAGACTAAGATGGTTTGATAAACATGCTTTAATTGCCATCCTAAATACATTCTCCCCTGCACACAGTAGTGACAACTTCCATGTTATCAGGAGCTAACACAATTGCATTTTCATGATAATGTGGGAGCTGTCACTTCCAATTACCATTGCTTCTTATGGAGTTAACACCAGCCAATGTGACCCAGAAATACAAAAATCACATGCCACGTCAATGCATTTCAGTGCTGTAGGATGGGACACAGGCACTAGTGGAAGACAGTACTGCAAGAAATAACAAAGGAGAGATGTCCTGATGTGGATGATGTCACATTATATAAGGAACGCCTCCCAAAAAGGAAATAAAAGTTCTCTCTGATTGGGACCAAATTTTGTACTTAGAGCCTCATGGTGATTCCCAGTTTTGATATTCTGCTCACATTGACATTAGAGGAAGGTCCAGTGGGAAGTGTTTATTTTACTTCAGATCAACAGGGAATAATGATCCCAGTTATGGATTGTACTTCTGGTCTGAGGTGGGGGAGCAGGGTACAGAGGGATTTGCAGACAAGCAATATGGGCTGAAGGCTTTCTGTCTGCGTACGGCAAAGCAGACAATGTCTCCTAAGGGAACATGCTCAAGAGCTTTTGCTCCACCTCTTTAGACAGAAGCATGCAGACTCTCCACTCCACTTACAGACTCTCCTGATTATACAGGGTTAGGTGCCATACCTGAACCCATACCCCTCATCCCCTCCAGTCATGCCCCTATTTTCACCTGGCAATCAGGAAGCAGCAGCATTTTGCCTCTTCCTATGTAACTGTGTCAGTGGACAAGGGGTTCCCAGCACCTTACAGCTCCCTAAAACCACCTAACAAGAACAGCCCAATTGAGTTTAATAGCACATTGAAAGAGCCCTGGACCTCTGGTGGACATCACAGTGCAGGAATAGCACTGGCTGACTTTCTCCAGCTGTAAAAGAGAGAGATGTAAAAAAAAACAAACCCACTAAACATTAATGCAGAATGGCATTGGAAAGCAGTTTTGTAAGCTTCCACTGATATCTATCTGACAACACCCTAAGCTATCAAAGTTGCTGATAAAAGCAGCCTTAAAACAGCCTGTCATCATCCCAGAGTCTCAAAACTGGAGTTCAAAGAGATGCACTACCTGTGATCTCTCAGAGGAAGTGAGAGCTTTGGAAAGCATATCAACAAATGGCATTTACACTATATAACAATTTCATGTGCAATGAATGATCTGAAGGTGAAACAAACGTGTTTCAGAATTCACAGCCTTTTTTCTCAGCAAAGCCTTTTAGCATCTTAGACTAGAAGACTTACTGATCATAGAATTTTTAAACAGAAAAGAACCTTTAAACCTGGTCTTCTGAACAAAAGAGAAAGTAAAGTAGAGACAGACAGACAGAGGTCATCATTAAAAAGTCAACATTTGCCAACTTCTATCACCTAATTACTACAGTTATTGCCTACTCTAAATATAGCGTAAAAGGAGGTGTTAACTGATGGCAAATTGTGGCATTTTAATACTGAGTGCCAGAACTCCACATATAATGATAGCACATACAATCCAACAGGATATTAACGTGCAACTGATCAAGACTTTTAAAACGATACCTTGAAAGGCATACTTTGTACAAAACATATCAATTATATGACAGTGGTGAATATGGGGGTTCCAGAGTGCTGCTTTGAGGTACAGTGTCACAGATGTACCTAGACATGAAGCCTTCAGTGCTCAGGAAACTCCAACCAGTACAGAATGCTGCAGTGCATCTCCTCAGCCACACAGGCTATAGCAAACACATCAAACACGTCCTCCACTTGCTACCCATAGCTGGATATGGATACTGGCTTCCCACAGAATATCAAATCAAATTCACGGTCTTGGTCCCTATCTTCAAAGCGCTCTGTGGCCTGGGCCCACAATATCTAAAAGATCAGCTAAAGATCCAAAATAAAGACCCTGGTCGACAATTATGCTCCTCTGGCACCAGGGAACTCTCTACTACAAGGGTAAAGCTTATCTCTGTGGAAGACAGAGCTTTCTTGGGGGTGAGTCAGATTGTGGAATTAACTCCAGAGCTAAGGAACATCACCAACCCCACCACCTTCTGCTCTAAGTAGAAGGCACATTTCTTTGACTTTGCCTTCTCTAACATCAACACACAGCAACAAGTATATTTAAAAATAAATAAATAAAAATCCCAAAAATCTATCGAAACAAGATATTCCACTGCACAAACTCCTTCCCCTGAAGAGGAGATGAGAGAACATACGTATTACAGATGTGTAGTTATGTTGCTTAATGTACTACTGGAAGGCGTTCAGATACTGTGGTGATCATTGTGGTAGAAGTACCTATCTAGAATAGAACGGAAATAGAATTACTGCAAAGCAATACATATTCCTAGTTACGCAAATATTCACAAGTGGGGGGGGGGGGCAAAAGGGGTACTAACCAGTCAGCTGTAATAGCTACAAATAAAATCTATTTATAATGTGCCAGTTTGATAAGAATCCAATTTGTGGAAAATCTGATTTAGAACTATATTTTATTCAGGATAGATCTACAGATTCAGTTAACAGTCATTTTCCATTTTAGTCCATTTTTGTCAGTTTTCACTTATAGACACCGCTCCCTCCCCAAATATTCTATTCTCTATCCTTTTCTATGCTGGACACCATAGTGCATTCCCTGAGACTGGTAATAGTATTTTTACAATGATTTTTAAATATATTCCCTCTGTGAATTTTGAATTGTCTCTTTCTCCCCCTCATACTGAGCCTGTCAACAGAAGTAGTCTTATCCCAATTAAATAGAGATATTCTTTTCATTCTAGTCTTGTCTAGGGATATGTACGCTGCTTAAAAATGCAAGACATTCTATAAATCTAGTCCCGAAAAATCTAAAAATATTTAAACTCCCTTGTGTAGTCTGAATCTAGGACACCTGAGTAACTTCCATGTGCAGATGTTTCACTTGATCACTTACTTGCCTTTTATATATTACATTACCTATATGTTTTAAAATGTTAAAACACCTGCTTACATATTAAATAAGAGTTTGTCACTAATGCACACTTCAAAATGTTATTTAAAAAGAAATAATACATGAAATTTATATAGGAAGACTTCACATTCTTAGGCCCTCGGGCTGTCAACTTGTCAGATTTCACAAACTAAGCAGGAAAGGCTGGGTCACCATTTACATGGAAAAATCTCAAGGAAAAACCAAGTTGAGTTAGGTGTGCGTGATTCCATATTTGGCACTCTCTCCTTTTATTCATTACTAATTCAACACCCCTATATTAAGCAAGGAGACACGGTTCTGTTGGAAGTGTGACTTTTCAGATAAGACCTAAAACCAACAGTTTATGTACAGGTCCCATGGCGCTTTTTGCTTGTTTTGTAGATTCCAATTTGAGTGACTATATTCAGTTTCTAAATTGAAGTTTCACTAGGACAGGGAATAATTCCTTACTTCCTGAACTAAAATGTGATTAGTTTGACTGTGGATCATGTACAGTTAAAATAGCTACTTAGTACACTCCACCTCAGAAGCTGTAGCATTGCCCTGAATGTTCATCCTTTAGATAGAACGGCTCTACATAAATACAAATCATTTGTTTTTAAAATAGCAGTGCAGCAAATGAGCCTATCTACTGTTTACTCTAATTTCATTTGTTACCTGGTCATGAACTGGATTTTAATAAGAAGGGTTACTGGAGTAAAAATTTTGCCTAGCTATTCATGCTGAGCAACTGTTCCGTCCTCCTTTAAAATTACTGGGCTGAACAAAAAGCAATATAATTTATCTTCTAAATGTCCAGATTAAAAGAATCCATTACTTTATTACTGGAGAAGATTCCAAAGCAAATAGACAAATGGGAGCAATAAAATTTGATTAACTACATTTAGAGAGCTATATTCTATGTAAAGATGTATCAATAGAAATTCTATTCTTGGAATTTTAACAACAATGTTTCAGTCTATGCATCCCTAAAACAAGACTGGTTTAAAATCCAATACTCTAAATGAAAGCCATATACCAAAGAAAGAAGGAAAAATAACCTAACAAACTTAATGTTAACAAAAGATATAATCTTAGAGGACAAGATTCTGTTCTAATTACATCAGCGTAAGTCTGAAGAAATTCAAATAGACTCAAGAAATTATTCCATTTTTACTCCAGTCTCAGAGCAGAGTTTGGCCTAGATTATTTAGAAAACATTCTTTGGAGCCAATGCTGGTTCCACTGGAGTCAAAATCAAAACCTGAAGTAGAGGACAACTATATTATATTTTCTTTAAAATGTCCTTCTATCTTTGTTACTAATAACACCTTACATTAGTAAAACTGAAATAATTTTTAAAATTCTATTTGTGCTGTTTGTTTACTTTTTACCTACCACACACCCTAATAGTAGTTCCAACAGACCAAATTAGAACCCTTCCACTGGTCTCCTCTTGATTTCTCTTATAGGACCATTAGCCCCAGGAACCCTTCAACCAATACATTTGTTGCAGTGCACCAAAACCTAATTGACTATCTGGAACCAACAGGAACCATCTTCAACTGGATTCAACTGCATTCTACATTGATCACTTTCCTTTTCTGTTTATAATCGTTTTCACTTTTTCAGGCTGGTTCTCATGTACCACCAAAACACTGTTTTGTCTGGGTTTCCAACACTACAAGTAATGTTTAAATTTAGAAATAAACTGTTTTAATTGGGGGCTTTTTTGTTTTTATGAAAGCATATAGTCTAACCCAGAACTCAATCCTGCGTGTTCAATTACAGCTTGAAAGGGCCAGATTTTGTCACTCTCATACTGCCTTCAGTGAAACTAATCACAGAACAAGGCGCTCCTCGGCGTGAGTAAGAGCAATAGGATCTGGTCTTAACGGGTATGCCATGCTGGGACTGGTGTGGGGGATTTTGTAGAGAAAAATGCCATCAAAGGGACTGGTGAAGTGTAATAGACAGTAGGACTTGCTACACTTTCCCTGCACTCCTCCTGTTCTCTTAGAACATGAGACCACTAGAATGGTCAACAGTAATAACTATCTCCACATGCTACACCATGCATCCAGCCATATTATGGCAGCACCTGGATTGGTATGGCCATAATGTGCCTTAAGAATTCTACCACATATGAAAATTAAGCTCAAGTTTTGCTTTAAATTCTATGTGCAATCAAACAATGGAAAAAAAACAAAGAATTGAAACTTTATCATCAAGGGCAAAAATCAATGTTTTTTTCTTTCCCCTTTCTTAACCTCTTAATAATTTCTCAGACACTGTGATTGATTGGGAATAGAAAGTAAATTGCAGACAGTAGTGAATACAGTAGACCCAAAATGCCACTCTTTAAAAAATCCTAAATGGTTATGGTCTTCACACAGGGAGTAGTGGCCATAGAACAGAGCTGTATTTTAAAAGAAAAAACAAAAAAACCACACCATCACATCATAAAGATATAGAGCTACAGCTAATATTTTTGTAAGAGCTACGATTAAATTAACAAAATATTCTTCACAGTAACAGTGCATTTTATTCTCCATGAAAACATCAGTATTACTTTATTCTTTCTATTGCATTAGCATCTAAGAGATCAGAAACCAGTGCCTCACTGTATTGTACGAACAAGTAACACTAACATATTCTCTGCCCATGGGCCCAATTCAAGAGAGCACTTAAGTATGTGAGCAACCTCAGTGAAGCCAATGGAAAAATGACTAAAGATAAGCACCTACACAAATCTTTATAGGATCAAGGCCTTGGCCTGCAAGTGCAATCTCCACTCCGGATTAAGTGAAAGCAGTTTTTAGTAAGCATGAAGACTCCACATTCAGTTTCTGCCTGCAGGACTTGTTCTACATAGCTACATTTTGAAAACATAACTTGTATCTTCAGACACATTCACCCAAAGAGTCTGGAAGTGTACCATGCTTTTGAGCTTCAAAAACCAGGTAAAAGGGTGGAAACACCACCCTAATCTTCTTTTACATGTAATATCTATTTTCTAAATTAAACAAGAGCATGAGCACACCAAAATTACACAAAAATATAAACCACAATAAACAAACAAACAAAAAGGCAATCTAAAATGGAAAAAAAAAACCATTAACTTGCCATTTTCTATTTTGAATTTGCTGAAACCAAATTTTATTATTATTGCAGTAGTTTCAAGTACAAGGCTAGATGGGGCCATTAAATCATATAGTCTGACCTTCTGTATATATCAGGCCATTTTCATCCAGTCCCCCCCATATTAAGCCCAAAGACTTTAGTCTAACTAAACGCTCTCCTATTGGCTGCTTCCTGCACAGAACTCCCTAGGGCCCCATTAACCACTTGCATGTCAATGTGGGGCGGACGCCCCATCACAAGTCCTAATCCTTACTGTTTCTTTAATGAATCAACATTCATGTAAACACCAGATAAGATTATGTGATGCAATAGAGTAGACTTGGAAAGATTAGATTTTTACCAGTAAATGTTAGTAAACGTTGATTTCAAGACACATACGCAAACTGACAAAAATACACTTTTATCAAAATTTACAGCTAGGCAAAGTCAGAAAAAATGGTACTTGAGAAATTATTAAAGTTTAATTTAAGGATATTTACTCTGTATATTTTGATACGTGTTATTGACCATTTGTGTTTTAACTTGTGTTATAAAGCTTTAACTTTTGATTCACAATGTATAGTGTCATTACATAATTACTGTCTGACTCCCTGTCAGGCCCCCAATAATTTCCCACAACTGTGAAAAATTAAATTGATAAAATAAAAAAAACTACTTTAAAATAATTTCAATGGATAATATCAATGGTAATTTAAAAAAAAATCTAATTATGCCAAACCTACATAAGAGCATTCCTCTAAGAGATTTGCCATAACAGATCCGACCATTGGCCCACCAGGCCTGAAACCATGCCTTTGGGTAATGTTTTAGTTCCGTTTATGCCTTGAAGCATGAGATTTGATTATCTTTATCTTATCTTTCATAACTACAAATGCTACTGTTGGTCATAAAGTTATCCAATCATTTTAAAAATTCAGCCACAATATTTTTTTTGATGACCACCTGCAGCAATGACTACCATAAATTTACTATGCATTCTGCATTTGGTCAGTAATTTGTTTTTAAAATTACTCTTTTGTTTTCATGGAATAGGGTTAAAATAAGCATTTGATCAGTTTCACCACTGCCTTCATAATTCTGAACACCTTAGTCAAAGCTTCCATGGGTCTACATTGAGACTTGGAGTACACACCACATAGAGATGTAAGACAATAATGTAGCTTTCTCAGGCTACACATCTCCCCAACCTTCCTGACCAGATAGAGGATGTGAGATGGTGAATGGGGGGAGCTAAGACCCACTCTCCATGCATTAGCCAGCACAGCAGTCATAATTTGTTGCTGATACAGGCCAGCAAGAAATCACTCCCTCCACAATACTCCAGGTCCCAGAACAAGGTAGTAGCAGTAGGGAATTGTGCCATAGGGTACATCTACATGGCAGCAGAGAACATGCTTCCCAGCTCAGGCAGTCAGACACACATTAGCTCTGCTCAAGACAGCAGTGCACTTAAAATAGCAGCTAAAAATAGTGTACCTGGGGGTATCACAGTGACAGCTCAGGTTAGCTGCCTGAGTAAAACCTGCCCAGATTGTCCATGCTACACTGCTATTTTGAGCATGTTAGCTCAAGAAGAGCTCGAGCATCTGTCTGGTGCAGCTGGGAAGCACAACCCCAGCTGCAGTGTAGATGCACCCTGAAGAGGTGCTTCTGAGACATAACAGTTTATGTGGCTGCTCTTGGTGTTATGCAGTTTAAGCAGCACCTCTTACTCAGACTCACATTTTGGATATTTAGATATGTAAAATACAGAATTTTTTTCCTAAAATAAAAAAGCAGAACAAAAACAAAAAAACCTTTCTTCCCTGTTAAGAGCTTTCAGTAACTAAGGGTCAATTTGAAGAAATAATGTTGACTTTTTAGACAAAAGATCAGAGAAGAAGAAAAATATACTTTCAGATGATGCTCTCTTGCTATTTGGTAACTATTTCTAGAGCCACATGAAATTCCTTTTTCATGTATTTATTTATTTATTACAATTTTTCATTTGGGGATTTCATCTTACTTTGGTTTTATCCTTAGGGGAGGGCTGCCCCCAGGGTGGATGGGAGGTTCTTAGGAGGGGTTGCACAGCACATTCACCCCACAGAGGCAGCTCCTGTAACATGGGGCTGCGCCAGGCTCCCTGCTCTGGGCATTGTGACCTGGCACACAGTGTTGCAGCACCATTCACAGCTTGCCTGGCCAGCCCAAGGTCATGACAGAGTGGAGGATGGGTGCACCTGGCCAAACTTGAGCCATCATGCAACCTCGTGCACCAAACACCACCACCCAGAGCAGGGACCAAGCCCATAGGACAAGAGCTACATGAGGGTTTTTCCTTTTTATATGTTGGTTTTAATTTTTTTTATTTCACATTCGCAAAATACATAGGAATTTAACTATTTCTCTCCATTAGCCTGACCACATATCCACACTTGGACTCTGCACCCCCTTCTACACAACTGGTTATTCCTCCATTATAAATCCTGGATCTGAACAAGAAATAAAAGAAAGAAATTACAACTGACAATGAAATTGGACTCTCAAAATGAACAAGTCACACCTACAGAAAATTAATTTCCAAAATGGGAGTTGTGTAATTTAAGCCTGCCTGAAACTTGGTCAAAGTTTATTCTGGTTACTAAGGTAGGCTCTAAGGAGAAAAAGACTATTTATCCCACTCTTCAATGAAAGTACAAAAGGGAGCCAACTGAAAAGCATACTTGTCAAAAGCAATTTAACTCACTGAAAGAATAGATTTTTTTTTCTGCACCAAACTATAAAGTGCAGAACAACAGAGTGCAGCTCTATAAAATGAATACTTCCATAAGCCTAGTTAGAAAGACCATTTTCTATGCCGTGGGTATTTAACAGGTTCCTTGCTAGTGAAATACCATAGCAACCACAAGGCCACTTGGTGCATATTCTGCCTTTGGAAAACAAAATACCTTCTTAAAGAAACAAGGACCGTACACTTAATTTGAACACATTAAGTAATCCCACTAAAGCCAGTGAGCTCCAGGATTGGGCCCCAGTAGCTGCTGTTTCCCTACTGAATTAGCATCCATGTAAAATCCAGACAGGATTTTGTAATATAATAGATTATGGACTGAAACATGTGCCAACCACCCTCCACATTCAAATTTCAGCTTAAAGCCCAGAATGCAGCAACAGTTAAACAGCCCAAAGCCATACTGCAGGTTTAGGAAGGAAATGAGGAACACAGATTCATAGATATTTAGGTCAGAAGGGATCATTATGATCATCTAGTCTGACCTCCTGCACAACGCAGCCACAGAATTTCACCCACCACTCCTGCGAAAAACCTCTCACCTATGTCTGAGCTATTGAAGTCCTCAAATCGTGGTTTAAAGACTTCAAGGAGCAGAGAATCCTCCAGCAAGTGACCCATTCCCCATGCTACAGAGGAAGGCGAACATGAGCTACAGCTGAACTTTCAAAGGGGATTTAGGTGGACAGACTGAAGTTATGCAAACCAATAAAAAAAGACACGATACCAAGGCTTACCAGTCCAATCTTAACAAACCTGTCATGGAATCTTTAGTAACCATAACTAGCCAGGAGGACAGTTTTATATTTCACACATTTCCTCCATCTCACACACACCCCTGAGGCAATTGCTGAAAGGGAAAAGTAGCACCTACTGAATCACCACCACCAATTTGGACTGCAATCTGGAGCTGTGCCATCTAAATTCTATTCCAGCTCAACCTTGCTTAATTTGAGATCTTTCAAGCTCAGAGACTGCCATGGTATGACTGCCAGAAGGTACACTGATCACATGGCATTGTTCCCGAGCCAGTGTCAAAGAAAAAAATAAAAACTGCAAAATGTATACAATAGAACTTTATATTTGAATACAATCAGAACAGATCTGGAAACACAGGAGTTTTTTATTGAGTCTGTCAACACTGCATATTTTAGTTCAGCACTCCCTCTCTAAATCTGCTACAATGTACAATTTACATAGCACTTATTAAATCAACTTTTGAGAAAGGCAGATTCAAACATTGTACCATCTTGAAGATTACATTTATAGTTAAGTTTTCTAGTCAGATTTTCATTTATAGAAATATTACTAAGTTATCAACATACAGAAAGAAGCTCCAGTAAACCTTCTCCCCTTTCCTCTTTATAGCTTCCTAACACACGGCTTTATTAATGGTATCTCAATACTAAAGAACAAAAATTATACATATCCTCCCATTGCAACAAAAGGAAAAAGTCAAGATAAATAATATTGCTACTAAGGGCAGACAACAATTATTTCCTATTTTTGATAAAGAAAAGCTTCCAAAGCTTTTAACTCACAGTCTATGAATGTCATTGATTGACATTCTGCTTCTGTGCAACCTCATCAATCATCTTGCTAACATTTTATTAGGATTCTTTTAAAAAATTAACTTTAAACTCTTGCGTAGAGTTACACAGCTGGCCACTACCATTAATTCCTAAAATGTATTTGCACTCATAAAGCTTAGCACATATGCCATAAATAATTCCAAGGTTTTGGGGTTTGGGTTGTTTTGCTTTTTTTAAGATGAAACATAATAGTCTGCTTTAACTAGGCACCTAAGGCTTAAGTACCTATTTATGAGGGGAAAATGTTAGGTGTGTTTTTTTTTTTAAAAAAAATTCTTCCTCAATCCCATTCATTTCCACTGTTAAAAGTCATTTCATAACATGTATTAGGACATTAGTTCTATTAGTCATTGGACATGTATTAGGTACACTTTTGCATCAAAATCTGACAAACCATCAGAGGCTCTTTATTGACAGCTACAGACAGAGAACCAAGAAATACAATTATAGTGTTGACTGATTCTCTGATTTTTTTATTTTTGTCAAAACTCTACATTTAAAACAATTTCTCTCTGAAGCGTACCTAATATGCATGCTTCCCGTCAGATATGCAGCAATGCTCTGAAAGTTTCATTCATAACATACAAGGGAAAAGCTCAAGACAGTCAGCGTGTTGAGGATGATCTGCTGCTAACTACCTCAATGTTTAAATGAAATGTCAGATAACATTTTTAATCATTCTGAATGTAAAAGAATTTTCATTTACAATCCAACTCTCAGAATATATATTGTTTCAGTCCCCATCCAGTATGTCATTGGAAGCAATATTATCTGCTTTGTACAATACTAGTCAAGACTAAAAGCATGAAAAGAACCCATAACAATACGCAGCAATTGCTAATAAGGACATGACATCATTTCCTAATCTTAACCATCTACAACAGTGAAAATCCAGCTACTCAGGCAACCAATTGCTCCAGAGACTTTTGCTGACACTGACAATAATGATTCACAGTACAGTGAGCCCATAATTTGAGAGAGAATCTTCAACAACCTTGACCCACATGTATAATGTGAATAGATACTTTAACTCCTCTTCTAGGCATGCTGTTTGAAATTCAAAACTGGTTGGAGGGAGACTCACTTAATCTAAGCAGCACCACCAGCAATGTTCAGGAAAAATACAGCGTAGTTCAACAATGACTAGAAGAGCACATGAGCATAGTAACTGAAGGAGCAGCCTCTTCACAGTAAACATGGTTCCAATTTGTACTGCATTGCTATACAATCGTATTTTTACAGTAAATGCTACCACTGGGGAATCAGGAATTTGTGGGTTGGTTAAGATATCTTTATCTGCAAAATACAGCCTTATCTAGTCTATTTTTCTAATGCACTGCAGTTTAGAAAGTTATGATCCATCAGAAAAAATACTGAACTATGAGAATAATTACATCAGACAAGGCACAGAAATAATGTGCTTTTTGAAAATAAAGTGTTACTGACCAGGACCCTGATCTAGCAAAGCTCTTCAGCATGTGCTTTTCCTTACGCACCTGAATAGCTCCAATGAATTCAATGGGAGTGCTTACATGATTAAAGCTCAATTCATACTGAAGTGCTTTGCTGAACTGGACCCTAGGATTTGATGGAGCTATGCTGATTTACACCATTTGGGGATATGTTGCCTTTACTCCCAAAGGGCATGGAGTCCACCACAAGCATTCATATCATGATGGATATAATCCATCAAGACAATTTTTGAGTAAAGAATCAATAGTACATCTTGAAGCTTCAGCATTACAGTAACTTTGGACCTGACAATTTACAAGGCATTTTACAGACTTATTACTGCGCTTGCCATTTATCCTCACCTCAAAGTTATTCTAAGCAGTTACTAGATCAGAAAAGACCTGTACTATTTCTGAAAGACAAATGCTGCATGAAATCTACTGTGTTTTAAGAGAAAAATCTAAGGTTATAATTTAACACTAATTTTACACATAAAATGGTGGTTTTCAGACCAATTTGTCTTCTCTTGCTTTCCCCATAAAAGCAATGTTTGTAAGAGGAACAAAAGGAAAAGCTGAAAAGGAAAGGAGAGTTCCAAGGTGAAACCATGGGATTATTTAAAACAAGAATTCTCTGAATATACTGCCTCTGCACAGCTACACAGCATGAATCTTGTGCTGTGCCTTGCAGGTTCTGGAACCATTTGGGGCCAGGTATATGCATTGCTAGTGGATCTGAGCATTCTCACCAAGACTGTAAGAGGCTCTTGTCCCTGGTCTTCTCCCAGGATTCTCTTTATCTGATCAAAATCTAGCTCTAGGTACTAAAGAATAAGGGGAAGGAGAGAAGCATCCATGTGGATCTGCAAAGTCAATATATTCCGATAACTTTAACTGCTGGAAAACAACCTTCATTTCTCCCTCATGAAATTCCCTTTTCTAATCTCCATGTAGGAGATTAGCAAGTAATAGAAAACCACAGTTTCTTTGAAGAGTACTAATTTAAAAGTTTTGAGGAACAGCCCTCCCAAATAATCATCTGATCTGGCTTTGATATCAAGAGATCAGTACTGAGAGCACAGAATTCCAGGTGGCAACCTTACAAACCTCAGATCTCACACATTATGGTGATGAGCCACAGAGGCAGCTGCAGCTGTAGTGGAATAAATTCTGAGTCATGAAACTTGATACTGAATCCAATCTGGTCTTAGGCTGAGATATAGAATCTGAGTCTATTCAGGCACCCTCACGCTTAGATATCACAGTGATGGGTGAAGTATAACTATACAGACAAACTTAGAACTGAGATTGCTTTCCTACTGTACTGCTCCCTATAAGTTACAAACAACTGGGATGACTTCCAAAAGACCTTTGATCTTTCCAGGTGGTTCTTTTAATAGTTCTTTTAAATCCAAATCATGAAACTTGGCATCACCAGGAAGATTGCATGGTCATAGGGGAAAGAAAAACAAGCTTGTAAATTGCCTGAGTCAAATAGAATTCCAAGCCTACTTTTGGCAAAAATTTCAGAGGAGGATGTAAAGTTATTTTGCCCTTGATGGAGACTCTAAATGATCAGCCGTAAGAAATTTTAACATGATTGAAATCAGACAAACTTGAGGTGTTAACATGTTTCCTCTTCAGTGCACAATTCTTAACAGATGGTTTGCTGGATTCTAACACCAACTTCATTTCATCAGAGAACGCAGAGTCATCCTCAATCATGAATTCATATTCCAAACCACTAAGTACAGACTGTCCCACTTGGACAAGAGATCTAGGGATGCCAACAGAAACAAACCTACATACTGCACAAGCTGAAGCCTTTTCATGGCTTGGGGATTCACTGTTAATACAATGAGTTGCAATAACCTGGCCTAGAGGCCAGAAATGTGTTGGTCACTGTGGCCAAATCTGTGGCTGGCAGATAGACAATCTCCTGGCTCATCAGAGACAGAAGCAGGCATTTTTTTTTTGCCTCTTTGATATTTGGCTGCCAGTAACATTGAGGCTCCTTTTACTTGTCATTTCATCAGTTAAGATAAATTTGATTTTGTGTGTGCCTCAAAGGAATTTTGATAGGCACAAGTGAAATAGGGGCATATGGGTATGTGCACGTCATGCATTGTTGAGCAGTCATTCATATTAGTCATCAATCACCATATTAGGATCATCTGGAGTCCTTTCCGTTGTGGTAGAACTATTCTAAGAAATTATTGTGCATCTGGGAATATTTCATAATCTTCCATTTTCTACCTAGTGTGTAAGATACATAACTTCAGAACACAAAATAAGAATTATAGTTAATTTTACTAGCACATCTTTATCTTGTTCAAATGTGCAAAGAGAACAATAGTCTACACATTAACCCAAAAATGCATAAAAGGCTAAACCTCACTGAGCAGGAGACAGAGCAGAGTCCACATCAATTGACTCACGCTCATGCTAAGCTGATAAAAATAGTAGTGTAAATGTTCCCACCTGTGCTGGAGTCCTGGGCTCTGAAACCCAGCAAGGGGGGTGTCTCAGAACTCAGGTTCCAGCCTGAGCAGAAACTTCTACACTGCTACTTTTAGTCCCATAGAATGAATCTGAATCAGTTGACCTGGACTCTGACTTATTGTAGGCCTGAGATGTGATCAGCCCCTCCGCCCAATAATAAACCAGCCTTGGGTGCCCTAGATTTTTGCAGGGAACATTACTGCCACTGATTTTTTTCCCAGTGTAGAATTACCCTAAGTGCTTACCTGGCATGCTTGGCTGACAGGATCATCATACAGCTCTGTTCAGGACTCTCAGCCACAAACCCTCTCCTGGCATTAGGCACCTAAGCCAGCTGCTTAGGTAACCCGCTGCCCTAGCAGCTGAAACGTTCTCCTGCTCACACTTAATACCTCTCTCATGATTGTCCTATGTTACCCTGTACTCCCAACTGTTGAGGTAAGGCTCTGAGCTGCTCATCAGCTGTGGGGAAGCATCAGGGCCTAAGTAACACTGTAAAAATGCAGGTGCCTCAGGGATTAGACAGCAACTGAGTGGCATTTGCGCTTAAATGATGGATTTAGACACCTAAATATCTTTGAGAAACTGAGCCTATGTGTCTTAGAACATTAGAAATGTGTGTCAATAAGAAAAAAAAACCCACAAGTTACAAAACCAAGAAAGGCTCAGAACAAGCTGTAAAATCAGGTGCCTTGGTATTTAATCTACAGACATGGAAGGGTGGTTATAATTTGGTTTTTACAACAGTCTCTTACTGTATATTGCACTCCTATGAAGCTTGCTTGCTGACCCTAAAAATAAATAGTTAATATAATTTTAAAGTTCAGTTCACAAGATAACATTCAGTGACCCAGACTGTCACCTCTCCCAGGTGTGCAGGTTCCTGTCACCTAAAGTATCATAATAAGTCTCAGATAACTTGATTTAACTATGCCTTTGTGACTCACAATGACCTCCTGAGCTTTTTAAATCATGTCAATTAGATTGTGGAGATTCTGCTTAATTTTTATTTTTTGTGTGTGTGTGGAAGAAAAGTGTTCTGTCGTGGCCAATTATACCCTGAAATACATTTTTTTCTTTTTGTTAGGCATTTGCTGAAAATTTTCCATCTCCCCTGAAAACAGAAAAGACCTTTTTTGTAAATCTGATCACTTGCCAACATTGTTCCCATGTCTCTATGCAAACTACGTATCATTACTGCTTTATAAAGTTAACTTCAGGTACCCTCGGGGACATATTCTTGGAATCCAGCATGTGGGGGACTGCAGCAACAGAACAATGGCAGACCTGTGCAGTTCTCTCTCTCTGCTGGACCACATCGATTTTTGGTGCCACTGAAAGTGGAGTTTAAGGACCACATAGGGAGTCTTAGAAACCTTTTCAGTAGTTTAGAAAAATACTGCTATGCCCTGAGAGACAGAAATGATGAGAGAAAACTAAATGGAAAAAAATACTTTCCTAAAACTGTCAGTGTTATATTAACCCTCCCACCACACCCACCAATGATGAGCAAGGCAAGTGCTGCAGGAAGTAACATACTAAATAACTCACTTCCAATCCAGAGTCAGTCCCCAGTGGCTGAAATTACTGGGATTGAGCTTTTAGAACACATGTGCATAGGTCAGGTTCTGGCAGAGTGAATCAAATCAATCAGTAATCCCAGCTAATACAAAGAAATCGAATTAAAAAATGATAGGGTGGTTATACAACCAGTCTGACCACAGTGATAAGAGGCTTAAATCACAGAAGGGGAGCTTAGGGCTTGTCATAATTTTGATGTGAAATTTAAAATAAAACTTTATCACTGGCATTTGCCAAAGAAAACATACCATTTACACTAAGTGAGAATTCTGTAAACCTTGCAAAGAAAAACCAGTGGTTTCATGAGTCACTGAACTTTTTACTCCCAGGTGTCAGCTTCTTTGTGCACCCTTGTCTGATGTTTTTCCAAGATGAAAAAATTGGCAGGAGAAAGGCATATCAGCAAGTTCAACTCATTCTTTCTGGTACCTTCCTCCAGGTGGTAAGCAGTCAGTTAAACCTTAGCAGATGGTTTCTTAGGGTTCAGAAGCATGTAAACCTCGCAAAGTGGGTTTGTTGTTTGACCCAGTATAGCCATTCTTATGGTTTTTTCTTTTCTTCTCCATCATATGGGCTGGGTTTAAAGTCACATAAACAACCCATGCAATTGGAGCAATTTTATCAAATGTTATCAATTTTAATGTAATTTCGATTCATTTATTTCCTGTAACTTATGATAATATTTTTTTCTTTACAATTTCTGTGTTCTTTTGTTATGACTGATCACGTCATATGAGCATTGATTGCAGCTCCCTGAGTGACTAAGCACATCCCATGTATTCAACAGGATTTAGAAGCATTTTTATTTCATTTTTTTAGGGGCGAGGCTGCATTTTATGGTCTCTCTTGGAATCAGTGAGAAACCAAAAACCATCAGCCACAGCAATAACAAGGAGTAACTTTGTGATGTTTACGGCTATAGTGTTTTACTGGGGTAAATAGTTCTGGGGAAGCGGAGGCAGGGCTCCAGCTGTGATTTAAAGGGCCCAGAGCTCCGCTGCGGTAGCGACAGCCAGAGCCCAGGGCCCTTTAAATCTCCCCTGAGCCCCGGGGCTCCCAGCTGCCTCTGCAGCTGGTATCTCTGGGGGTGATTTAAAGGGCCCCACCTCTTCCAGTTGAGGCCCCGCCTCTTCTAGTTGAGGCCACGCCCCCTGCTCAGGACTCTGGAGTACCAGTAAGTCCTTTAAGTTACTTTCACCCCTGCCATAAGATAACTTCATTATAATATAGTCTAGTGAAGGGGCAGCCAACCTGTGGCTCCAGAGCCACATGTGGCTCTTCAGAAGTTAATATGTTAATTTGCCTAACCTTGTGTAGCAGGGGTAGGCAAACTATGGCCCGTCAGAGATTTGGATCTGGCCCGCAGGACTGCCCCTTGTGGTGCCGCAGGCCCCACGCTGCTCTCAGAAGCGGCTGGCACCATGTTCCTGGGGGCGGGGGCGGAGGGCTATGTGTGTTGCCACTGCCTCCAGGCACCACCCATTGGCCGGGAACGGGGAACCACAGCCAATGGGAGCTTCTGGGAAGGTACCTGGAGGCGTGGCAAGGGCAGCGCATGGAGCCCTGTGGCCTCCCCTCCCCCAGGGGCCGTGCAAGGATGTGGTGCCAGCCACTTCTGAGAGCACCCCCTCCCACACCCCGCACTCCCTCCCACACCCCAACCCCCTGCCCTGCATACAATTTCCCCACCCAGATGTGGCTCTCAGTCCAAAAACTTTGCCCACCCCTGTTGTATAGGCACCGAGTCCAGGGCTGGAGATACAGGCGCCAAATTTCCAATGTGCCGAGGGGTGCTCATTGCTCAACCCCTGGCTTTGCCCCAGGCCTTGCCCCCACTCCACACCTTCCCACCCCCTCTGCTGAGCCTGCCGTGCCCTCGCTTCTCCCTCTCCCCTCCAGATCCTCCTGCACGCCACAAAACAGTTGATCGGGAGGGAAGGGAGACACTGATTGGCTGGGCTGCCAGTGGTGGGAAGGCACTGGAAGTGGGGGCAGGAGCTGATGGGGGGGCTGCTGACATATTACTTTGGCAATGTACATTGGTAAATTCTGGTCCCTTCTGAGACTCAGGTTGGCCACCCCGGTCTAGTGACTAAACACTGCCATTAGTTAAATGAAACCAAGAGAACCTCAGTCACTCAGAATAGGTAAACAAAGACAGAATGTTGTTTTCCATAGGAAATAGGATACAGAATGTGAGTGAGGCCAAACAGCAAAAATTAAGATGTTTGTACACCAATGCGAGGAGCCTAGGTAACAAAATGGAGGAACTAGAGCTACTGGTGCAGGAAGTGAAACCAGATATTATAGGGATAACAGAAACATGGTGGAATAGTAGTCATGACTGGACTACAGGTATTGAAGGGTATGTGCTGTTTAGGAAAGACCGAAATAAAGGTAAAGGTGGTGGAGCAGCATTGTATATCGATGATGAGGTAGAATGTAAAGAAATAAGAAGCGATGGAATGGACAAGACAGAGTCCGTCTGGGCAAAAATTACATTGGGGAAGAAAACTATTAGAGCCTCCCCTGGGATAGTGCTTGGGGTGTGCTATAGACTGCCGGGATCTAATTTGGATATGAATAGAGCCCTTTTTAATGTTTTTAATAAAGTAAATACTAATGGAAACTGTGTGATCATGGGAGACTTTAACTTCCCAGATATAGACTGGAGGACGAATGCTAGTAATAATAATAATAGGGCTCAGATTTTCCTAGATGCGATAGCTGATGGATTCCTTCAGCAAGTAATTGCTGAACCGACAAGAGGGAATGCCATTTTAGATTTGGTTTTGGTGAGTAGTGAGGACCTCATAGAAGAAATGGTTGTAGGGGATAATCTTGGTTCAGATGATCATGAGCTAATTCAATTCAAACTGAACAGAAGGATTAACAAAAATAAATCTGCAACTAGGGTTTTTGATTTCAAAAGGGCTAACTTTCAAAAATTAAGGAAATTAGTTAGGGAAGTGGATTGGACTGAAGAATTTATGGATCTAAAGGTAGAGGAGGCCTGGGATTACTTTAAATCAAAGCTGCAGAAGCTATGGGAAGCCTGCATCCCAAGAAAGGGGTAAAAATTCATAGCAGGAGTTGTAGACCAAGCTGGATGAGCAAGCATCTCAGAGAGGTGATTAAGAAAAAGCAGAAAGCATACAGGAGTGGAAGATGGGAGGGATCAGCAAGGAAAGCTACCTTATTGAGGTCAGAACATGTAGGGATAAAGTGAGACAGGCTAAAAGTCAAGTAAAGTTGGACCTTGCAAAGGGAATTAAAACCAACAGTAAAAGGTTCTATAGCCATATAAAGAGGAAGAAAACAAAGAAAGAAGAAGTGGGACCGCTAAACACTGAGGATGGAGTGGAGGTCAAGGATAATCTAGGCATATATCTAAACAATTACTTTGCCTCAGTCTTTAATAAGACTAAAGAGGATCTTAGGGATAACGGTAGCATGACAAATGGAAATGAGGATATGGAGGTAGATATTACCATATCTGAGGTAGAAGCAAAACTCAAACAGCTTAATGGGACTAAACTGGGGGGGGGGTCACCCAGATAATCTTCATCCAAGAATATTAAAGGAATTGGCACCCAAAATTGCAAGCCCATTAGCAAGAATTTTTAATGAATCTGTGAACTCAGGGGTTGTACCGTATGATTGGAGAATTGCTAACATAGTTCCTATTTTTAAGAGAGGGAAAAAAAGTGATCCGGGTAACTATAGGCCTGTTAGTTTGACATGTGTAGTATGCAAGATCTTGGAAAAAATTTTGAAGGAGAAAGTAGTTAAGGACATTGAAGTCAATGGTAAATGGGACAAAATACAAAAGGTTTTACAAAAGGTAGATTGTTCCAAACCAACCTGATCTCCTTCTTTGAGAAAGTAACAGATTTTTGAGACAAAGGAAACACAGTGGATTTAATTTACCTAGATTTCAGTAAGGCGTTTGATACTGTGCCACGTGAGGAATTATTAGTTAAACTGGAAAAGAAGGGGATCAATATGAAAATTTGAAAGGTGGATAAGGAATTGGTTAAAGGGGAGACTACAATGGGTCCTACTGAAAGGTGAACTGTCAGGCTGGAGGGAGGTTACCAGTAGAGTTCCTCAAGGATCGGTTTGGGGACCAATCTTATTTAATCTTTTTATTACTGACCTCA
This sequence comes from Chelonia mydas, assembly GCF_015237465.2. NCBI lineage: Eukaryota > Metazoa > Chordata > Testudines > Cheloniidae > Chelonia > Chelonia mydas. The sequence goes on from NC_051246.2 coordinate 48,774,697, forward strand.
GCACAAAAAGTGGGAGTGTGCTAATAAAGTTTGCGGATGATACAAAGCTGGGAGGTATTGCCAATTTAGAGAAGGACAGGGATATCATACAGGAGGATCCGGATGACCTTGTAAACTGGAGTAATAGTAATAGGATGAAATTTAATAGTGAGATGTGTAAGGTCATGCATTTAGGGATTAATAACAAGAATTTTAGTTATAAGCTGGGGACGCATCAATTAGAAGTAACGGAGGAGGAGAAGGACCTTGGAGTATTGGTTGATCGTAGGATGACTATGAGCCGCCAATGTGATATGGCTGTGAAAAAAGCTAATGTGGTCTTGGGATACATCAGGAGAGGTATTTCCAGTAGGGATAAGGAGCTTTTAGTACCGTTATACAAGACACTGGTGAGACCTCACCTGGAATACTGTGTGCAGTTCTGGTCTCCCATGTTTAAGAAGGATGAATTCAAACTGGAAGAGGTACAGAGAAGGGTTACTAGGATGATCCGAGGAATGGAAAACTTGTCTTATGAAAGGAGACTCAAGGAGCTTGGCTTGTTTAGCCTAACTAAAAGAAGGTTGAGGGGAGATATGATTGCTCTCATTAAATATATCAGAGGGATAAATACCGGAGAGGGAGAGGAATTATTTAAGCTCAGTACCAATGTGGACACAAGAACAAATGTATATAAACTGGCCACCAGGAAGTTTAGACTTGAAATTAGACAAAGGTTTCTAACCTCTAACCATCCTCTAACCATCAGGTTCCTCTAACCATCAGAGTAGTGAAGTTTTGGAATAGCCTTCCCAGGGAAGCAGTGGGGGCAAAAGATCTATCTGGCTTTAAGATTATCCTCGATAAATTTATGGAGGAGATGGTATGATGGGATAACATGGTTTTGGCAAAACACATCCATCTAAAACCACAGGTAAAGCTATGCAATCAGCAAATCTAGGAGGCTTTATAAAAGAAGGGATAAGGAGTTCTGTAATGTGAAGCTAATGTGGGAAATTTTCATTCTCCATTTTTTCCCCAGAATGAAGCATATGTAATGGCCAAACAAATGGGCCTAAATGTTCATTTTAATCTAATCCAAATTAACAGGGGGGAAAGGGTACTAATGATGCCTGTATATTCAAATTAGAATGCTGGTGTAATGCAGGTGGGCTAGCTCTCCAGTTCAGGAAGGATCAATGCCCCCACCATCATCCGTTTCAGGACCTGGCCTCAAGGAATAACGTATTGGTTAAACAAAAACTTAGGCTAAAGTTCTCCACCCCACATGGGCTACAATTCCCAGAGACTTTTCCCTCACCTCTCAGGGACCAAGGAACACTCTCAGGAGCCTTTTTATTCCCTTCAGTTTTCAAGCTCAACTGAGCTCTTGCTATCTTTTATAAGGACCTGGTGCTCTTCAGGTTCTCAACTGACTCCTAGCCAGACAGCCTCAGTGAGGAAGCAACCGATCAGTCACAGGAGAAGCTGGGCCTGTCTCCCCTTAAAGGGGTCGGTCACTCTATGACAGACAGCTCATGCAGTGGTCAAGCAACAGAGAAATACACCACGACATAGGAATCAGGGTCATGGTCCTGACCTCAACACCTATACTTCCACCTAAGGGCAAAAGGGTCCCAATCCAAAACTTGCTGACGTCAGTGGAAATACTTCCACTCCCAATGGGAACAATAATCAGTCCTATGGAGAGGTATGGAGACAATGGACTGAAATTTCCTCATTTGCATTTAGAAAACCGATGGAGTCCCAGATAAGTTATTTTACAATTAAAATTAAAATGTAGGAGACATTGATGGGGAAAACAATTAAAATTCCTCAACAAAGAGAATAATTATTAAAATGTTTTCAAAATCAAAGGGTATATAACACTATGTCAGATACAGTTCATGAGGATTTATATTGATTAGATTCCTATGTAGGGTGAGATATAGCTTTTTTTTTTTCATTTCCAAGTTAGTTCATTACAAGATGCTGTGAATTTCAAATTAGAGCATTAAATTTTTTTGTTCAATAGAGAAAAAGCAATTCCACACTCACCTTGCACTGGTTTCAGAGTAGCAGCCGTGTTAGTCTGTATTCGCAAAAAGAAAAGGAGTACTTGTGGCACCTTAGAGACTAACAAATTTATTTGAGCATAAGCTTTCGTGAGCTACAGCCAAATGCTTAATGTGAGAAGACGGTTCATTCTACTTCAATCATTGCCTGCTGCCAATTAAGGAATATCCAATAATACCAATACAAAAACACAATTGACAGAACCTTTTACCCCTCCATATAAACACACACACACACAGATCAAGGTGAGCTACTGCTTTATCTCTGTAGTTGCAACACACAAGCAACCCAAGCAAAGTATGTAGCTCCCTGTACAGACAAAAGCCATACATTTTCTTCACACAAACAAATGTTCAGTGTCTTGTTATGTAGCAGATCACTGACAGAAAACACAAAGACAGCAAGGGGCTAATTACTAAAAAGTATGTTAGGACGTTGTGCCCATTTTGTAGTCAAGCAAGAAATGGCCTACTAGAAAGGGAGATGTGTTCATGTTTTACTCAGATTTGATATTAACACCTGTACAGAAAAATCAGTAGAGGGAAACCACACACATAGTAGCAGTGCATTGATTCCTGTGGGAAACAAAGACTGGAAACTGTGCCTTGCATTCCATTACAAATGGAAGGCACTTCAAAATGTTGCTGACCTTTTCACAATAGCATTGATTCAGCGAGCAGGACTGAAAAGCCAAGAAGCAAATAAAGTAACCCAAGGGTAACGGGTTAAAACCAGCTGCAGAACAGAGTAGAGTAGAAAGCTTGACCTTCAAAAAGGTTCATGTGTCATCAACCCCCAAACCAAATGGAGGAGAATGTTTATCACCAATGCAGGTTCCTTAATAAAGCAGCATGCATTCTGCTGAAAAACGATCTGTACACGTCAACTTTGCATATCTAAGGCAGTGCCTTTCTGCTCCATGTCAGCCCTAAGGTTTGTCACTTGGATGGAGAGGGGTTAAAAGCCAGTTTAAAAGCCATGGGCCTGATTCTCTCCTCTCTCACTGGTTTTACACTGGGCCTGATTCTCCACTGCCTGCCATTTTGTTTATTCATGTACATCTATACAAAGCATGTGTAAAATGCTGGCATATGAGAATGGTAATGATTTACAGCCACTTTGCACAAGTGTTAATGACCATACAAGGGACAAGGCAAAGGAGAATCAGATCTATATATCCGTGTAATATTCAGGATTTACCATAGTTTATGGAAGAGCAGAATCAGGCACTGTACAGTATTACATTGCTCCAGGAAAATTAAGGAGGGTAAAGCTATTTAGAACCCATGCAGAAGGACTCTGCTGCCAAGGAGACCTCAGAGGTCAGTCTCTGCAACACACAGGAGAAGGATAAATGTAGGCAAGACAGGGATGTGGTGACTGAACAATGCTGATCCATGCGGGACAAGTCGGCAAATGAAGGAAGCAGCAATCTGTGCTCAGTACTTCCCCACAACTTGTGGAAGTTACACATGCTATGCTAAATGAGCCTGTGACTAGCTTTGAGTTTCAGTATTAGTATTCAGTGCCCTAGCTCCATGACAGTTATACAAGCACAGCTCTTTTACTTGGCTTGTCCTCACTTTCTGAGAATTATGCCCTTAAGGCCTGATCCAAAGTCTACGGAAGCCAATGGAAAGGATCCCATTGCCTTCAATGAGGTTTGGATCAGGTCCTCACAGACCAGTCCCGCAAAGCACTGGACACTCTTTGCTTCCACTGACTTCAATGCAAGATCAGTCCCTTAGACATGTAACTGGCTACATAAATCCAACATAAGCACCACTGGCATGCACAAAACCCCTGCTCAGCCACTTCTTAACCCTATAGGCACACAAAGTCCCTACGTGCCTCAGATTCCACCAATAAAGTCTAAATTTCTACCAGGGTGCATGGCATGCTCATGCACTCTTGGTTGAAATATAACAATGTAATATACCTGGGAATGAAGCCTTCCGCACCTACAAAACTCCAACTAGTATTAAATGCTGCAGTTTGTCGTCTCCTCAGCAATGCAGATTACCGCAAGCACATCAAACTTGTCCTCCACTCCCTACACTGGCTTCACATACAATTTCAAATTAAGTTTAAGGCCTCGGTCCTTTTCTTCAAGGAGCTCCATAGTCTGGGACCAAGATATCTAAAAAGCCCAGCTAAAGAGCTGGGAGGCAGACTGGGTTGGTAACTGCACTCAACTAGCACAACAGAACTCTCTACAATGAAGGAAAAGCTCATCTGTGCAGGAGACAGAGCTTTCTGTCTGAGACAGTGAATGAACTTCCCCATGAACTAAAGAACCATCCCAAACTTCAACACATTCCATTCCAAGTGCAAGGATCATATCTTTGACTTCGCCTTCTCTAACAAACACATAGCAACATATTTATTTTTTTTAATTTAAAAAAAAACGTTAAACCCTATCAAAACAAGACACATGCTTTTTCCTCAGGGAAAGGATGAAAGAACAAACAACTTGGTGACGGATGTTAGTCCCATTGCTTAAGACACTACTGGAAGGCACTCAAATACTACAATGATGAGTTTGGTATAACTCTACAAAGATCAGAATATGAGATGACACTTCACATTTACATCTGAAGATGCTATTGCATGTATTTTACATCACAATTTCAGCAAGAAATATAACCAATGCATCCAGTTACAATCTCTGTTTAAAAACCTGCAGGAAGAAATGACATCAGAATGAAAAAAAACAAAACCACCAACAGGAAGATATGAAGGAAAATTAGCCAAAAGAAAGTCTGTAATTTTTTTGGAATAAAAGGAATGTGGTATATTAAAGCAAGAAAAGCACAAAAAAAAATCAGCTCAATGAGAATAAAAGGGAATGACAATAAGAACACAAACCTGGCTTTCATTTAATATAGCTGATTTCATTCAAACCATCTCCCAGCACTTTTTAAAAACTAAATACAGAGATAAATTCACTTACCACCACTGAAATGCAGCTACCTCTATGGTTACAAGTTGCAGCCGTAAAATGCACAGCCACACTGCAAAAAAGTTTACAACTGGAAGTAGAAATATTACTATACCCAACAGTAACATTAGGGAGAATTTTAGGTTGGCAAGATGCAATTAAACCATTCTGAATTTAACCACAATATCAAGGCATAGCACCACTATAATCATGAAGCAAGTTAACAAATGGTCAGAATGAAAAATTTCTCAGGTAGAAATAAAAGGGAAAATTACAAAAGAAATAGTAGGTTAAAGTAGGTGACAAAAAGATGTTAGAAAAATGACGAAGTAAAAAGGTAGCACATTAAACACAATGCTACCCTGAAAACGATACTTTGGATAGAAAGGGAGTGTGGCAACTAACTGGAACTATTGCAGGATAGAATGGTAGCTTAGTGGACACATTTTTTATTAATGTTTTCAGTGGACTTGCTGACTCTATAAAAAAAGGTACACTAATAAACACAGATAAATGTGTTATCTTCCTACGTACTGAACATGCTTACTCACAGAGTTTAAAGCCAGAGAGACCCTTTAGATCATCTAGTCTGACCTCCTGTATATCACAGGCCATTAATTTCACCCAGTTATCCCTATATTATTGTATGACTAAGGCATTTCTTCCTTAAGAAACCTTAAGAAACCCAGTCTTGACCTGAAGAGAAACCACTACTTTCCTTGGCAGATTGTTCCACGCTTTAATCTCCTTCACTGTTAAAAATGTGTTTTCAATTGTCCTGCTTCTGCTAATTACAGCCATGCAAGCCTTGACTCTTATTGTGATTCTTTCTTCCCTACACACGGTTCAGGCATTGCATGGCACCCTATTTTTAAAGACATTTTAGAACCTAAAGATTCATAGAAGCAGTTAGTTGGATTTTCAAAAGTGCTACCGAAAGGCTAGTCTTGTTTCAGGCACCTATGAATGCCAATAAATGCCTGGGAGTTGGGCACTATCTTCCATCTATTGGCATCCTTAGGTTCCTAGATACCTTTAAAAATCTGGCTCTGGGACAAATTTTAGCCTACACAGAGCCTTTCAATAGATCCCTCTGACAAGTAACTAATAAAACTTCATTTTTTTTCATTCAAAGAGGGATTATCCATATAAAATTCAGTAGTTATCTATATATACAAATGTAAGTCCCTTGCCTTTGTGTTACTAACAACTAGTTTAGATTAGTAAATGTGGCGGGGGAAAAACCTTATGTCTCACTATGTTTGCTGTTTGTTTTATTTTTCTGCACTTCATTCAGCTGATTTATTTCTAGGCTTCTCTGTGGTGGCCATCACCTTAAGTATCTGAGCACAATAATAAATTTAGTTTCACAACACCCCAGTGCAGCAGGGAAGGATATTTTTAATATGCCCATTTTGCAGATTAGAAACTAAGATAGAGAGAGATCTTAGTACATGACTTGCTCGGGGTCCCACAGGAAGTCTAGTAGAACCAGGAACACTATCCAGATTCCAAAGACCTAGTCAGTGCTTTCCTTCCCTACTTGAACACTTAAATTAAACTGGTGCGTTTCACTTTTATTTATAGTCAATTTCAATGTCTCTCACAATGCTTTGATACTTCAGTTCACAACATTGCAAAGGAATGCTTTCATTTAAAACAAAATGTTTTTCATTTTTTGTGTAAACTTTTAATTAAAATGTTGAGAAAAATATTAAATAACTAAAGAATTAGGCAATTAACATATGATTGGAAAAGGAAAAAATGTTTTTTTAAACTAAAACATTCATCTTTTGCAAAAGATGACCTATATTATGAGATTCTTTTATTTGAGAGAGAGAGAGAGAGAGAGAATGGTATAGATCTAGTGATTATTGTACACCCGTGTAACTCCACTGATATCTATTGCGCTACTCCTTGTTTACATCATACGATTCAGGCTCAATGTCTCTTTAAATGAGTACATTATGGTGGTTTGAATTTAATGCAGACATGCCCCATACAAACAGAATGAAATTAGATTCTGAGTTACTCCAGCATAAAATATATACTGTTTCAAAGAGCGAGACCAAGAAAGGGTGTAAAATATGCATGTTAAATTCCAAAAGGAGAATGCAAAAGTTACTGCAAATTGCAGCCTTAGGGTAGCAATAATTTTCATTCCAATAATTTCTGCAGTTTTATGCGCTATGCCTGTTACATGCACGCTAACTTTGAGTACCCAGAATCATATCAATATGTCACATATGTCTTGCAGTGAAAATGTGTCACTATGAATCGATATTTGTCATAGGTTTAAAGAATCTAGATTTCTAGAACCATTTTTGTTTTTCATCTGCTGAAAACAAAATGCATTCACATAATAAGGAAAAAGATGCAAGTTTATATTTACTGGACCAGCTTCTGCCCTCAATTACAGTGATGTAAATACAGTGTAACTGAGGGCAAAAACTGGCCCACTATATATGTTTTGTGACGAATTAAATTTCTGTGACTGTTTGAAGACTATGAATATTTTTCAGAATAGGACATCATGTAACTTCTATACATTAATAGGCCAGTCTCTGAATATAAGAAGATTCATGTTCCACACCAATGGTCCATTGCCAGATGTAAATCCACTACCTAGATTTCTGCGTTTATATTGATATGTGGCCATGTAAATCTTCTTTATTTTTCCCTTAGCTACTGATAAAATATGCTATCTGCCTATGCATATGAATTAGTCTAATGACTAATCAATTGATTTCTACAATGCTGGGAAGTTGTGAATCCAAGCTTGATGTTGTTACTCTACTGTAAGACACTCACAACATAATGTAAACTAACCAACAACAGATGCAACAACAGGTGGCACCTACAGAAATGCCTTTTGTATAGTTTCAATATAGTATCTATGAAACATCTATAACCATTAAATGTTGTTCTGCAAATAAAAGTAACTTGAATTCTGATGACTCAACTGAAGCCGCATAATCAATGTTAAAAGTGAGAGAACATTGTAATTTAATGAGACATTGGAAAGTTTTTAACCTCAGGGCTGAAAAAATAAAGTATTGGTAAATGCAGAAAAGCAAAATTGCCTTTACCATGAAGGACCTGGATTAAAAATGATGCATTTGTAAAGACAAGGACCCTAAATCAAAATGCCAACATCCCAGAAGGTATTATGAATACCCATGTAGTAAACTCATTCCAAAAAATTGACTAGAGCTGGTTAGAAAGTTTTCATCAAAACAGTTTTCTCTTGCAAAAATGCCATATCAATGAAACAAATTTATTAAAAATGTGCATTGATTTCACAAAACGTCCCAAGAACAAACATTTCAAAAGGGAGAAAATAGTTTCCAATAATATCATTTTGGAAAAAGTCACTTCAAAACCAAATTGTAGTTTTGAAATTTATTTTGTTTTGTTTATTTTTATATTTAATGTTTACACTATTTTCCTGGCCCGTCAGCAACTGTAGTGCATAATATGGTACCAAAATTGTACTTAATATTGATTTTCAAAAATAAAACAAAAAACTAAAATTTCACTTACAAATGAAAATTTTCATTTCATGTTTCGTCGTCTAAAGATCAAAATTTAATTTCATTAAGACTATTAAGAACACGTGCAGTCATGTCACGGATAATTTTAGAATTCTGTCACCATCTAATAAAAACCATTGGATCCATGGATTTCACTTGTTTTTGTGTGTCTCTAAATTGACAAGAAAATACATAGCTTAAAACAGTCACAAAACGCTCGCATTTATAAGAAATGACCTTTCAAGCAGTGAAATATAATTAGCTATGCTCTCTGGAGTAACGATGTCCTTTACAAAACAGGTGGTAGAGTAGCAGCTAAAACTTTGATACTCTAATGAAAGAAAGGGACAGCTGAAGCAACTTTATCACATGCTGACTGACATTCTGGTTTCTTAGAGTTGTTTTAAAACTATAGTTCTCAAACATATGTTCTTTCTACTTCGTGCCACAGACCACCTAGATTTTCCTGTAGATATTGCTCCCAGAAATACTCGCGTGGAGTGTATATCCATGTAAAGGAACAGCACAACATACACCAGTTTAGTTCCCCTTTAGCCTATGCTGTGAGTTTACCATAGTGGTGTATAGGCCTTGTTATATCCCTATGCACAAAGGTGAATTTTCAAACAATGGCTCGTTTGACCACTTATTCAAGAAGATTTTAAACAAGCTTATGTTCTAAACTGTGGGACTAACATGGGAAATGGCATAAAAGACTAGGCTGTTCCTTATATTATCTGGTGAATAACAGTATGGGTGTTTGCTCCCTATCTCTACACTACAAGCTAGTGGTCTGATTACTCTTCTCACGTACACATACTCAAGTTAGCCCTTATTGACCCAGCACAAACAAAAACAGCATCATAGCCATTGTAGCATGGGTAGCAACAGCAGAGGTATGGCTTAGGTATGTGCCAAGTACATACCCGCTGGTTTCAGGAAGAGATAATACTGCTATTTTCCTCCCATTGGTCAGCATGATTGACCAGCCGAGTGCTTTTAAATTAGGGGCTGCTGTTATTCAATAGTCCATAAGATTTTGCTATGTTTTTGTCCAAAACCTGGTAAGCCTAGAGAAAGAAGATTATTTTTTGTAATAATAGGACTGATTGCACAGAAAATAGGCTAAAGGGCAGCACAAGAGGAACCTGATTAACAAAACAGCTAGAAGTGTGAAAGAAGATCTTGATTATAGCAAACTCCCAAGGTTACCAGGGTGGAGATATAATAGGAGGTTTAACACAAGTAAGATGTAATGGGAAAGGGAGATGTATCAGAACTAAACCACCAAATGACATTCTAAACTCTCTGGTGATTCTCTCAGCCTGTGGATTAATTCTCTTTAGGAGAACAGAGGGTTGTATTTCCCTAGCTCATTTATAAGAGCCACCAATATACCCAATAAATAATCCACACAGTCATGTGAGAATACAGAGTGAATGTATAAATTACAGGTTCACTTCTACTAGCTGTTTCTGAAAAAGAAAATGTCTCTAATGGGCCAAGAGGAAGGGCCACTCTAGTTGGAGTCTGCCCCCTGTGCTTTCTTATACTGGGCCATCAAAATTACAGAAGGAGTTTAGAATTAACCGGGGTAAATCTGAACACACATTGAAAATTCCATAGCAAGGTGGTTGCAAGACGACAGTAATACACCAGGATGTCTGTTCACAATTACCATTCATGTTCATAAATACAGGGTGAAATTTACCTAGGCACCACTCAAAGTGCTAAAGAACAGACTGTGCACTTTGGAGGGTAGGGTCTGAAATGAAAGGGAGACTGTGCTTGTTTCTATATTATTTAATTATGGGCGGATTGTGTAATGCTGTATGGATAGAGCATTGGATAAGTGTCATTTTGTTTTAGAAATCTAAGTAAATAATTCAACAGGCTACTTAGCTTACTTACAGTAGAGAGGAGAGAGAGAGAGAGAGAGAACCAGTAATTTAACCCCCTTTTCTGCTTTATATCCTCTTTAACCCTCCTTTATAAATAAAGTTCACTGTTCAAGCCTTTATAATTAATTATTTTGGTGCAATTAGAATTTTTTTTTAAATTGCTTGATCAAAGTTATGTAATATTGATACTATGGTAGTGGTCCAAGGTCTCAGACAGAATTCAGGCCTCACTATGCTAAGTACCATACAAAGAGCTTGAGTTAATAGTCTAAGAGGAAGGGACTATGAAACTTTTCTTAGGCCTGGACTATACTTAAAACACAGATCGACATAGCTACAGCACTCAGATGTGTAAAAAGTCCACACCCCGGAGCAAGACAACTGTGCATACCTAATCTCTGGTGTAGACGCATGTAGGTCAAGGGAAGAATGCTTTCATTAACCTCACTACCACTGCTCAAGGAAGTGGTGTTCCTACAACAGAAAAACCATTTCCATTGCTGTAGGCTGTCTATACACTACTGGGTTATGCCAGCATAGCTACATGCCATAGCTATGCCACTACAGTCCCTATAGTGTATAAATGACCTAAGTATGGAAGAGGGTCAATCAGCTTTTAGAGACTGGAAAACTTTGCTCTTGACCAGTGTTCTCAACCAGGGATACACATACCCCTGGGGTATATCAACTCACCTAGATCAATGTTTCTCAACCTGGGGGTCATGAACCCAAGGAGGGGCTCAGCCCTGGGCAGTGGGGCTCAGGCTTCATTCTCCTGAAAGGCGTACAGTAGCCTGGAAAGTTTGAGAACCACTGCTCTAGACCATACTCCCTTTCATAATATAACAGGTGGTCAAAATTAGTTCTCCTAGGGCTATTGAAGGACTCCAATGGGCACTGGATCATCAAATTAATTTATCCTATGCAAAAAAGTGATCAGCTTCTTCTTAGCAATTAATAAAATGCAGAAAGTAACGCTACATCTGTATAGAGATCCGATCACCTCCGATGATACATGTAATTCTGAAGCATAAGATTGTTTTTTGACTGAGGGAGAAAAAAAATTGCACAACTTCAGCAGAAGCTTTTTATTGCAATTCTGATGGGGTTTTTTTGTTTGGGTTTGTTTTTTAACCTATGGCAATGGCTGTAATCTGTTTCAAATGTGCGCTGTTAAGCATAAGAACGGATGGCTGCAAGGTTGACTTTCTTTGGAACAATAATTATTTATGACACTTTATTACAACAGCTCCAAAACATATGGTTACCTTATTAGAAATTAAAATTCATTTTCATATAAATCTCAGCATGATATTGCACCAAAATAACTGAAGTAACTCCAGGGGACAGCAAATAATTTCATTTAAACTGTTCTAGGGCATGGCAGTTGCAATATGAAATTTAAACTGATTCACTTGTAAATACAAAAGCTATTTTTGATAACACAAATAATCCATTTACAGGCAAGCACAGGCACAAATGTTACCATTTTCCTACAAGTTTCTGAGCCTACATAATTTATTTCTTACTCACAAGGTATCATTAATTTGTTTACTGTTTTCCTTTCCAAACCTGTTTTCCAATTAGAAAATGCACTTGCTCCGCCTTTCTAATGTGTCATTCATACATTTTAAAACCAGAAGAGACCATTGTGATCATCTAGTCTGACCTGCACATTGCAGACCACAGAACTTCACCCACCCCCTCCTGTAATAAACCCCTAACCTCTGGCTGAGTTACTGATGTCCTCACATTAGGATTTAAATACTGCAAGTTACAGAAGATCCACCATTTACTCTAGCTCAGACCAGCAGGTGCCCAATGTCCCATGTCGCATAGGAAGGTGTAAAAACCTGAGGGTCTCCGCTGATCTGACCTGGGGGAAAATTCCTTCCCAACTCCAAATAGGGTGATCAGTTAGACCCTGAGCATGGTGGCAATACCCACCAGCCAGTTGCTTAGGAAAGAATTCATAGTAGTAAGCCAGAGTCCTCCCCTTCTACTGCCCCATTAGATTGCTGGTATTTAGAAAAATCTGACCTCTACACTACAAGTTTCATGCTCAACATCAAGCAGAAGAAGTCTCATTGTAATAAAGGCTGATTACTTACAACTGCATAAGGCTGACTGATTATTAACAAGCTGTAGCTTGTGATCCATTTATAAAAGACAGGTTTGACATTATCCAGTGATTAAGATGACCATAAGAGTGAAAACATGCAGTGTTGTTGTATCCGTGTTGGTCACAGGATATTTGAGACACGAGGTGGGTGAGGTAATATCTTTTATTAGACCAACTTCCGTTGGTGAGAGAGACACGCTTTCAAGTTTAGTTTTATCCCACAGGAGTAAATTTCAACTACAAAGAATATAATTGCATATTCAAATTGGCACTGTCAAATAGTTTGGAACTAAAATGTAGGTTTGACTTAAAGGAAGGTTTACAAAATCCAAATGTTTGAGGCACTTTTTTTAAAGTCTCAGTGAAAAGAGTGATTTTTAATGTAAACGTCCCCCACAGTGTTATGAACCAAAACAACACTTGATTTGTTCTTTGAAATGAGAATGTGAAATTATCTACAGAAAGTGAAACAAAGAAGACAAGATGAAAGCAGTGCATAAAAGAATACAAAGGATTTAGACCCTCACCCTACAAAGTCTTGCACATGTTTAACTGTACCCACCATGAGTAGACAATGAAGTTACTCATAGTGAGTAAAGTTAAGCACATGTGTAAGTTTTTGCAGGATCCAAGCCCATACATGTTGCAAGGTAAATGGGATTTAAAATTACAGACGTTCTCCTAATTCAACGTATCAGTAATGAGAATTTTTTTTAAATATGATGTTTATTTTCAGTGTGCCTTCTTAAATATATTTTGGGGTAGAGCAGAATCTGGGGTGTGATTTATTATGGAATAAACTGTATGCTGGCTACAGAAAATGTTAACATCTAGTGTGGAATGCTTTTGTGAAGAGAAGACGACAAACAGAAGGATAATCATTAAAAATTGATCCAGAAGTCAAGCCAATGGACATCAGCCAAAAATACAGTCATATATCACTGCCATACAGAAGGTTTAAGTGATACGATATAACATTAATGTTATCTCCAGAACCACAGTGTAATGAAACTGTATCCATTACAATGAAAACAATATATAGAGGAAGAAAAAAAAAAACAGCAATAGATTTTATTTATTTTGTGTAGCAGGAAGTGTGTCCAGCTGTCGAAACTCAGCATATTTTTAATTGACTTCTATCCTTTGGGCCCTATTCACCACTCCTTATTCAACTAAAACTCGGAGTGATGTCAACAGGAGCTCTGTCTGAGTATGCACAGCATAATAATGGCTCATGTTCAGCAAGTACTTAATCAAAGGATTAAGTCTGACCTAAGGAAGAGAGGGTGGTTTTCTAATTCTACCTACAACAGATATTGTGCAGTGTCACACACAGCTTTTTGTTGTTGCTGCATACTACGCAACATGGTTACTTAAAATGAAAATAAAAAATGTTTTTAAAAATGCAGACATCCGCACCTCCATTTCTAAGCTGTCTGAACTATATTGTATTTACTCCCTATGGATGGTAATAACTCCTTAGTAATTAGAAAACACTTTCTTTCCCATACAACTGTTTTGTTTGGGTTTCCCTTATGTACGCATTGTAAATTGACAGTTTTCTGGCAGGGCATCCCCAAATTTTGCCAGGCCCCTCAACTTTGGAACGAACTCTCATTCTTCTGAAGCAATCAAATCTGCAGACTTTCATGACATGCCACAAAGGCCATAGTTAGAGGATGACAGAACACATTTCTTGAATTACTGAAATTTCAACAAAAAATTTTAATGACAATTTGTGGGGGGGTTTAAAAAAATGCTATTCTCTAGTGCTGTCAAGCGATTAAAAAAATCACGATTAATCACATGATTTAAAAAGTTAATCGTGATTAATCACACTGTTAAACAATAATAAAATGCTTTTTATTTCAATTTTGTTGGATGTTTTCTACATTTTCAAATATATTGATTTCAATTACAACACAGAATACAAAGTGTACAGTGCTCACTTTATATTTATTTCTGATTACAAATATTTGCACTGTAAAAAAATATAGTATTTTCATTCACCTGATACAAGTACTGTAGTGCAATCTCTATCAAGAAAGTTGAACTTACAAACGTAGAATTATGTACAGAAAAACTTCACTCAAAAATAAAACAAATGTAAAACTTTACAGCCTACAAGACCATTCGGTCCTATTTCTTGTTCTCCCAATCACTCAGACAAACGAGTTTGTTTAGATTTGCAGGAGATAATACTGCCTGCTTCTTGTTCACAATGTCACTTGAAAGAGAGAACAGGCATTCACATGGGACTTTTGTAGCAGGCATTGCAAGGTATTTACATGCCAGATGAGCAAAAGATTCACATGTTCATTCATGCTTCAACCACGATTCCAGAGGACATACGTCCATGCTGATGACAGGTTCTGCTCAATAATCCAAAGCAGTGCAAACCGATCCAGGTTCATTTTCATCCACTGAGTCATAGGTAACCAGCATAAGCTGATTTTCTTTTTTGGTGGTTTGGGTTCTGTAGTTTCCGCATTGGAGCGTTGCTCTTTTAAGACTTCTGAAAGCATGCTCCACATCTTGTCCCTCTCAAATTTTGGAAGGCACTTCAGATTCTTAAATCTTTGGTCGAGTGCTGTAGCCATTTTTAGAAATCTCACAATTTCTACCTTCTCTGCGTTTTGTGAAATCTGCAGTGAAAGTGTTCTTAAAATGAACAACATGTGCTGAGTCATCATCTGAGACTGCTATAACATGAAATATATGGCAGAATGCAGGTAAAATAGCCAGAGACATACAACTCTCCCCCAAGGAGTTCAGTCACAAATTTAATTAACACATTTTATTAATTAGCATCATCAGCATGGAAGCATGCCCTCTGGAATGGTGTCCAAAGCATGAAGGGGCTTATGAATATTTAGCATATCTGGCATGTAAATACCCTGCAATGCCTGCTACAAAAGTCCCATGCAAATGCCTGTTCTCACTTTCTGGTGATGTAAATAAGAAGCGGGCAGCATTATCTCCCATAAATGGAAACAAACTTGGTTGTCGTATCGATTGGCTAAACAAGAAGTAGGGCTGAGTGGACTTGTAGGCTCTGAAGTTTTGCCTTTTTTTTTTAATGCACTTATGTAACAAAAAATTGATATTTATAAGTTGCATTTCCATGATAAAAAGACTGCACTACAGTATTTGTTTGATGTGAATTGAAACATACTCTTTTGTTTATCATTTTACAGTGCAAATATTTGTATTAAAAATAATAATATAAAGTGAACAGTGTACCATTTGTACTATGTGTTGTAACAGAAATCAATATATTTGAAAATGCAGAAAATATTTAATAAATTTCAGTCGGTATTCTATTGTTTAACAGTGCGATTAAAATGCGATTAATCATGATTCTTTTTTTTTTTTAGTTAATCACATGAGTTAACTGCGATTAATTGACTACTATTTTCCAACCAGCTGATACGTATATTTTCACTGCATATTCTGAGGATAAATGGAGGTATCTGAGGATTGAAAGCTGGGGAAAGTGAGGTACCTACAATGTATTTATTTATTTTGCTGGAAGGAGTTGTTTGGTTACATGTGATATGAGGAGGTTCAGCTGCTGGATTTTCTTTGGCTACATCTACACTTACAGCAGCTTGTAAGAGCACAGGCATTCCACGTGTAGCTACACATGGCAGTGAAAGGCTCTGGCAGTGAGGAAAGGGTCCGGAAGTGGGGAGCTCCCTGTTTCTTCCTCACCTCCAGAGCCTTCCCTATTGCCAGAGCCTTTCACTGCGGCAGGGAACGGGCTGCGCAACACTACACTGAAAATAGTAGTGTAGACATGGGAGACACTGCTTTGGCGCATATAGAGTTGTGTTGGGCGGAGGTGGCCAACCTGTGGCTCCGGAGCCACATGCGGCTCTTCAGAAGTTAACATGCGGGTCCTTGTATAGGCACCGACTCCGGGGCTGGAGCTACAGGTGCTAACCATTCAGTGTGCCAGGAGGTGCTCAACGCTCAACCCCTGGCTCTGCCACAGGCCCTGCACTCACTCCACTATGCCACAGGCTTTCCTGCCCTCTCCCCTGAGCTTGCCATGCCCTCGCTCCTCCCACCCCCCACCTCCAGAGCCTCCTGCATGCCATGAAACAGCTGCTCAGAAGGTGCAGGGAGGGAGTGGTAGGCACTGGTTGGCCGTGCTGCGGGTGGGCGCTGGCAGCCTGGCCCCCCAGTGTAGGGTATATATACCCTCGGGGTTCAAGCATGTAGAGCACTCTAGTCTACGCTACTCACCTAAGGCATGTCTCACTCTCTACACTGCTATTTATATCTGTGCTAGCTGGGCAGGCAGTATCTATAATCTACATGCCGCCATAAGTGTAGACATAGCCTATATGGTAACATTCATGTTTCTAAAGAAGCCTTAAGGGAGCATACAGCCCAGAACAGTTTGTTCTTTCAAACCAAAAGAAAAGAAATGTGGGTCAAGTTAGAAAAATGACTGCAATGCTGGCATCTCAAGAATCCATGTTTATTGTATCTCAGGGCCAGGTCCTGATAGCACTTCTTCAGTGGGACTAAGGCTATCTGACTACTCCTGGGGTCAGACATTACTCTGTAAGAGTAAAGGTATAAGAATCTGTTCCTCAGTCATCTCTGTATCAAACGTGCTCAGTTTACAAGTAAATAGATGTGGGAGGCATCCAACTGCCAGCTCTGCAATCTGGAATTTCAGAGTCAAGTTGGAGTCTCTCCTTCCTGCATATCACAAAGGCTCTGCAGGCCAAGTTATCCATCAGTTTTAGCTGTGCAAACCCATTGTTCTTCAAACTCTGACTGCAGAAGCACCTGTGCAACCCCAATGCTTTCAAACAACAGTAACAGTTCTGTTAATGACACATGAGCTGGAATATGATCCAGCTCACTCTCTCTTAGCACGGTAGGTGCTGAAGGGCTAACAGGAATTATTAAAAAGCAGTAAAAATGGTTGTGTGTCTTTCTGTCATCAGATCTGACACTGAATACATACATAAGAAGTTGATGAGAGGAAGTACGTTTACACAAGACAGGTGTAAGGCGGGGTGCATTCTGTCTCCTTTTCTGTTTATGCTAGTCATCGACTATGGATTAAAACAATGTGACAGTGATACATATGGCCTAAAATGGAACAATTCAAGGCTATTTGATCTAGACTTTGCTGACGACATCATTCATCATCAATGAAGATGCCAACGGACTACAAAAATGAACAAACCAAGTAATGGAGAAGAAAGGTTTGAGATACAATGCAAAGAAATGTAAAGTCATGTTAATGGGGACTATAGGGACAGAAATCAAAATTGAAGAAGAGAAACTGGAGAAGGTGGACAATTTTATGTATCTTGGAAGTACCATCAGCCAAGATGGTACTAGTTCCAAAGAAAGAAGAAGAAGAATCGAGAAGGCAAATGTTTTTGAGTCTTCCAAATGCAGCATCTCCCTCAAGAAAAAACTGAACATGTACAAAGCAATTTTTATTGCCATCACAACATATATTAGTGGGATATGGCAACTTACCAAGAAAGATATGCAAAAGCGGGATGCATGTCTGAGAAGAATATTGGGAATAACAGAGATAGGAAGACGAATTAAGAAGTCAGAGAAATGACTGGACAAGGCACCCTCTCACAAATAATCTACAAAAGAAGACATCAGTGGCTGGGACATGTGCTGAGAATGGAAAAAGAACGCTTACCAAAAACCGCCCTTGAATGGAAGCCAGAAAACATAAAAAGAGAGGAAGATCGCAAATAACATGGAAATGCATAGTTCTGAATGACATCAAGCACCTCAACATGAAATGGGAAGATTTGGAGAGAACGGCAGTTGACAGGCAAGGATGGCAAATGTGGGTAGCCCAATGTGCAGCAAAGCATGGGATGGAATAAGGCCTGAGGTAAGGTTTACACAATTGATTTTCAAAGATCAAATACATTTTAATCCTATGTTAGGCATGCATCTCTCTGCCCTCTCTAATGGGAATTTTTTTGTTATAAACTTTAAATACGGCAAACATTGGGTTCCATCCATCTCCACACCCCAAGTTTGGGCTTGAAACCAGAGCTGGCCAAGACTGGGCAGTACGATTGGCAGGGCTGCCGCAGAGCCACAGACTCTGGGAGCCCTGTGCAATACAATTGGCAGGGCTGCCCCTGAGCCCATATCTTGGAAGCCTGGGATCCCCACCCCAGGGCAGTCTATGTGGCAGGGATGCCCTGGGGCCAGAGGCCCTGGAAAGCCAGGTTCCCCAGGAGCCAGGCAGGTTTCCAACAGAAAATTCCCTGTTATTCAACAAAAGTTTGTTGAACCTCAGATGTTTCTGACAAACGCTTTGGGTTCAATGAACCAGGATTTTCCAATTAAACTCAGTTTTGCTGGAAAACTCCTGACTAGCTCTACTTGAAACTAGCAAAGCCCCTTTAAATGTACATCCTTGCTGGAGCACCTTCAGCTGTAATAATGTCAGCAGAGTTGTGGGAAGAATATTCATTTATTAATGGCTGGTGCAGATTCTGTAAAGAGAGCATTCTACTCTGGTGACTGAGGGTTGAAATCTGGGAGAAGTGATTGGAGGACTGACTGCAGCATGTCTCGCCATATCCATGTTTTTAGCTTTAATCTAAGCAGCACAGATACCAACAGCAATGAAGCCATGGGAACATGGACTTCAGGGCAGGCTGGCTTGCTTGAGTAAGTCCCAAAAGTCCCAGGAGGGCTTGTACTGTCCATTCTGCCATCGCTTCACTGCTATTGATATCTGAGATAGCTGAGCCAGCTTTAATCCAGCTATGTATACACATGCTGCAAACCACACACCCCAGTTGTAGTGTAGACATACTCTGAGCTATCACAAACTTTCCCTGTATTTAGAATAGGAAGTAACTGATATTTTAATTGTTTTTTTGCTATTGTTATTATCATACTCATTTACTCTTTATATTATGGTAGCGTCTAGAGGATATGACATTGGGGCCCCATTGCTCTAAGCATTGTACGAACACCTGGCCTGAGACAGGCCCTGCTCTATGGAGCTTAATATCTAAATACAAAACGATGGGAGAAAGGAAGTGTTATCTTAATTTTACAGATGGGAAACTGAGGCATGCAGATGAAAGTGATTGGCCCAAAATTTCACAGGGAATCTGTAGCAGAGCTAGAAATTGAATCCAGGTTTCCTGGGTTCCAGTCCAGTGTTTTAACTACAAGACCATCCTAAAAATCACTGTGTGGCAAAAATTGGTAAGTGCTGAAATTTTGATAAAAAGTACTGTATTTGAATGTGTCCCTTTTACAGAACAGCAGCAGCAAAACTAATAACCAAAATAAAATATTGAGACCATTCAATAAACATAGAAACACGCACTGAACAATAGACTAGTCTAATCTGGATCACCTGAAATGAATGTACAATGTAGTAATAGGTCAGTTTAAGGGAAGGAATGGTTGTTAAAATAAGGGGAAAATAAAATCAAAACAGCCAATGTCATTTTATAATTCAGATCTCATTTGAACTGAATTTATCCATTGACCGAGAAGAACATCATAACCCCAGACCTGAATTTCACTAAAGTTACCCCAGAAAAGATTACGACTTATATACTCAGACTAACTCTGAATTAATGTAGTATGCAAATTTGTTTCCACAAAAATGCCATCAAATTAAACATTCTGCATTTTAGCAATTCTAAATAAACTTGGAAGGAAGCAAAAATAAAAATATATTTAAAAAAAAGAAAACCGATGTAGTGTCCTTTGTGCCAAAAACCTTTCACCTCCAGATTGTGATTTTTTTTTTCAAATGCAGTGCTTGTGGTGATATGAAAATAAATGACAAGTCTAATTTCCTTCAACAAAACACACCTCTCTTTTGAGGGAAGCATAACACAACAACAAAAAAGGGCTTCTGTAATGAATGACACTACAAGTCTTAATGATTTAATGACTATGATTAGTCACTTAGGGCCAGATACTGCCATGCTTAATCTCACTGAATAATATCTTATTCCCTGAGTATTGCTATTTTCTTCAGTGAAACTACTTGCTGAGTAAGATAGTTTGCAACATGAGTAAGGATGGCAGAATCTAGTCCTTACCGGATATACTGTGTAAGCAGGACTGCAATACTTCAATGTTGATTTCAGTTGCCAAACTGAAAGCATTAGAAACTGAGGGCAAACTTTTTGCTCTCACTTACACAAAGGAAAATGTAGGGTAACACTAATTAAGTCAATCCAGGTTTACACCAATACAATTAAGAGCAAGCTGTTTGTAAAGTCCTTTACTTCACCACAAAACAGGTTCAACAAATGCAGCAATGCAACTTTACCAAACAAACTCATGAAACCTAAAAGCTGAAAAGGTAATTCAATCTCTATGCCATTCAATCCTTGGCCTCTCGGGTGACATTGCCAGCTATGGTGTCAATTAGTGTCCATTATCATAGTGGTTTCTAAGATGCCCACCCAACTGTGAACTGGACTGACATCACTCTCTCTCTTCACTTTATCAACTGAACCACATCAGATCATAATGTTTTTCTGTCACTGTGAACTTGAAACAGACCGAAATGAATAATCTAGAGTTGAAGACACCAATTAATCCTATCAATTCTCTGCTTCATCCAAGCTCTAAGAAGGAATCCAATTAAAATAATTAACATTTAAATACTGCAAATAATCAGAACAAGGTATTAATATGTAACAGCATAAATTGATTCTACAAAAACTGAATACACAAAAAATGATTCGCAGGGCTTTTTACTGCGAAAAAGATAGGGAATTAGCTATTTTCCACTGAAACTTCCCATCCAATTCTACAAGTTAAGACTCTATGTTAAAATAATATGATGGTAATTATTTGAATACAGTCTTCATATTCATAATTCTGCACTGTGTGTCTTAAAGAAAGGTCTACAAAACAAACAGGAAGAGTTGTACTTTTATTTTTTTTGCTAAGCAAAGAAGAATCACTGAATAACTCATTGACCTTTCAAGAAAAGAACTTTGGTTCAGTCAACCAGACACCAAGTGCACCTAAGAGGTTTCCAATTAATCCTTTAATTCAAGTTCTCTGTCTCTCCTCCAAAGTAAAAGACGAAAAATTCCTTCCGTCTGAAATACTTCTTTCTGCAGTGAATTACAAGGTTCTTAATAGTAACTAAAGGTCAGTAACATGGTTAACTCTTCTTGATACCTATTTTTATTTACCTCTAGACTTTATGATACACTGGATTTGTATAGAGACATATAAAGCCAAGAAAGAGGTGATGTGGAGATGAAAATGTTTTCTCTACTAGAGAGTTAGCAATCATCATCATCATTAGGATTAGGAAGTCAATCAGTGATTCACAGTATAGCCATGTAAAAATATAATAAAAGCTTGAAGATCATAGATTGAGACAATTTTACCTCTCAGTTTGTCTTCTGTTTGAATGAACATCCATCAATAATATTCATTCCTATCCTTCTTTTCTTTGTTTGCCTTTCCTTTCTCATAGCTTTGGAAAAATTCTCAGACGATGACCATATGGGTGCCTCTCAGAGACTGTGTTTCAATGCCAACATCTGTATAGAGATTGCCCATGATTTGCACACTGCTATGATTAAACTCAACAGTTATAGGACTGACTGAACTTCATTCCGAAGAAGAAATGAATTGACAAATAAACCAATATTGTCTCATTCTCCAGCAAGTGAACCAACACCAATCCAAGTAGTTAGTAGGTGGATGCATGGAAAGAGAGAAATAGATATAAAAAATTATAAAAAGAGCAGTGTCTGGAGAATCTAGAAACTAAAATCTGTATCGGCTGAGGATGCTCCTCAGATGTCCTATGCCACTGTCTTATGGAATGAGCACAACTTTCTTAATGGGGGACTTAAGGACTGGTCTTTTACCCACCAGGAAATGGTAACCTTGGAAAGCTTTGTGACCTTTCCATTTTAGCCATATACTACAAAATGAATATCAAGGACATCCTATCTAGGTACTATTTAATGGGTCATTTAAGGAAACTAACCAGAATTATATCTAGACCTCACACAACTTCATATACTTCCAGCCTTAACCTATCCAACTTTAGTGCTAGAAGGGAAACAAGTACTAACCACTCCCAGCCCCAAATTTAACCTGAGGAAACTTTTACACCTCCTTCCTAAGGGCTACAGAACTCTGGCTGGGATGTTCTGTCCTAAGCATAGGCCAATATAAGCAATCAGTGCTGTTCCATGGAAATTTTATTTTTCCTGTTATAAAATATTGCTGTTTGGTTATTTGATTCAAAAATATCAATTCAAATTCACAAAGCTTGTTAGTTATGTCCTATAAATGACCCATTGGGAGAAGACAGAGTGCATCGGTCACTCAGCTTTGTTAAATGAGGAAAAAATAGCTTGCAAAATACTAACAGAATGAGAATATGAATCATATAGGCTCCCTTTACTCTGGTCAACAGATGACTTTTTATATTAGATCCATCATCAAAGGAATGTTCAGCATGACATTGGTTAACCATAGTGGGAAAAGATACTGCTGTGCATCATGACAAGATAACTGGTGATTTTTTAAAATCATTTTTACTTGTGTTTTTCCTGTGAGGGAAGAGTGTTTGGTTGGTTGTTTTTTAAATACAAATACTTCTTTTTAAATTTTTACTACAGCTCTTACATTTATGATAATTTTGACATATAAACAGCCCCTTGCTCCCAACAAACTAAAAAACAAAGTGAGAGAAACATCTAACTGAAATGGTGGAGAAAAGTTAGAAACAATCTTGTCCCCCTCACTGATATCTAAGACAAAACTCCCATTGTCTTCAATGAGGGAAAGCCCAGACCCTTGCTTATGAAGCATCTAGAAGGTAAGAACGGTTATGTGGCTAAAGCACAGGACTAGGGGGTCGGGGTGGGTGTGTGTGAGTGTGTGCATGTGTGTAGTGCTTTGAGATTCTTGGACAGAAGGCATTACAGAAGTGTGAAGTATTACAATATTTATTTTAGAGGCAGCATGGTCTAGAAGAAGAATGAGCATGGCATGGAAACTTATGAACTCCTTCGGTTTAATTCTAGTTCCGCCACTAACTTGTTGCATCACATTGGGCAAACCACGATGAGTGTGATTTCCAGCCGCACACTCCCATGTGCCCACTTCTACAACTGCAAATCCCTACATGTGCAAGACCTCAAGTGTACCTGTACACATGCAACTTTGTTCAGTTGCAAATGATGGCTGCATAGAGGCATGGTTCAACACAAGGCCCTTAAATTATCCGTGCCTCGGTATCCCCATCTATAAAAAGGGGGTAATATTAATTCTCCTCCCCAAAAGGGTCTGTGAAGACTACTTAACTGACGTTAGTTCATCACTTTGAAAATGTCAAATTCCACGTTTATTATAGAGGCACAAAGCAGGTAGATGAGTCAGTGAAAGAAAAAAACCTATCACTTTTAATGAGTAAAAAGAGTAGGGTTTGTTCTCTCTTTAATACAGTACAGATCTCTAATCACCGTCTTTATTCATTGTGGATACTTTTTTTTTTTTTTTGCTAAGAAGCATCTCGATTTTTTTTAAAAATTACAGTTTTTAATGGGTGGTTATTCCGAAGGCATAACCACCCCTTTCCTATTAAAATGCTTGCTTTAACATAGATTATGCATGCTTTAACATCGCCATTTGAAAAGAAACTGTTGAGGAGAATGAACCGTCGATGTGTTTCAGATTTGTTTAAAATGTGATGATGTATTCATCAATGCTTTTAATGGACCTTGGACTCACAGTAAAGCTCTCCCATGACAAAGGCAATGCAACTTAAAAAATATAATGGTACAAAGTTACAAATATACATGAGGAAATTATATTAACTAGCAGACTCAATGCAAGTCTTTAGAAGAGATGCTACAATGTCAAAACAATGTGCAAGCAAATAAGGGGTTACAATGTAACATGAAGAAAGGCAAAACGTACATCAGCAGAAGTCAACAGCAATGACAGTACAATATGGGGAAGGAAAAACAATGCCGAACGTTAAAACACACCAAAAAAAGGTTCAAATAATGTCAGAGGAGATTGAAACCTGGAAGCTCAGAATTAATGATCCACAGAATTCTGAACTAAAGCGCCACTGTACCTAGATACGTCATAATATGAGATATTTGAACCTACATGTCTCAGAAGAAGTGATCTTATATGCCATTATATTTCAATGCTTAGGAACAACAGAACTGAATGTGGAACATTAACCGTGCTTAACATGAGCATTTTCTCTGGTTCTATAGATTTGTGTCTCAGTCTATTAAGAAGTATTTATGATTAATATTTAAATGATACAGAAATCTGATATGCTCATATGAATACAAATCTGCATGACACCCACTACTGTGGCCCATACTAAGGCAAATTCGGAGGCATATATAGGCCACCATTGATTTCAGTGGCAGCTGTGCATGCCTTTGAGAGCACAATTTAGTCAAATGACTGTGAATTGAGTGCTATTCAATAAAATAGGCAGATAGATTATAGTAATTAGATAAGAGAGACAGATCTGTGAGATAAACAGGCTTTGCACAGGGGTTTTCTATGGGTGGTTAGGGGTTCCGTATTACAAGGCAATAAGAGAGCCACTCCTTGACTAATGGATTTGTCAGGCCATAGATCCCCACTGGGGGATCTCACCTACAGATCACTACTTATGATTTAGCTCTGTGAAACACAACTCTTTGGTGCACTATAGTTCTCTTCATCCACATATCTCCTGACCTCAAGAAGCAGACCCAACCTTGTTCTGCTGTCTTTTGTTCAGTACACATTCATATAAGATAGGGTCTGGATTTGCCTTGCAAATAGTACAGCTAGAGACTCTGAGACCAACAATGTCACAAGTTCAGCTAATTTGTTCCGACAGCTTTCTGGGCTTTTTCCCCCGTTCCAATATTGCTAAGGTCTCAAATATTATTTTGAGCAAAGATGTTTAAAATGCTGCCAGATAAAGGAATTAGACAAACTGCTACAAGGTTAACAAAACACTAAATACTAATGAAAGCACTTTTCAAAATGGGGATTTCTGGTTTTATTTAGAGCAGCCAAAAAAAAAAAAAAAGTATACACACTGGGTACTCTATCATCGCTGACAAAGTGCATTATTGTAGTCTTGGTAGTATCTATTCAGCAGCTACTCCCACAATCTCTCTAGTACAGAAGTTCCTTAATATACTGTATCTTTGCTATTACCCCAAGAAGTAAATGATTGGAAATCTTTTGTATTACCTGAAAGCATGTATAGAATTGAGGGCTTGGTTTTGTTCTTTTAAGAGATGCACCAACTATGTTGTAAGACTTGGAATATTTTTGCTTTAATTTGCAGACTACCTTTGTTCATCGTGTCTAGAACAGTCCTGATCACTTATATATGGTAAAAAAATAATAATCTCCAAACAATGGGATCATTTAAGCTCATCTGATGCCAGTATAACATATCTGTTTCATATCCTTCAGTCCTGTCTCCCCATTCTTACAGTATATTTTTATCAGCTTCTCAAAAATGTCATCTCTTTTCCATCACCAGCACTGTTGGAAGGAGGAAGCTGGAGAAATAAATAGTTTAAAAAAGCCAAAAATCAAAACACTAAGAACCAAAATACTGGGACATTTTTTTAAAAAACCCACAGACTTCACAAGGCAAAACAGAATGTTGTGTATGTTGATTTATCATTCTAAAAAGATTATACAGTAATGAGTCACCCATCAAAAAATAAGAGCAAGCTATAGGAAATAGGGTTGGATTCTCTCCACCACAAAGAAGAGGATGTGAGCAAAGCCATACTGCTTTCTTTCCTGAGGCAGAATAGTGCATCATTAGCAAATAGAAGTAGCTCAGCAACACAGAACAGAGCCTCCTGGGAAATATGTCTCCTCTATACAACATTAAGACCATTCTGGAAAATTACCTGACTTGCAGGAGTTGAAGGAAGGACGACAGGTTAATGTTTCTGTGTACAGCCATAACATTTCTAACCATCAGAGGCATTGGGGATTTCTTTCTTGGTGCTGTTAGCATCACTCCCAAAACTGCCACCTCCATAATTAATTCTATAAAGATGCATCATCCCCTACACACCACCTACAGCATAAGTGCCACTGCCTGAAAGTGATATTCTGTGGAAGATCGTAACATGGCAGTGGGATTGCCTATGGACAGGCAGTCTCAGCACAGAATCATAGAATATCAGGGTTGGAGGGGACCTCAGGAGGTCATCTAGTCCAACCCCTGCTCAAAGCAGGACCAATCCCCAACTAAATCATCCCAGCCAGGGCTTTGTCAAGCCTGACCTTAAAAACCTCTAAGGAAGGAGATTCCATCTCCCCAGGTAACCCATTCCAGTGCTTCACCACCCTCGTAGTGAAAAAGTTTTTCCTAATATCCAGCTTAAACCTCCCCCACTGCAACTTGAGACCATTACTCCTTGTTCTGTCATCTACTACCACTGAGAACAGTCTCGATCCACCCTCTTTGGAACCCCCTTTCAGGTAGTTGAAAGCAGCTATCAAATTCCCCCTCATTCTTCTCTTCTGTAGACTAAATAATCCCAGTCCCCTCAGTCTCTTCTCATAAATCATGTGCTCCAGTCCCCTAATCATTTTTGTTGCCCTCCACTGGACTCTCCAATTTTTCCACATCCTTCTTGTAGTGTGGGGCCCAAAACTGGACACAGTACTGGACACAGTACAAAACAATGCTGAACAGAGGGAAATGATTACGTCCCTCAGTCTGCTGGCCATGTTCCTACTTATACAGCCCAAAATGCCATTAGACTTCTTGGCAACAAGGGCACACTGTTGACTCATATCCAGCTTCTCATCCACTGTAACCCCTAGGTCCTTTTCCTGCAGAACTGTTGCCTAGCCACTCGGTCTCTAGTCTGTAGCAGTGCTTGAGATTCTTCCATCCTAAGTGCAGGACTCTGCACTTGTCCTTGTTGAACCTCATCAGATTTCTTTTGGCCCAATCCCCTCATTTGTCTAGGTCCCTCTGTATCCTATCCCTACCCTCCAGCGTATCTACCACTCCTCTCAATTTAGTGTCATCTGCAAATTTGCTGAGGGTGCAATCCACACCATCCTCCAGACCATCAGTGAAGCATACTGTCCACCTATCTTGGTTATCTGAAGTTTCCACTCATAAATCCATATAGTGCTAGTATCACAAACACCATCATAAAACTTGGACTTTCAAAACTAAATGCATTTTGCAGCCATTTACTTAACAGTAAATTTCTCAGTGGATGCTAAGAAGTTACTTCATTGAATATCTTGTTTACCTTCACAATATGCAGAGTCCCCTTGGACAGAGATATAACCATTCTTGCATTCACAAGTAGCTTTTGTGTTCCAATTTTTGCACTCTGAATTTTCACCACATCTGTGGTCTTCTGCACAAAAGTTATGACCTGAAATACAAAGTACATTTAACCTTGTATTAGAACATGCTGAATTCAAATACTCAGTATTAATATGTATACCTCTGTATAGTTTTGCAATGCTATCCTCCAGGCATTCTAATGTGGAATTCTCCTTCATTTCGCCTGGCAAAGACTGGTCCAAATGAGCTTTTCTGAATCCATTTCATTCTTAGATACCTCTGGTAACAATGTTCAGGTTTTAGGTAGGAAGGGTAAGCAACTCCCAAGCAAATATGAATGCTACTGTACGTATTGACCAAGGGAAGATGTTGTGCATTCCTTTCTATCCATCTTTCTAGGACACAATTCATCATTGCAATTACAGTTACAATTAAGCCATACTAAATTGCTATTTTTCAACAAATTTGTATATTATAATGGAGAATCAAAAGTTTGGTTAGAAGAGCGTAAACAGCAAATGAAACTTTGCATTAGAACTGGAAGATTTATTGAAAAGGAAGACTTCCTCATATATGTTGCTACAGATTAACATGTCAGACAAGTTCTGAGTTCTATTCCATCATTTATCCTGAAAATAATATTAATGATACTAATAAAAAGAAATCTTCTACAATATACGATTTATCTCTACTTTTTCTGTGATATAGTGACTCAGCAGTGGAGTTTTTCTGTCAAGATGGATTTACCCCACCACCAATCGGAGATGATTTCTTCAGAACTTGTTCACAACTTTCATCTACAAAAACTCACCTCGCTGAAATTGTACATTCACTCTGGATTCTTGAAAACTAAGGTTCTTTCGACTCTTGAAAATGTACATACCACTTTTGAGATTTACCATGTATTTTTCAGGGATGGAATAACATATTGCATTATGAATTTCATAACAAGATTTACATGAAGTGAACCCAAAGTCTCAAAAATCTCTCTTCATTGAGATCCAAATTATGTGCTCAATTATAATTCTGTAATACTCACATCACTACATTGGAGTTATACCAGTATCAGTGAGTGGAGAGGTTTCAGAGTAACAGCCGTGTTAGTCTGTATTCGCAAAAAGAAAAGGAGTACTTGTGGCACCTTAGAAACTAACCAAT
Source organism: Chelonia mydas (assembly GCF_015237465.2). Taxonomy (NCBI): domain Eukaryota; kingdom Metazoa; phylum Chordata; order Testudines; family Cheloniidae; genus Chelonia; species Chelonia mydas. Next base: position 48,803,756 of record NC_051246.2, read on the forward strand.
TTATTTGAGCATAAGCTTTCGTGAGCTACAGCTCACTTCATCGGATGCATACTGTGGAAAAACACAGTATGCATCCGATGAAGTGAGCTGTTGCTCACGAAAGCTTATGCTCAAATAAATTGGTTAGTCTTTAAGGTGCCACAAGTACTCCTTTTCTTTTAGTGAGTGGAGAGTCTGTCTTAGGTGGTTTAGCCACAACAAATCCTTTATCTTGGGGTTTGGCTAGATGACCCTTGCGGTCCCTTCTAACCTTATATTTCAATGATTCTATGATTAGAGAGCATGATAATTGTAGGGTTTTTTCCATTTTGTTTTGTTTCTTTATTTTCCTGGGCCAGATTCCATTTCCTTTTGTTACAGAGCAGTGATAGGTAAGTAGGATTTTGGTCCTGTGTCTTCTGCATGCATTTCTTTGGAGTTTCCAATAAAAGGGAATTATTATACAATTACAAGCATGGACTTTGAACTCCACATCTCAGAATCCCAAGAACACCATGGGATTCTGATGTAAAAACACCTTTGAAGTTTTTAAACAACAATTCCCAATAAGACATTATTAAATTTATCATAATTCTAACCCACACTTCATTTTTGCAAGCAGGCCCTGTTCTTTAGGAGCATGGCATAGTTTGGGCTTGTGTGAAATGTACAACTTTAGTGCTGCCAATTTTGGTTACAAAAAGAATGGAGCAAAGATTCCCTGTGTAGAAGTTCTAGTTCAGTGATTCTAAAGCTTCATAAGCTCCCCTACAGCCAGCTAAGAAAACCTATAGGAAAACCTATAGTTCTAAGACTTATATACTGGATTTTTCATACCCCTTGCTCTTACATTGCCTAGACATTCTTTGGGGAACTTTTGAAAGCCTTAACATCTATGAAATGACATTTTTTATCTAATCCAAGCAAGTACTCATGGGCTTATTCCGAGGCTGGCTATGTATATTCAAAAATAAAATTAGTTCCAAATACCAATTAATAAACTAAAACTCTTATACACATTTTGTCACTTTTGTGCTCTTTTATTTGTAGCTTGAAAGGTTTAAGTCCGCCATCAGAGTGTGAGGTCACTTGGCAAAAGTAACACTTGTTTGGCACTTTCCAAGTATCAATGTCTATCTAAATTCCTGATGTTCTGACTAATCTTATTAATAGTAATCAGGGATAACAGGTGGCTTGCTCTTTCACTATGATCCTGCTTACAACAAAATATAGCTGTCTTTTTTTTTTTTTGCCTCCTTTAATAAAATTGCAAATATTCTTTCTAGTCTACATTCATTTCAGAGTCTGATAAAAAACACTCAGGTATTCCAAATAAAGCCTTATCAATCCTGGCTAACTTCTTTACTAGTCTAAAAGGGCAGTGTGCTTTTGACTTCACCCATTTAGGCCCTCAGAGGATTTGACCTATCGCTTTTGCCTTAGTAATTATAATCACTACTGAATACTAAATTCATCTATCCAAACAACACCTAATTTATATCCTTTCACTAGGGTTAATTAATTAAAATTCCGTTTGTCCTTTAGCTAACATATTAGAGACAAGGAATTCTGTAACATTTGCTGTGTCACATAAGATCATGAAGGATATCACCATATTTTTCTACCTAGAGTGCTAAACCCTCTTCGTATTCATACATAGTATAGGAAAATGCTTTACTTTAACTGAGCTGATAACACTACACTAGGATTTACTGTTATGTATACCACTTCTCTCTCATCCAAAACATATACACAGTAAATTTCACCTTGAGTAGCATGTTTCTCTAGAAACAGTAGTCCTTACGTTTATCTGGTTTTCTTCCCTGGACGTGATTTCTATTTTCTCTTTACCCTGCTGATCGCACTTTTCATCATTAACAACATGCTTACAAAAGTGATACTTCCCTTTTCTGGTCAGTCAGGAGTCAATAGTTTGATTTGCTCATCACCTCTTCAACTGTCCATCTCTAAATCAGAATTTTGTCTAAAGTCCTTGATTAGTTCTCAGGATCACAGGATATTTCTAAGAACTGTCACTTGCTTGTTTGCCACCTCTGAAATTCAGAAGGAATTTGATATCGATGTGCCCTCTCCTAGTTATCTTTCTTGGACCATTATAATTGCCACCTTGTGAAGTTCTCCAGGCAAGTCCTCAATTCGTTTGTTCCCCTTCTAGTTATCAACAATATCTGAGATTCAATTCTTCTCAAAATCAGCCGCTTTCTTATATCTTTTTTTTCCCCGAGCTTATAGGCTGTGATAAAATGGCAGAACAGAAAAAATTAACATTCCAGTTCTCTAACTTAACTACATTTAATTTAAAAAAAAGAAAAGGAGTACTTGTGGCACCTTAGAGACTAACCAATTTATTTGAGCATAAGCTTTTGTGAGCTACAGCTCACTTCATCGGATGCATATTTAATTTTTAATTAGAATATTTAAATATTTAATATTTAATTAGAGACTCTAGAAAACTCTTCTTGTTGTGTCACTGTGCGTTCCTAATTATAGAAGTACACCCTAGTCCATCTGTAGACTGGCTTAATGTTTGTTATTACAAGTGACTTGTGAAGCACGATCATCAGACCTGGATTTTAAAGTATATCACCTGCTGCTAGGCTCAACTTCTCATTTCCCCTAGCACTTGACTAAACTTGTTAAGAACCTTAACAAATGGGAAGTGGCAAAACATCTTTGTGAAGGCATATATATTGTTTCCACACTGTATGTCACTAGACTTTTACAGAACAAATTAAAATTGATGCTAGAAAGCCAAGGAATGTACATTAAGATACAAAATATTAAATGCTGCACTGTGGCTGTGTGAGTTAGATTGGGAGCATCCCCTGAGCAGGGATTGGCTGGCTGGCCAGGAGAAGAGGGCAATGCTTTCTTGTTTAGGGGAGGAGGGGAGAGGCAAGACTGCTGGAAGAGCAGTCAGCGTGGTGGTGGATGACTCACCACCTAGGAATGAAGGGTTTTAAAAAACAAAAGGTCAGTGGGGGCCTGGCCACTCCCTCATTCACTGGGAACAGGCTGGGCAGCAGACTCTGGTGCTTGACCACATGTAGTCAAACGGTGACCGGATAGTGGGGGAAACCCCTTCCCCATTTCAGGACATAAAAACAGGCAGCAACTGCACATGGTGGCAGGGCGGGAGTGGGGCCTGGGTTCCCTGCTCCATAGAACTCCCACATGGAAGCAGTCCAGACAATCAGCAGTGGATCAAGTGGGGAAAAAACACCTTCCCAGGTTGTTGGGCATAAAAGCAGACAGCGGTTTGGAACGCGGCAGCTGGGGCAAAGCAGGCAACAGTAGATGCACCGGGCAGGGATCGCCATCCATGAACCCAGACAAATGCTGTTCACAGTAGGGAACCTTGGTGTAGCACAGTTGTCAGTGTGGTCCAGAGATCAGTGGTACCATACACGGGGCACAGCTATGAGAAAAGTTTTAACAAATTCATACAATTCCAGGAGCAGGAAGGCCAGTCGGCAATGTGGCCCATTACAGAGGAACACGTGCTGCGGTACATGCTGTCATCGGCAACCCGTCAACTGGTGTCCTCCACAATTTCAAACCGCCTTTCAGCTATTACATTTGTCAATAGGCTGAATAGCTACCCAGATCCTTGGGGGGTTTCTTAGTTCAAAGGTTTTTGGCAGGATGGTCACGTACCAGTGGACTCAAGGAGGATTCCCGTCATCCCATCAGGATTTCCATGCTCAGGGACCTCCTTCGCAACCTTAATGTCATATGTAACAGTGCACAGGAGGTGTCCCTATTCAGGACAACATTCTTGACAGCATTTTTTGGTGCTTTCAGGATCAGTGAGCTAGTGCCTGGGTCCATCAGGGATTCTTCGGGAAAGGCTTTGGAATTTCATGATATCAGCTGGCACGAGCATGCAGTGATATTACACTTGCAAAGGTCAAAGACTGATCAAGTCGGCCGGGATGCATTCATTACCCTATGGGAGGGTGGCGAGCCTGAGGTCTGCCCCGTTCAGGCGCTGAGGGCCTACATAGCAATACGGTGAAAGGGAGATGGCCCCCTTTTTCTACACAGAGACGGGAGTCCCCTCACGGCATATCAATTGATTATCATGTTGAGATGGGGGGATAACGAGCCAGCCCATGACTTTGGTTCCCACTCATTCAGAATAGGGGTGGCTGCGGCAGCAGTGCAAATAGGTATGGAAGCACAAGCTATTCAGGCAATCGGGCGCTGGCAGTCTAATGCATACCGAATGTATGTACAACAGCAGGTGGAAAAATCAACATTAATTTGTTGGGTTCTCATTTCAGATATGGGACAGCCGGCTATGCACATGAGGGTGCGTATCTGTGGGCACAGTATTGTGTTTTGGGGGCATAGGCATGCATCCAGGTTGCCAGAGGGCTTCCAGCTGGGATTCAGTGGCAAAACACTACTCAGTTGGCACGCACGAAGGGGCATTTTATGGGATCAACTAATACCACTATTGTATGCTGTGGGGGCATATAACAGTGGCCACCGGATATATTGGTGATACACCTGGGAGAAAATGATCTGGGAACACTTAAAGGGGTGGAGCTAATGCTTTGAACTAGGAGGGACCTGATGCAGATCCTGGCAATTTTTCCAGGTGTTAACATTGTCTGGTCAGATATGCTTCAGTGCAGGGTCTGGGGGGAGCCATGAACCCCACCAGGATGGACAAAACCAGAAAGTATGTAAACCGGGAAGTAGCCAAGTTCTTGTTGCCCTAGGGGTGTGGGGGGGGGAACAACAGTAATTTCACATCCTGGCATATTCTGTGGGGCCCCAGAGTTATTTTGGGAGAATGGGGTGCACCTGTCAGACTCAGGTGCTGCCATATTTTTGGCTGATACAAAAGAGGGCATTGGGAGATGTCTGGGAACCCAGCTGGGTGTGGGGAGGAGGCAGCCAAGCTAATGGCTGGCGCCTTCTTGTGGCAGATGTTCAGTGCAGGTACTCCATAAATTAAGGCACAAAAGAATGGAAAAATGGCTTGGAAAAGGAATTCAGGAGAGATGCTTGGTAATTGAGCAAGCCGGGGGCAGTTGGGGACTCCTATGATTGGTACAGCAGGGAGCCAACCCCTCCCCTCCTCATTATAGTCCACTTTAACCCAGTGATGAGCTGCCAAAATCTTAACAACCGGTTCCCTATAAAAAGGGTTCTAATTTAAGGGATGTGCCAAGAGGTGGAGAGGGCGGGGGAATAGTGGCAGGGAAGAGATTGCACAGAGGCAAAAGGGGGTTGTTGAAGGGGGTGCAGTGGCAGGAAGGGAGTGGCACAAGGGAGAAGTGGGCAGGAGGGGGCTGTTGCAAGGGGCTGGCAGGTGGGGGGGGGTGTATGTGCCTGGGGTTGTTGCAGGGGGGTGAAGGTGGCAGGGAGGGGTTTGCACAAGGGAGGCGTGGGCAGGAGGACCCGAGGTTGATGCAGGGGGTTTTGCGGGGTGGGGCGTTTGCCCAGAGGCAAAAGTGGCAGGACAGTGTGGCTTGTTGGGGTAGGGGGTTCACAGAGGAGAAGGTAGCTGGTCAGTGGGTGTCAGAGGGGGTAGCACTGGCTGGGGGAGGGGTGCCCGGGATGCTCCCACATACACCATTCCTCAGGCCAGGGACTGGACCTACCCACCCCCCCGGCGCTCCACAGGCCTATGCGGCTCCCCACGGCCCGGCTAGGTACCTTGCAGGTGGAGTAGACACCCAGATTCTCCGCCCAAAGAGCAGAGCACAGCTGCGCCTTCTTCCCTGCGCCGCAGGCCGAGCCGAGCTCCCCGCCACCCCCGGAACTCTCAGCGACGGCGCAGGCAGCCAGCCCCCCTGCGCCCGAGCCAGGCTCCCTGCCGCCCCCGGGGCTCTCACTGGCGGCGGCAGTAGCTGCCGCTGCCGAGAGCCCCAGGGGCAGCAGGGAGCTCGGCTAGACCCTCCCCTTCCCCGCTCCGCCGCCGGCTGCTCCCCTGGGGGGCGGGACTGGCCACGCCGCAGGCAGCCCCTCTGGAGCCGGGAGGCAGGGAGCAACAGCAGCCTTGTGCTCCACTATTTAAAAAATATTGGGGGGACACCGCTTTTTGGCACCCCCAACCACTTGGCACCCTAGGCGGCCACCTAGTCTGCCTAGTGATTGCACCGACCCTGCCCGACAGACCCCCAGGAAGTCCCACGCCTACCCAACCCCCCCCCCATTCCCCATCCCCTGACCGCCCCCTCCAACCGCTCCCTGCCCCTTATCCAACCCTTCCTCCCAGCCCCGGCCCGGCCCCCTTACCATACTGCTCAGGGCAGCGTGCATGGAAGCTGCACGGCCCACTGGAGCTTGCAGCCCCACCCGCTCAAAGCAGCAGGAGCTGCAGAGCTGCCCAGGAGCGATCCAGAGCGCTGGTGCCGGCAGCGCAGCACGCTGAGACTCTGCGAGAGGCGGGGAGAAGGCGGGGAAGGGGCTCAGGGAGCCGTAACAATTTTTAACAATGGGTTCTAAAACTTGTTCAAAATTTAACAACTGGTTTGCGTGAACCGGTGCAAACTGGCCCCAGCTCACCACTGCCTTAACCCCTCTTACGAGGGGGGTAGTCGGTAAGGTCCCTGGATGAAGGGGGGGGAGGGGAGCTCGTGGAAGCCCCCACCCCCCAGAATTGGCTGGAATTGGTAAGGTCCCAGCAAGAGAATTGCTGGAGGGACCTGGATGAAAAGGGGGGAAACTGGTGGAAGCCCCCCCAAAAATTGGCTGTAATTGGAGGGTACCATCAGTGGATCTGCTGGAGGGACATAAATTGTGCACGTGCACTGCACATTTTATCTACTGGGTTAGTCCCAGACATCTATCTAATAATAAAGTTGTGTCCTGATTAAACCCATATCTAATGTTTCTTGTCATTCTTTCAGCATAGCCAGACAATCACTTTAAGCAGGGAGCGGTTTTTGCAGGCATTATTCCTCTGCACATGTAAAGTAGGTTTCACATGCCAGGGGAAAATACCTAGGAAATGCAGTTATGTCTCTTCTAGATGCACATCTACATCTTTGCAGCTCTGGATCTGTAGAGGAATGAAACTGTTTCTACATTCCTACTAGACTATGGAGCCTGGAGTACTGCAGTCAGCATTGGCATGACTGACTCTGAAACCCTCCTGCTAGCAGCCAAATTATGGGTGCCTGCTGTGTGGATATACTGTGGGGGAATGGGGATTCTTATGCTCTTCTCACCCCTAGAGGCTCCGATTCAGCAAAGCACTTAAGCATGTGCTTAAATCCATCCATAATCAGCAAAGCACTTGAGCACATGCTTAAAGTTAGGCACATTCCATTGATTAGTTGATTAAGTATGTGCTTAAATGCTTTACTATACAGGGATAGCAGAGACTTCAATGCTTTGATGAATTGGGACTGGTACATATCTATTCATGACGGCAATTACTGAGCACTAAACAAGTAAATAATGAATTCAAAAGAATACAAATAGCAAATTTTGATTAGATCTCTGCAGTAATAGTGCATTTTTCCAGTTCCTTTAAAATATCGAACACAGTAAAAACTATCTGAACTACCATGTGATCTTGGAATTCCCAGCTTCCAACAGGACTAGTGAACAACAGAGTTCATACACCCATACTGGGTAGGTAAAAACTGAACTGTCAAGGTTTCAGAATATTCAGGAATGTCGGATCCAATACTGTTGGCCATTCTCTCAATATAAGAAAAGGCTGAAAAAGAAAATAATTGTATCCCAGCAAAAAGGCACTTGGAGAGGATTTAACAGGATCACACAAAATTTTAAACAGAACTGATAATCTCAACTAATTTCAGTTTAACACAGATGACAAGGCAAGTGAGCATGAATTAAAATTACAGATCAACACATTCACAACAGATGTCAGGAACCAATTTTTTCCCCCACAAAAATTCAGGAATTTGCAGAACAGCCCTCCAAAGTCATGCAAGACATTTAAAATACGGGATTAAATACTGAACAGAGTGTCTAGATTTTTCATGAGCCTGATGACCTCTCTTTTTCCAAATATTTCTGATTATGTTACAATGTCCTTTGTCAATGTTGTTGATTGATTGCTTGAGCTACAGTTTATTTTTTCTCCCCCACTGAAAGAATATTTGTGTCTTTTTATTACTGTTTCTACTAAGTGGGGCCTACCACTTGATGTTAGTTGACTGCATCATGACTAATAAGTTAAACAAACTATAAAAGTAATCACATTTCATGCTTCAGGTGCATGGTGCCAGGAAAAAACTGCACAATTGTCGAGGACTAACAATTTCGAAGCAGGCTATCTAAAGTTAGACACTATTACCCCGATCCATAAAGGTATTTAGGCTCCTAACTTCCATGGACTTCAAAGGAAGTTAGAAGCCTATATTCCTTTGTAGATATGGGCCTATAGGCCAAATTTTAAAAGATACTTAGGCACCCAGTGGGTTTTTGAAAAGTACCTACATGCTTAAGTCCCATTGTATAGGGCTGGAAGCAACATATCCACAACCCCGTTAACTTTCATGGTCCTCTCCGATAAATCTCTCCTCTTTCTGGGGCTTTCCTAGCTGTTTTGCTGATGCTCTTACTAAACTTTCCAAAATTCCTGGCTATCTGTCTTACATGATCCCCAAATCCTACCACCTGCTTCCTCACAGGTTGTCAATCATACTCTCATTGACTGTTCCATACTTCAGAGGCTTTTAATTTTTATTTATTTATTTAAAGGCTCGGTGATGTTTCATTTCCAGGGGTAGTTCAATGTTCTACATGTCAAAAGTAGTTTCACCCTCAAAACTGTTACAAATGCAAATTTGTGTCAACTATTATTGCATAAGCTTGTATATCAGAGGGCAAACTCAGATGAAGAATCATGTAATTCTGAACTAGCAACCTCAGCCTTTCATGATGTGAAGCAGTATTACTAGGCCACGAGCAGCTAGACTCTTCTGATTCCTTTCAGATCTTTGGAGATTGCAGACCCAGAGCTCAGAGGTGTGACATCAAACATCCTTACTAATTCTTTTAATGTATGTGAAACTATTTCAGCAAATCTGTGTTGTGCAGTAGTTATGTAGCAACACAAGAGTGTTTCAAGGTTTAATTAGCTAATGTGTGACAAATGCTTTGAGGATATAAAGCACTTTTTAAATCTTACACATTTTTGTAGCTATGTGTAGGAAGTAACTAATTCATACTTCTCAACCTCCATCAGAGTCTTAATAAAATTAAAAACTTGAAATAGCTCACGTTCCCACAGCAATGCACAAGAAATGTTTGATTTCTGGTTCTGAGAAAGCAAAATGCACTCCGTTTTTCTTGTGGTCAGAAAAATCTTGAGCCTCACAGCTAGACAGGGAGAGATAAGAAATATGCTAATTGAAGTGCCTCCTTGAGCTGCAGTTTTAAAATCAGAAACATTTTTTTTAAACTAATAAATGTAACGGTGACAGAAGCCATATTTTTGCATTACACCACTGTTTTCTTCAATAAAATGCACATTTCAACTCATCCGGAGTATTCTACCATTGCTGCCAACCAGTGTCAGTAGCCAATCTAAATCCATCAGCCAAACCATGTTACTGGATACTGAATAGAAATTACTTTACATAGAAATTGAGCGTTTCTCACCACTTCATTATCCTCCCTCCCCCACTCTCTTAAGGAGGAGAGGATGATTGAACAATCTGGGTTTGCTGGGGTTGGCGAGACACAAGAAACTGTAAGCAGTAACACTATAAAGAACCCTTGTGAAACTTTATTTATTTATTTGAACCGCTCATTGGACAAGGGAAGGAGATGTGGAATCCAATCTATCATTCAAAATGACTCATTATCTCTAGCAAAGAGACCAACATTTAAAAGAGGCACAACACATTTTTGCCCAACTATTTTACTGTTGTTATTATATCTGCCTTTTGGCAATAAAAACCTAGGGTGACACTAAAAACGATAAAGATTTGTGAAAATAAGTTACAAATTTGTTCCTTTTGTGCTGATAATTCTTCTTTGATTTTAAAACAAGCCCAAGTTGTGTGTAATGGTACAGCTGTGAATTTTTCCAGTCAGTCAAGGTTATAAAATAACTATGCACTACAACTGTACTTTTACATCAATGTCCACTCTGCTGATGCATTGTCATGTGAGGAACCCACACAGCTGGATATATTACTAGTAATTAGTCAGGCACAGATCCTGCACATGGCTCTGGTCATGCACACCCCTGCATCCAGGCAGATCCATTCGCAGGGTCTAGCCCCACATGTTTTATGCTAGAGTGTCACTATACAGGAAAACTCTTTATTCTATTTGATCTACTACATCTTCTCTACTATACCCCAATCACAGTCATTTCAGTAAAACACAGAAATGGTGTCATATGAATAATTTAGATGCCACTATATTATAAATGTGTGGGGAAGGAGGGAGAGAGAAAGAGAAAGGAGAGGAAGAGAGAGAAAGAGAAAGAATCATCTAAAGTAATGACTTTTCTAACCATCTTCAACAATAATGAGTGAGTAGCAAGTCTACCAGCTGGGTCTATTACAGTATTTCACTGGTACTTTGCTGACTCACAATGTGAATCTATGTAAATAACAGATTTTTCTTCTCCCATGGGATATCATATATTATTCTAGGCACTTAATTAGTACAGATATGGCCACTATGAAAAACCCTGTGGTGGACACTGTATGGTGTAAGAATGTATTATCACAATGCTATCATATTTTCTTCCCCCTTTTCTCCCTTTCCCCATATTTATTCATTCAGGAGACTGTAAATTATTTTGCTGTAGTTCAGCATCCAGCAAAGCACAGGCTGCCAAAATTCTGGCAACCTGACCGTAAGAAGATTTGGACAAATAAATGTTGGGGAGGACAGGGGAAAAGGAGAAAAAGAAGGAAAGCATATGATAACATTGGTGTAGTATGGTGTGGTATGGTATAAGAACCTGCCCATTGCTGTACTAAATAAGCACTTAGAATAAAATGACTGAACCCCCCCTAGTGAAAACATAAATTGACAGAGACTTGCTCTATAGGTCAACAAGTGTAAACTGTTGGATTTACCATTTCACTATGGATGACACTTTATTGGTAACCAATAAACATCCACTGGAAAATCCAACTGATCATTTTTGAAGTTTTCTGGATTAAATATATTCTGAAAGGCAAATGTAAATTACTGTATGTTTCTTTGCATATTTGCTACAACACTCCATTTAGGACTTCAGTTAATACAATGATTCCAAATGACTATATTAAATATCACGTTTCTTCCCCAAATCTCTCTCTCACACACAATAAAAGTAGACTACACGCTCAAAGAGCGGTGGTCCTGCAGATTATTAAATGCTCTGCCCCATTCCAAGTTCTTAAATGCTTTGCTGAACTAGGAACAGTGTGTTGAAACACTGCAGATCAAACCCACAGAGAGAATTATGTGCTTCCCACCTGTTACACTTGTGGGAACTGAAGCCCTAAACGTTATCATAAACTCTGTTATTTCTTCAGGTTTCACTAACTGATTCAAGATGTAACCCAACAGAAGATGTGTTCTGTTTAAAGAAAAACCCCAGTGTAATATATTAGATATTCTGTTCAGTATATCCAGTTATCAGGAAGACAAAATGAATAAAAAAGAACAAAAAATAAACAAAATCAGAGAGGAAGCTGTCATCTTCACATTCTGATAATACAGAATAGGACTCAACATCAGCCTCACCATTTGATAACACCAGAAATCAGAGTTCATAGAAGCGGCAGGGACTTTTCCTTCTTTTATGTCTGAAAACCACCTGTAGGCGTGCACATTCATGGCACTGTATAATATAATTCAAAAAAACATACCTAGGGTGACTACCTAAAAAAAGGTATCCACAATAATATTATAGAACCTACCTCCATAGTTACAGATCTTATGTTTCTTCTTTGAAGTTTGCAGATTTCCAATGTTTTTAAGTAACGAAGCTGCACTAGATCAAACTGGGCCACCTGCTACAAAGCATCATTAAGACAGCGACCCCTCAGAGATAGGCAGCAGCAACATTTACTGCTTACTTCAACAGCTACAGGTGTTTCTAAAAACTGCTTAAAAATTGATGATGTCTATATGGTTAGAAACTAATCCGGTAAGCTACTTCAAATGTGCAGGCCCCTGCTATCACATGGAGTTGCTTGCAAGATCAGGGCCTTCGTCAGTAAATATTTAATTACACACATACACTAATTAAATATTTATTGACTAAGGCCCTGATCTTGCAAGCTAGACAGAGATAGATAGATAGATAGATAGATACAGAGTTTTCCCTTAATGCGTAATATGGAAGCTTCCCTTAAGAAAGTAATATGACAAAACAAAACCCCAGATCCAACCACCTTCAAAGTTAGGATCTGGACTGAGATCTGAACTTCACACTAGCTCTTACCTCTATAATAGGCCAACCGAAAATCCCATATCCAAACATCTTGGAACTCCAGACATTCAGATCTGAACTTAGCATCTCAGAACATACCGATTTTAAATATAACTAATCCTTAACTGAGTCATGTAGGCAACAGGAGACATTGTGTCCATTGTCCTCTTTCTCCTTAGCCCAGAAAAGTTACTGCCTTGTCCCTGTAAATTGATCCTCCCAAAGGAACAGCACAGGTTGGTTTATAGACAACATTGTTTACAAGTACAGGTTTATGTAAGTAGCCAGTATTTCACCAATTAAAGAGGAGTGATTCATTACAACACATCCCAAAAACCACCCAATGATTACACTCCTTCCAAGCATGTACTGCTTACCTCTGCAAACGCTGCAGCACTGGTTCTCTGGAAGAATGTGATCTTTTTCTGAGCAGTTCAATGGAGGACAGGTCTCTGTTACTTTTACTAAAATTCCATTCTGGAAATAAATAAATGTTTTTTAAAAAATGACGCTGATGAAAATGTATCTGATGGCAAGGGTCACACAGTTTTCTATCCACAGCTCTAGCAATCTTTAGTAACAACAGTAGTAAAGTGACAGGCAGCAAGCTAAATTCATTTTTTACACTATAAACTCAAATCTAAAATTAATCTACTTGGACATTTCTATTCCCACAGTTTAAGGAAAAGACACTACATTTAAACTCAAAAACTTGTACAGATGCTTGTTCCTTTCTTAACCTGCATAAGCACGTGCAGGAATTAAAGTATTTTATTTCACTCCAGATTTTTATTTAAGAATTGTTTTTCGCCTTTACATGAGACTTGTTTATTATATTTTAGGTATATTTTAAATTCTGTATACTGTGGTGATAGGTGAATTACCAATGAGACAAAGCAGAGAGATTAGATGGCCAAGATTTTCAAATGTGATCAGTGATTTCAGTGCCTCAGTTTTGGGCACCTTAAAGGGCCTGATTTTCAGCAGTGGAGCTTGGGTGGCACTACTGCTGCCTCATTCCTCTCTGCTGCTCCCGGCAGGCCAGGAACGGGCAAAGTGAGGAAGTCAGAGAAGCCACTTGGCTGCCTGCTCAGCAGGCAGCCCGAGCAGCCCTGGTGACCCAGCTGCAGCTCAAGTCATCCAGCTTCCCGACGCTTTGCTGCATGTTTGATATACAGCCTTGGCTGCTGGACCTTATTGAGGGAGCAGGTTTGCCAGCACCGTTGCCAACCATCACAGTTTTATTGTAAGTCTCACCATATTCGGTGTTCTTCTTAATGCTTCAGATACTGAAATCAAGAGATTACATGAGGAACTCAGTTTTCATTTTTTTAAAAAAAAAATGTTTCTAGCCCTCATGGTTGCAGACAAAAGCTTGAAAAGGTGACCTCAGTTCACCCTAAAGGCTCAGAAACCAGAAGGCAAATTACAAGACCACCAAAAATTACTTTTAATAAATCTCATGATTTTTAGGGCCTAACTCATGATTTTTTAAGGCACCCTGCAGCAGGGTACAGCACATGGAGTGGAATTAACAGATATTAGGACTGATTCTCATCCCACTTTCATTGGTGTAATGCAGGAGCCTCACACAGGAGTCAATGCAGTTACACCAGTATAGGTGAGAAGAGAACCAGCAAACTGTGTGATCACTGTCAATCATTTTATCCAACTACCCAGCTGGAAAGGTATTGGCTATAACTCACCACCTATTCAAGATCGGACAAAACAGTTACAGTAGGAATGGTACAGTATACCACTGTACGAACAGCAAGTGCTGATAAATCAGGTCAAACACACGTAGGGTGACCAGACAGAAAATGTGAAAAATAGGGATGGGGGTAGGAGATAATAGGAGCCTAAATAAGAAAAAGACCCCAAAATCAGGACTGTCCCTATAAAATCGGGACATCTGGTCACCCTAAACACACGGCAAGAAAACAAGAGAGACTATGACAATCAAATCACTCAGAAAAAGCTCAAAACCAATTCAAACCAAACTCATATCTTCATTAGAGAACCACGGAAAAGAGATGAAGTAAGTCTGACCATAGTTGCTTCGTGTCAACAACAATTTCATTTCCTAAAATTTCCCCATTTCTGTGACTGGTGACCTTGCACCCTAGAGAGAAGAAACTGGCATACCCAGGAGCTCATTTGGCATTATTTTTATAGTAAGAAAATGCTGAAACAAGCACTTTGGGGTTAAAATCTGTTGGTGTAAAGTGGTGTAGCTCCATTGATATAAATTGACATTAAATTTCAGATTTAATCCACTGAGATACACAGGGCCAGTAACTTTTCAGAGAACAAACATAGGCTTCCTTCACATGAAGAGGCACTACTCAACAGAAGTACTGTGGATCACTAGAGTAAGGCCCCAACCCACCAAAGCATTTAAGCGCCCTCTTAACTTTCAGCATGTGAGTAGTCAAGGCTTAAATAAAGGCCAGAAACTTTTAGTTAGACTTGTCCAAATCCAGAGTAACTTCAGGGACTTTGCCAGCATGGCTGAGATCAGAACTTGCCCTAAAATGACACCTCAACCCAGGTAAGGAGCAAAGAGAAAGGAGAATACCCTCCTAAGACACTTTATTATCCTAAATAGGCCATGTTCCAGCTTTGTCTGTGTATGTCTGGCTTCCACTGAAGTTATGGTCAGCTTTAGAGAAGAATGGATAACACATATGCATGAAGGAAGCCTAAAGTAATATACCAGGTTATCATTGTAATTTATGGGCACTGCATATTTACTGAAACAAGAGCAGAAGTTAATCAAATTAAAACTTACTCGGCATTCCCTGCAGTTCTTGGTTAAAACCCTCTGACCTTCTGCTAACACTCTGCCTCCAAAGATACACGTAGCTATAATTTTAAAAAAAGCCCCAAAATTAATATTTTGGTAGAAAATGACTGAAAAATAGAAGTATAAGTAAAAACAATACATCTATACATAGGCAAATACAAGCCTACTGTGGTAAATATGATGTAGTCCCTTTGCCTTCACTTGAAGTAAGTATTGATTGCTTTCATTTATTTTGAGTGCAATAATACATTCATTAAAAAAAACCTATTATCGTGAAACATTATACCCCTCATACTGACAAACTAGCCTATTAATGTCCTGAAGTGATAACAAGAATAAAGCATTATTCAATAGATACTGAACCCAATTCATTAACAGAATCACTCACAGCATAGACATCCCATAGATTAGATAGAGTGCATTTGTATTACTATATGTCTGCATCAGGTTATTCAAAGCACTTCAGAATCACAGACAGACATTGGTGCATTGTATATGAAGAGAATTGCAGGTGCATGGGTTTCAGTTAAGCCTCCAGATTGTACCCGGGGACAAATAAGGATAGAATCCTTAACACAGCTTTATCCCTGTGGAACTGCAGAAATAGTTCAGAGCCAGACAAAGCCTTAAACTCACTGACTCTACAAACTGGAAAATCACTGTCAGAAACAGTCTTAATAGACACATGGAACAAGAAGGGCTCATGCCAAGGCTCAAAGGAGGGACAAATACAGCATGCAACACTAAATTTTGTTTCCAAAGGAGTACAATGGATCTAATTATTGGCTTGATTAGCTGAACTAACTTTTGGAATGGAGTGCATTGGGATGTGACCCTAAAAAAATCTCTCTACTGTTCCCTCAGCCCCCAGATTCCTAATTGCAGATATTTGCACCTTCCTTCTTCTCCACCTAGAGCGGTCTGTCTAAATACCTCTTAAAAGCTCTCATATTCTATAGCAAGGATGTAAATTGCTTTCTAGACTGAACGGGGATTGTCCAATATCCCTCTAAATCAGAAATAGCTAGATACAGAGTCCTAGGAAGAATATTCTAGTGAACAAACATTCAACTGGGTCTCAAAAGACCTGGGTTCAATTCTCAGCTACAGACTTCCAGTGTGATCTCGGGAAAGTCACTTAATCTACCCTGTGCCTCCATTTCCCACCTGTAAAATGGGGACACTACTTCCTACTTTACAATGAAGTTGTGATGATAAAATCCATGCATAATTGTGAGGTTCTCCTATACTGTTATGATGGGGATCAAATAAGTACCTTAGAATTGATAGACTGGCATGACGGATTAGGAGAAACTTTGAGACCCTAGTATGAAAGAAAAATTATCATCACCCATGCTGAGCAACATCATGTGTTCTTCCACTCCAAGTTGCAGGAATTCAATGAACCAGTTCATCCTAGCCACAAATATCATCTTGGCTCATCACTGTCACTCGAGTACTAAAGACTCATAAACTAGCTCCCAATCCCAGCATCATGAAAAGGCCCCTTGCCCAGGCCTATGCTTCCCTGTATCTGCTGACAGAGAATTTCTTTCCTATTCTTCTGAGTAGCAAACAAACAATCTGTGGCGCACTCATGGCAGCAGAGAGCCTGGAATTCCATGTACTTTTAATTTCCTCTCTCACAGGTACAACCTATACCACCTAAGCCAGTTGTCCTGCTTATGCAACCAACTGATAAGTGCACCACTGTTAACTCCAAGAGATGCCTCTCTGTCTATGCCAGATGTTTCTCCACTGCTGTGAAGAGACATGTTTCTTTCACCATCCTCTTGCTCTGTGCGCCAGCCTTATTCTTTAAGTACACAACTGGGGCCAGCCTGCAGGATACATGCTCAGTTCCTTCTTAAATCTTCCAAATATTTTATGGAAAACTGTTCACAGATATATGCACAACCTGTGAGGCTGCCATCCGGGCAAGTGTCTATATATTTGATGGGTCCAAATTTCCTTCTTGTCTGAACATTCTGAGAGGAGACTCACCAAGTTAGAGGTGACTTTACAATCTGAGGAATACACAGGAATGTCCCGAAGTCCTGTACACTTTCCTTCCAATGGGATAACATTGGTACCCGAAGTAAACCTGTGCAATTTGACCAACAATTCTAGGTCTACACACATACAATGTTAAGAGGCCCACTGTTCTCACACTACTCTCTTTATCACTGGTGAAGCCAGGATTCTTGTCTTATATTGATATCATTGTCTTCTGTGTACTGGACAGTGCTCCAAAGTCCCATCATTAACTCTCTTGAAGAATGACTAGCGAAGTAGGGCCTGCATTTACTCTGTTGCACTGGATGAGGACCTAGAGTCCTATGCTATAAGTCAATAAGACTTGACATTTGTCAGTAGAACTAAGAGATTTCTATGTGTTGCTTCTCAATGAAGCCGATTACGGCACATCCAGTAATGGTCCTTCCTCACCTGCCTTCAATACTGCGATGGCAATTGTATATATCCTTTGTTTCTGGCACCAAAGAGGTATTACATAATAAATTACTTTTGATTTTTGTTGCATTTTCCATCCAAATATCTCTAAATGTTAGAATAACCCATAAAGTCTTTCAGACACTATCCTGTCTCCCAGAATTCTCTCTCTGTGTTCATATTGCTGGAAATGGGAGGATCTAAAGAATTCTCACCATGTACAAAGCAGACAGATTTTCTAAAGAGCTCAGCTTCCACTATGAGAAGCTGGGTGCTGAGCACTTTCAAAAATCCACCTCATTTAAGTCTCCAAAGAGGACGCAGACGTTCTTTTGAAAATTTGGCCCTTGCTTTATATTGCTCAGTATGAGCTCAACTGTGATCTCACTTCAGAAAAACACACTAGATTTCATCAAGATGACCGTTTTGGGAAAGACGAACTTGAGTGATGTATTTTTACTCTCTCTATTGTCTCACCTGACTGCCTGTAGCTCAGGGCAGGACTTACACTGGACAGAAGAGAAAGTGAGCAGTTTTACAACAGAGAAGAGAAACAGGGCTTCAAATAAAGTTTTAGTCTTCTTGCCAAAGGCTGGTTTGGAGGGGTTAACACAAGATGGCAGAGAAGAAAGCAGAAACACCAATTTTAAAATCCCTAAACATTTTATAAGTCAGAACTGCTTGGTACTTCGATACAAAAAAAGAACCATCAAGCTGTTCAATAACTCCTAGAGACAGAAAATTACAATTGATGATTCTATCCAGGACTAAATGGGGAAACTGCAGAGAAATCAACACCCACAGTGTAATAATGTGGATAGCCTCAGTGGCTGCCACTACATACCCAAAAATGACTAACTGTGGCCCTAGCATATCATTCTGTCAAGGAGCTGGCACTTGCAATCAATTTCAATCAACTTTCATACAACATTTTCCATTGACTGACATGCTGAGTCCTTGGCAGAATAACGAGCTGAGTTTGGTGCCAATCACTGACTAAGGGTGAGTTTGTTCATCATTCCGTTAAAGAATCAGAAACACAGTCTACACTTTGGGACTTGCATTCAATCTACAGTTTAGTCCTTCAGAATTCCTCTGAGTCAAATTCTGGCTGGCATTTGTTGCCAAGTGCACACCAGAAAAGACAGAGCAAGAGAGAGATGCTCAAGCTCTCAGATCCATGAAAAGAACTCTCCACAAACTCTCAGTAGGTGAATCACAAGTTCTTGTGCTCTGGAGGGTGCGGGGCAGGGTGAAAGTTAGGAGTCGGGGCCTGATCCACAAGTTTTACAACATAAATTATTTGTCCTTTTGTGCACAGATTACTCATGGGCCAGTGTATAATGGAGGAAAAGGTGGGAGCTGTGCACATGTTCATGACTAAGCTGAATAGGTGCACCCTTTTTTTGACAGAATTCATGGATGTCCATTTGGAGTTGAAGGGGGGAAATCAAAGACTGGCAATCTGATTTTTTTCGTTGTTGTTTCTAATTAATCCTAAACCAGCCAACAGATACATCATTGACTAGTCTGAATGGAGAAGAGCTGTGCCCAGAACCTGTAGGTGGGCGAGATAAGGGGGAAAAAGTTTTAACTTTTTCTTGATACTTGAGAGCGGGAAGAAATTTAGTCCTGTGTACTTGAGCACACATATGCTCAATTGACTTTGTCCCCTCAGCCTCATTTGAGTGTTAAACACTTTTTTTTCCACATAGGGCTTCCATTTGTAGATGAGATAAGAGAATTTAATCAATTGGGCCAACGACAGAATTTACTGGTGGTCTTTTTTTCCACATTCATTTGGTCTACAATAAATTACATAAACTATTACTGCACACAATGCAGATCATTACAGTCGGATCATTACAGACATGAATTGTCCTTATTCTGCTGATTATATCATTTTACTAAAAAAAAAATCCACAATATCCAAAGAACCACCTTCAGTTCAGAACAGGATGACAAATAGCCAAACTTAAAGTTATTACCCCGTACTTATGATAAGTATAGACCAACTGCTTCACACTAATCATCATCAATTGGGTTTAACAGCTACTAGTAGAAGCCAGATATTTTTCCTTTGGAGAGGTACAAACAAGGGCATGGCCTTTTTAATGCCAGTAGAATGTAGCAATATAGTCTTAGCAGTACTGCATTGTATCTCCTAGGTGATTCTTTTACTTTTCAGCCAATAGTTATTTATTCATTTTTTAAAGCTGCCACTGTGACTCATGTTCCCTGCATTAATTTATCGGGACCTGTGAAAAATCAAGGGGGGCGGGAATCAAATGCTCCTAGTTTCAAGACAAGTGTGATTCCAGTTAAAAAGAAGGTGGGAGGAAAATATCAAATGTAATGTACTTACACTTGCATACTTTGCAGCACTGGCCTTCCATATGCACTGGGAGGGTGTCAGGAGAACAGTTCAGAGGGGGACAGGACATCCTACGGCACTCCACTACTCCACTCTAAGCAAAGGTTAGAAAGATGAAGGTCAGATGTGTGTATATTAGTTTATAATTTTATATAAAGCACAATTTCTGTACCAGAAAACGAAAGTAACATTAAGGATTTCAGATCCTTCCTACAGCAATAAGTCTTATCTGACTGCTACCCATATGAACTAAGCCATCCCCATTACCATTTTGATATACATCTTTGTCTTATCCCACTTGCCCATGCTATTTACGTGGATTAGACAAAAAATAATACCATCTTTACAAGAACATAAACACCACCTTTTGCAGGCTCTGTCAATCATCTTCAAAATTTTAACAATCAGTTTTCTATTTTCTTGGGCAAACAAAGGTACTCTTCAGATATCTATCAAATAATTTCAACCAGACAAGATTTACATACTAATTCTCTTCTGTTCCACAGGTTTTCAAAATGATAAACACCCAAAACAGAATCTGCATGTTGTTACCATACAGGATGCAATTGAGCACCTATGAATAAAATTAAGATAATACTCTCTCTCTTTTTCTCTCTCACACACACACACCAATGAAACTATTCTGAACCAAACACAGACAACACTATGATTTCCCACCCTCCACCCCTGCAAAATGGTGAGCTTCTTACAGATATAATTAGAACGAATGAGAGAGTTGTCAAGGGAAAGCAGATTTTATTTACTAAGTATTCATATAAGAAATGGCAATTCTTTGCCACTTCCTAGCGATTGTTCACATTGTCACTGGGTGCAAACTAAAAAAGTAATAAATCTCAGAGTTGGCATTATGTATTCAAGGACCATTCACACTATAATTAGGCATCCTACCGCTTACACCCATTAGAAGATTCTTACTTTGCATGTGCAATTCCTGCAGTGATCATCTTCTACCCATGAGTCTTTGTCTCGATAGATCACTCCATTTACTTGACAAGTCTTCTCACAATGACAGTTTTCCAATTGACTAAGCCTCGTTTCTGCATAATTTAGCTAGAAGTGAAAGGTACTTGATGTAATTTCTGTAATTCATACACATGGTTTTAACAAAGCAAAGAAGCAAAGAACAAAAGAAGCAGCTTACTGACTTTAGGCTGAATCAAATTTTATTACACCAGTTGAAAAACAAACTAAACAGAAGACACACTGAGCCAGAACCAAAGGTGGGGTAAATCAACCTGTGTCCATTTACTTCAATGGAGATAAGCTAATGTATGCCAGTTGATGATCTGTATGATTGGCTCTTCTAATCTAATGAACCCCAGCAAGATATTAAAAATGTGCCTCTTGGGGATCTCAGATTATTAATGAACTGGGTATTTTCAGTTCAAACTTCAAAAAAGGAAATCTTTGTAATATTCTGAATTATTCATTTACCGGCATACACGTAATTTAAGAGCATGAATGCTGTCAGGCTCGGATTCCTTCTGTTCAACTTATCTCCATACTGTTTAACATTAACAGGTTGCAGAAAGACCTATACATTATATAAAGCTACTATGATTTACAGGGAAAAGACGACATTTCAACGTGTTGTATAACAGATTTTCCCGAACTATAGATCATGGACCACTGGTGGCCCACAGAGCACTTGCTGGTAGACAGCAGAGAGTGGGCTGGTCACATGATACCATCAGCATCTCCTCATTGCCAGCTGCTAAAATGAATTAACAGATGCTAAAAGTAATCTTTTCCTTGTAGTACTTTTCCAGGCAAGAAATTGCCATATTTGCCTGAAGAATGCTATGTAATAGTGAATGGGAGGGGAGACTGTCCATGTAACAGCAAACAGGAGGAAGGGGGTCCATGTGATGGCAAAGATGAGGGAAGGTGATCTCTCCAAGTTGTTGTCCATACTATGAGTAATTTATACTTTTCTTTTGTGCACATGCTCCTTCCCATCCTCCCCAACACACCCACACAGATTATTGTCACCATGTTCACATAGGTAATCCCAGGCTTTCCCCAAACAAAGAATACTCCATGCAAATGAAGATTCTGGATCCGTAATATCGTGGCCAATCGCCCCCTGCCTCTATCTTCCTCAATCTACCCTTGCATTGAAGTGCCCACATTCTCTATCCTATGTGACCGAGCAGGGCTTCTCCCTATCTTAACATACACTTGCTGTCATGCCCAGTCTCCTTTAAATGGATTTGTCCAAACATAAGCACATAACAGATTAAAACAAACAGTTCCTCAGCTCACCCTTTCTCCTAAGATTTCACAACCTCCCTTCCCAGGGTCTCTTGCAGCTTCCCAGTGCCAGCCAGCTCCCTTCTTGCAGCCAGTTCTCATTCAGCCAGCTCTTTTCCTCTTCTGGAACTCCAAGCCCAGGACCACCTCCCTGAGCACCTGGCCCTTTGTTCCAGGGACCCACCGCAGGAATTGGCTGCACTCTTCTGTGGTTCCTCTCCCCAGGCAGAGCCTGTCCCAATCACGCCTCCTCTTCTTGCCCTCTGGCAGACCCTTGTAATTCCACATGTAGCCCTGACCTCTTTCACTGGTCTACGCACAGGGACCAGCTACCCTGTGATGGGGTCCAACACAGAGAATAAATATCCCCCAATACATATCTACCACATGTAAGATCCTCTGCTATGCAGAATAAGAACCAAATTACTCAGTCCCATTTACTAACTCTTCAAACTTCCTGGCAGGACTCAGCTTCCACATCCTTCAAACACCAAAACGGCCATCTCTCCCAGAAATCCACAAATCCCAGAGCAGGTGGGAACTTCTCAAAGGGCCAAATTCTGATGCTTTTACTCACATTAAGCACCACATTACTGCATGAGTAGTCCCACTGTAGCGAATGTATCAGAATCTGGCCCAAAGTGAGATGAATGCTAGCCCTGATCACTCTTACAAATGGCATACTACAGTATTTTACATGATTGTTCAAAACATTACTGCCTACAATAGCATTTTTGCACTGTTTAGAGAGACCACTGTACAGTACTGTAGTATTTTTATATTGGTATCTACCCGCATTTTATATATTTGCAAAAAGGCTCTCAAGACTTCCACCATTATCCATTTTAATGGGAATATTCCAACCTGCCCATCAATCCTCATTATACTTCCTGTCAGGTAAATCTCAAACACCAGCAGATTCAGGAACAAAGATGAGCAGAAGATACTAGGGAAACATCCTTATTTCCCACTCTTCAATCCTCCAGAGTAAAGGGCCTTGAGGAAAAACTTTTGATTTTCCTTAAATTAGGATTCTGGGATATTACTGGAATTGACACTCAGCCCTCCCAAAGCCAGCATGATCTTGTGACTTCAAAAATGCTTTTCATACTTTAAAGGCAAAAATCATCCTATTACTGAACTGCTAATCCTGCCAGTTTTCAGCAGTGACCTGAAAAGGGTTTCTATATTTATAGTGTATAAAATAGAATATATTTCACTGCATTAAAATTGTGTTTAATCTATATGTTTTGTTGCAGTTTATTTAACCTGTACCTTTTCTTTAGTCTTTATTTTTAACACAAAAAAGTAAAAAATTCATCATTTTTATTTCTTATAATGATTCTGTATAAATGGAACACAAAAAGAGAAAGGATGTTATACAAAAGCCAGGTTTGAAAAAGGCATTTAATTCTTGATTTTTTTGGTGTTGATTCCTGTAACAGCACTAAAGGAGAGAAGCAAATGCTAATACTAATCAACTAAAAGTTGCATATTTTGTGACTTTCATTGTTGCACTGAATTTATATAAATTCATTAATAAAACACAACATCTACCTCTTACGCTGAAGAACGACTCTGGATGTAAAATGAATCTATTAGTAAATCAGAGATGTGTATGGTCATTACCACCTTTGGCATGTATTTATCTTTGCAACTATACAGAAAATGTCAGTGTTATCTTTATAGATATGAAGACATGCAACAATGAACTTTCTGATAGTAATAGGTCAACAGATGTATCTCGGCACACAGAGGTTTATCTTTTTTGAAATACTATTTAGTTGGCATTTGCTATATGGAATCAAATAGAAATGTTCCATTTGTATTTAAACTCTCAAACATAATTGAAAAATCACCATTAAGCACAACAAAACAATGATATCCTCAAAATTACATGAGTTACAAACTGAAATGCCATTCCAAATGCTGCCACTTTTGCATTAATAGATTTGTCAAAGATTTGAAAAATCAGTGGAAATTCTCAGGCTCTGAAGTCTTGGATGGATTAGGAGTAGGAATGAACCAATGGGGTGTGGAATGTCACTCCACTATTGAGCCACCCATTTCTAGTCTGAACCTAATTTCCAAGTTATTTGAAAATTCAGAAATATATTCAGAACTATTTCTCCCATCATTTTTTTCATTTTTCCAAACCAGAAGATAAAGAAAAAGACTGTTCTTATGATATATTACTTGTGGGCCATCCAGATGCAGGTACTACCAGAAATCTTACGAAGAAAACTCCGTTCTCATGAGAGCTTCAGAGAACTTTTTGAGTCAAAATGTTCATGTATTTCAAACAAACATTTGTGACCAAATAAATCGAGGGTGTAACCAAGCTAATAGGGTTATGTCAACAGTAAATTCTGCCCTTAAACATTTCGGCATTTATGCCAACCAAACCAAGCACTGAACCTTTTGACTGTTACCCTGTTAAGATTTGGCAAGTAGTAAAGTTAATTAGAAGTTTTGGGCTGGAAATCTCCAGTAACTATCTCCAGCCACTAAAAGAAACATCTGATTACAATGAAAAAGACACTTCCTAGTGTGACCCCCTAGTTTATTAAAAAGGAACTGCATTCCATTTTCAAAGACCCTTGTTTCAGTAGAGTTATACTGATTTACAGTTGCTGAGGATCTGACCCATTTAGGGACACTACCACCTAACATTCCATATACAGCATAGTAATTGGGCACGGTGAAAATTAACCTGTCCTTCTTGTCCCAAGTTAATTTATATTTTAACTAAGTTTTTAACAATTTGATCTATTACCTTTTTCTATTTAAGGTTGCAAAATTAAAGAGATGAAATAGCGGAGTGTAGGGGGTAATGCAAAAAGTTCAAACTCCTTCCCCACCATGAAAAGCTACACTTCTATGCATCTTTAAAAGCAACACATTGCCTAGTTCAAATTGACATCAAATCTTTGAACAGTGCGGGGGAAAGACAGTAACGATACTTAGTTTACTACATGCCTTACTTGTCATCATTTGTAATTCTCTTGGTTACATACTGACATTGCAAACACCATTCATTGTTGTTGGGTGTTTTTTTTTTTTTTTTTGAGTCTGTAATTAAATTGTAACCAAATGCAAATCTACAGACAAATTCAAGCTTCTGGTATACCACAGCCTAAAAGCAACAGCTGGACATGGAAACATGGAACCCAATTTTTGCATGCTGCCAAGTTCACATTCTGCAACTCTCTGAATGGGGGAGGGAATTAGGGGTCATTGTTATGTATTTCATAATACATACTCTTATACATTAGTGTATACCTAAAACTGCAGAAATATCACTTAGGACCTGAGTTTGCTCCCTAGGACTGTGATGTGAAAATCCACCTCTAAAATATCTGTTTTCAAATCCCACCATCTTTAATTTGCATTTGTCTCACAATTAAAACTTCTTGCACTGCTATGTGTGTTCTTTCTGGACAACAGTACTTCTACAGCTAATGCAGCAAAACACTTAGTTAATGCTTTACTAAGGAGTAAAACAACCTTACTGGGGGAAAGGAACAAGAAAAAAAGGTCATCCCAGCACTGCTGTATGGGAACATGCAATCTTCAGAGTATCAACAGCATGTTATTTGCCCCAAAAATGTATTAGCAAGCAAAAATATAATTAACAGCAGAGAGAGCAAGTCACTCAATACAGTACATAATTGGGACCTGCTCATACCACCAACAGGGCTTAAAATAAATTACCTCTATTTCACATTTCCAGCAGAAAAGTGAACTAAAATCTTATCGTTTCTTATTCTCTGAGTGAGCCTGTCCAAAATACGCCAGTTGGGTGAACAGTGTCAGTATAATGCAGACGTGCTTAAAATTAAAACCTTTCTTTTTAGGAAGGAAAGTGTTCTAAGGGCAGCTGAGGAGGTACAATTCACAAGTTAAAAAATATCATGAGTTTACCATCTTTATAATACACAGGGTTACTATGTAGATTATACTTTGGGAAAATCATGTTCAGTTATATGCTGTAATTAAATGCACCTACAGGTGATTCTGTAGTTACATATTGATCAAAAAGTAATTAGCGTATAAGCAGCACATCAGGTGAGATAACTAATTCTTGTTTAGATGATAGAATTAATCATAGGCCAGATGGTTTTGCCAATGTTAACCACATGGAGCATTCCCAAAGGAATAGTACACACCAATTTACGAGATGCAAATCAGGACTGCCACTCTGCTTAACTCACTGCACTTAGGGCTTACACTACCACGTAAGTCGATGTAAAAGCCATGTAAAAGTCGGTGTGAAAAAGTCAGCCCTTGAGCAACGCAAGTTATATCGAGCTAAGCGCTGTTAACACTAGCGCTATGTTGGAGGGAGACAGACACTCTCCCACTGACATAGCTTCCGCTTCCCGCTGAGGTGGAGTAATTATGCTGACGATAAAACACTCTCCTGTCAGGACAGAAGATCTTCACCGCACGCGCTACAGCAGTGCAGCTTCACCAGTGTAGCGTGGTAGTGTAGACTAGCCCTTAGATATATTTACAGTGAAAAGAAGAATAGGTTTATTGTCAAATAACAGAGATTCAAATAGAAGTAAGAATACTGGAAACAAAATGATTACATATAAAACAAAATCATAACATGCTTTCTAAAACCTAAACTTAACTCCCATCTCCTAAAGGATAGCTTATCCCAAGTCCTTTTCCCAGCATTTTCAACCAGGATGGCTGAGAACCTCCTTTCATAAAATCAGTCTTGGAAGACAAGCTGCCAGCAGACTTGAAGGATGCCCGGTGTACTACCATACTCCATTATACCCCTGGCTGTTTTTGTTTTTTCCTGCAGCAGTCACTATCTGTTCATTAGCATTAGACTCAATATGCAAACAGACTTCCATTGTAAGAAACAATGTGCAACGGTCAGCCAGGGAGATAAAAGAGTCTACCACCTCCTGTCTGGAAAAATCTGTCTCAACACATGCTACCTTTGAGTGACATGCCTTTAACTACAAGGCCTTAAAAAGATAACATACATAACTCCTTATGCTCATTATCTGCTCATACATTTCACAACAATTGTGATGACACTCTTTCAATAGAGGCCTTACATGACCCCTTTTGGTGATCCTTAACCTGTGTCCTCTGCCACTGGACATCAAGAGGTCCTTGGGTCACACCCCTTAACATAGATCACCCCATTCCTTACCTAGCCCCCAGACTCCATAAGCAGCCTCAGTTGGAGGTCCAAAGGCTAAAACGAGAGCTGGCTGTGGGGTTGTAGCAGAGCTAAGGGAGAGGAGCATCTTCCCATTCACCCTTACCACCACCACAAGGCAGCAGAGAATTAGTGTAGCCTGGACGTGTGTTAATTCCCTTAAAAGTGTGTGTTGAAGAGAGAAAATGCAGTAGCTCCAATGGAATTGGGTATTTGGGTGAGCCACTGGGGTCTCCAGAACTGGCAAGGAGAGACAAAGCCTCTGTATGAAGACCCTGCCCTAACCTCCTGAACATTTCAAAGAACCCTCAAGTTTGGGGGGTAGTGCCACTGCCCATTCCACTTGGGGTAAATGCACACATTCTGCCAGTTTGGGAAAACCTCAGCAATAAGATCACTGGGGAGTTTACCCTTCTTTGTACCTGCACTTATCTGCTGGTCCGTAAAGGGACACATTCTATGGTTTCTTTAAAAATCAGACCCTTCAGTAATAAGCATGTTTGTTATTACACACTCTTTTAATTAACAGGCATTTGTAAATGTCCTCTAAAATACTACAGTAGTTGGATGAGGCTTTAGTGGCATTATGGAAAATCCACTACAGGTAGCTCTATTGGAAGAAAGAATAAAGCTCTACTAGGATAGCGTAAAGCAGATGCAAATGTGTAAATGCTTTTATAGTACTCTCAACATGAGGGAAATGAGGGACAGGATGAGGAACTGATAATGGGATTCAGGTACTTACTTTTGCAGTCATTTTTGCCAGGAGCTCTTGTAAATCCATGATTCCTTGCACCAGACTTAAGAAATCACTGCAGGTTGGGCATGCTCAATAAAGGAAGTGGGGGGAAAAAACCATAAATCAATGAAGACTGATATACTGTTAAAACTTCATTAATTTGTGTGACGGTGCGTCAGTGCCCTGTACTGGGACTGCGGGGGCTAACTCCTCACTGTGGGCTCAGGAAGCCACGCCTCCACAGCCCTACTGGGCATACTCGAAGTGCAACACCAGTATAAGAGGGAGCAGCCTGGCAAAGTCTGGGCTGACCGCTGCAGGGGAAGGAGGTGTGCCAACTTCATGACATGGAGGCCAGCCAGCTGACAGCAACCCTCAACCACTGACAGGGCCCTGGGTTGGGACTCGGCGGAGAAAGAGGACCCGTATCCTGACCACCGCCAACCCTGGGGTGGCGGCCCAACCTGACAGTGACTGACTCGGGCCGCTAGGCCGCACGGCCCCGAGCCTGGGAGCAGTTTATGACTCGGGCCGCTAGGCCGCACGGCCCCGAGCCTGGGAGCAGTTTATGACTCGGGCCGCTAGGCCGCACGGCCCCGAGCCTGGGAGCAGTTTATGACTCGGGCCGCTAGGCCGCACGGTCCCTTGGTCGACCTAACAAAGAGCTCTCAGCCCCACAACGTACAGTGGTCAGCCAAGTGCGAGAAGGCTTTCTATGAATTGAAGGACCAATTAAATTAGGGAGCCAGTCCTTTTTCACCCAAACTTCAACAGGCCTTTCATATTACAGACCGATGCATCAGAAGTAGGATTGGGAGTGGTGTTGTCCCAGGAGGATAAGGGAGAGGAGCATCCAATAGGAAACTCTTCCCCAAGAGAAGAGGTATTCAACGATAGAGAAGGAGGCCCTAGAGGTGAAATGGGTGAACACCACCCTGAGGTACTGCTTGCTGGTGAACCCCTTCCAGTTGCTCACCGATTTCGATGGCTTAACATTATGAAGGACACCAATGCCAGAGTCACGAGGTGGTAACTTTCACTCCAGCCATACAACTTTCAAGTTCCCACCAACCCAGTAAGGCCCAAACAAATGCAGACTTCTTTTCCTGGTAGGAGGGGAAGATGTGGAAGAGGGGCCACCAGCGGGGACCCTCTCAAAGGGGGTGTCTGTGACAAGGCGTACACACCCCACACTGGGATTGCAGGGCTTAATTGCTGAGGAAGCCACGCCCCCATGGCCCTACTGGGCACGCTCAAAGTGCAACACCAATATAAGAGGGAGCAGCCTGGCTCAGTCTTGGCTGACTGCCATAGGGGAAGGTGGTGTGCTGATGGCTCCTGCTGAAGGGCTGCAGGCATTTCATGATGCGGGGGCCAGCCAGCTGACAGCAACTCTCAACCCCCAGGCTCTGGATCCTACCGAGGGAGAAAGAACCGGCGGAACTAGGAAGCCACAAGATGCGGAGAAGCGGATCGGAAGTAACCCAGGGAGTCTTTGCAGGGAGTTGGTTGGACAACTGGAGGCTAACTTGGCGTGTTTCAGACAGATCCCCGCCACACTGGTGGCAGGCAACCCCACCACCAACAGGGCCCTGGGTTGGGACCCAGTGGAGAGGGAGGGCCTGGGTCCCCGTATCCTGGCCACCGCCGCCTCTGGGGTGGCGGCCCAACCTGACAGAGACTGACTCCAGCAGCTATGTACGGGGAGACTTTGGCAAACCAGTAAAGTGCCTGCAACTACTATAGCATATTGCTACAAGCAGCCAAGTCAGCAGGCTGTAAATTAGCCAAGTCAGTAGGCTTAGCTTAACCAAGGCAGGAGGGGAGGGGGTTTTTTGGGTGCCACAGAAAGGGCAGCTTGACCCCGCATCCTTCCTGATAAGAATTGAGTTCAAATTGCTGATACATGCATCTTAGAAGAGCAGGATATGCCTCAGGAATGTCTATTGGGGCCTCAAGGCTGCAAACTCTGGAAAACCTACACCTGGTTAATCGGTAATCAGAAGTAGCCTCTTGCTTGCCCATTGGAACTGCTTGCTTAACAAGTTTTCTTTAAGGGACATGTCATTCTGTTACTAATGTATAAATAAGGGTGAAAAGTTTGAGGTAGTCTGAGGGACTCTTCAGGACTGGACTCTCCCTCTGGATGCATCTTGTGTTCCCCACTAGCAGACGGGCTGCCGCTGTGCCACTCGAGAGCCACACTCAGCTTTGGTAATTATCAAGGGTTGGGGGTGTTGTGGACATGTGTATAAGTGCTTGAGCCTAAGTAAAGTTTAGCTTTAAAGGAAAGCACTCTTGTGTTGTCCTGTTTGTGCCAGCCATCTACCGGTCGGACGGCCGTGTCTCCCCTGATTTATTTCCTGACACCACCTCGCACAGTAAAAGATACCAAGAGCTTTGGGTTGAAAGAACCCCGGGTAACAGCTAGGCTGCACAGCCTCGAGCCGGGGGGGCAGTTAGTGACTCTAGCCGCTAGGCCGCACAGCCCTGGCTGGGGGTGGCTGGCGCAACTGTTGGCCTATCAAGACTCGTGCCCCACCCTGGGAGGAAACAGGGCATGCTTGACCCACAACAGCATTGCTTATCTTAACATAAATGCAATTTTTTAGAGTTTCTACTTCCCTGGACTGACCATATTGAAAGTGTACAAAGATGATACAGGACAAAAGCTAAGCATTATCTTTAAAATATTGAAATCATTAATATTTAAATCTTCAAAGTAAATAAATTGCTACTTACTGCGATTCAGATTAGGGCACTGTGTTATATATCCATTGGGCATAAAGATTATTTTCACATCTTGAATGATACCCTTTGTAAAAGAAAAGATTGCTGGTAAATATAGATTGTAGTCGGACAGTTAAAACTTCCAAGATGCTTCTCAAGTTTTCTGCCAAGAGGCCATGAATAAATGATCAGCTTATTATTTTTGTTTGATTGGGTTTTTTTGTTGTTGTTTTTTTTTTTTTACAAACAAAGTGGGCCACCCTAACTGAACAATTCAGGTAAAGCTGAACAAGATATGAATGATTACAAAAGCTTCCCTTTCTCCAAGAAAAAAGTTTACGGCATAGGATTTGATAAAAACGTGCAAAAATTGCACACTACCTAGAAATAAGAAAAGGAGTACTTGTGGCACCTTAGAGACTTGTTAGTCTCTAAGGTGCCACAAGTACTCCTTAACACGGCTGCTACTCTGATACCTAGAAATGTTCTTATTAATGCCTTTAGCCGAATTAGTCTAGGAGATCAAACCATATTTAAAGGACATTTCATAATGAATTCTCTCTGCTGCTCAGTTAGGAGGCAATCTTGTTCCTAACAAAGGTAAGGAAGGTCCCCTGTGCATACGGGATGGAGAGGGGGCAGGATTTAGGAGTTATATAGAACTCAGCACTGGAGAAAGTCCCTTCACAACAGCACACATGGGGTTTTGGAAGCTGGGCAGTAGCAGGCTGGGGAAGTGAAAGGGTTGAACGATGCACCACTGTTGAATCCTATGTCATTTCTCCATATGCATGAAGCACTCTTCCATGCAATGCAGCCTGTTATTTCAGATCTTTGTAGAGTGTAATCATAGCCCCTTTCCTGTGTATCTTCCCAGAATCCAGACAAAACACACACGGTGAGTGCTGGGGATTGGGGTTTGCTCCTTAGAGCCAAATCCTGAAGCTCTTTCTCTGGGCCTGACTCTACAAGGCACTTATCTTCCACAACATCCACTAGATTTAATGGGAGTTCAGCATCTTAGATGATCTCTTGTCCCTTAATGAACTTTAAAAGAACTGGGAATTTTCCTGGAGAAGTCCAAGTATCTCACTGTAAATCAAAGAAGGTTTATGGCTCTGCCTCCCACCTGATTTGGAAGAATCTCTCTAATTCAAGAAGAAATTTATCATCAGGTTTGCTGTCTTAGAATGAAAATATTGATTTGGGTGTATTCTGGTTTTATTTTCAGTTAAATTGTGATAGAATGGATTCTGCTAAGCAGATGGAAGACATAGTGGCTTGCTCAGAATACTGAGGTTAATCTATAAATAAAATATAGGCCTCAGATAGTACTTGAAGCCTTGCAAATGCAGTAACATTTAACATTTATGTGTTCATTTTCTAAAACAGCAGAAAGTAATCAGCAAGCACTGCTTCCTGCTTGTTATTTCAAGATCAAATATTAATTGAAAATATTAATAGAAATAACCAGATCACACCACCTCTGTAGCAGAAAAACATATATTTATTAACCTTTTCATCTATGAGAATAATGAAGCCATCACAATAAGTAGTAGGGATACTGTCACGGGTTGGGAAAGTAGCCTATAAAACAATGCTGAATGTTACTTACTTTACTTCTTTCCAGTGACCACTGGTGAACAATTAACAGCTGCAGCACATAAATGCATTTTTAAGGCTCAGTTCTTTCCAAAGAAATGATTAAAGAAGCATAAATCAGATTATAGACTTCCACCACACTATATCACCATAGTGACAGGAGCCCATCCAGGAAAGCACACAGGCTGTTTCAGGAAAGAATCCCTGTTCAAGAATAGTGTGTGCTTCAAGTTAAGTACATGTTTAAGTGCATTACTGCAATTCGGATAGGTTTATATTTAAATATAAAAATACATATTTTATTTATTTACTTCAGTGTAAATGATGATTTAAAAGATGCCTATCGAAGGCAGTAGGCACTAACAAAGAATGAACAATACAGTCTGGAAATTATATTTTTAATGTATATAATCATATACATGACAGGTACAGATGAGCTAGTGTGGTCAGGCACAGATGGGAACTTTCCCATTAACTTCAATGGGAGCAGGATTTGCCCAATGTCATTTTTGTAAGAGGAAAAACTTAATTACAGACGGAAGTTCAGCATAATCGGAATTGTTGCAATGCATTTAAACAACCTTGGACTTCCATGCTACTTCACTATAAATGAAGTTTCACTAGATCAGAGAGTTTTCTATATGGGGTACTGAGCGTACAAAAACTCCCACGGGGGCCAATCTTAAGGTCCTTTGATGTAAATAAGGACTGAGTAAAAGCTAAGAAAGGACCTCCGGTTTTAGCCTGTGATGTGAGCTGTGGTTGTTCTGCACCTGTCAGGATTTTCCTCTTCAGAAGTGGGTATCACTACATATGGTTTTCATATGAAATATTTACCTAAACACACCCTAAGGCGGACTCCTTCATCTGCATGAAGTCCCAATGAAGTCAGCAGAGTTCCACACTAGTGGAGACAATGCAGGAGCAGAGCCTTAAATATCCACCTCATTCCATATGAATTTGATAGAAAAGCACTGGGATGTTTATAGCTCCTTTCATTATTCTATATAATGAACTACTCCATTAATGTTATATGAAAGGGTTGATGCATTCAGGGCCCTCTAACGCTTTAACCTTCTGCAATTTAATTCACTTGATTTCATACTGCTACTCTCACTCTTTAAAACCCACTTCTTTCACAAAGCCTTCTTATGGTAAACACATCATTTTCCTGTGCCCGAACTGCTGCCCTCTGTATCATATTTATTCGATTTAGATTATATGGTCTTTGGAGTGGGAACCTTGGCTTTTTATATGTAAAGCACCTTGTGCATGCTTTGTGAACAACAAGTATGTTCTATTCATTTATTTATCAATATATATATTTCCAAAGCTCTTATTCAACATTGTATCTGGGCACTGCACAAGGGTTATATAAATTATTGAAGAGGTGAGGTTTTCAGCATGGTCTGAAGTTAGAAAGGGTAAAATTCTACCTCATCTCCTCAGGGGAAGGTGTTTTAGAGTTTTGGGCCTGCTACCAAAAAGATTCTTCCTCAGGTTCCCTTCAGTTTTGTTTCTTAACCCGACTCCAATATCATCCCTAGCACAGAGAGATGATCTTGCTACCGGCGTACACTGAAGAAACCTGAATGGTCAACAAATGCTATCTTTGTTTTTCAGAAGGAATAATTCATGCACTTCCACTTGTACAGGAAACAAAAACAACATCTTGTCTTTGTTATTAGCTCGCTCCACTGTCTACCTCGAGTCAGTATCCGGGAAGGGGCAGGGCACCTCCTGTGAGATGGTGAGCACCCTTAAATTCCACCGACCTGAATGAGAGTTGAAGTCATTCAGCACTTTGCAGAACTGGGGCATTGGAAGGGCAGAACTCTGAGGTATTGGTACAGGGTAAGTTACATATTGTTAGATGTTCATATAAAGGGCCAAATTCTGATCTCCTCTTATGCTGAGCAGCCCCTCACTCCACCAATAGTCCCACAAACTCAAATGAGACTACTTGTGGAGTAAGAAGTCACTCAGTGTAAATAAGAGGGTCAGAATCTGGCCCATCATGACTTAGATCCTTACATGACACTTCCATAAAAGTGCATGAGGAACAACAGGAGAATCCTCACCCAAAACGGACATTAATGATATTCATTTAAGAAAACTTCTCATTTCTTAAAAAGGGGCAGAAGGAGAAGGAGTAAAATGAATAGTAAATTACACCATTAAAATTCTAATATATTTGGAATTACTATGATTAGGCTAAAGCTCATACCCAAATCTTTCACATACAAATACTAGCACAGCTACACCACACATACAAAAAAATGCTAATTCTTTTTTACTGCTCTTATTTCCCTGAAGATCTTTGTTTACGATGAGGAAAATAGTTATATATTTTATGCGTTAAAACACTGAAATAAATTGCTATGAAAAGGGAAGGGAGATCCTACTGAGCATGAAAATATATGGATGGAGATACGTACTGTTTATAAACTGGCAAAATTCCAAGCTTTTGCAATGGGTAACCAAAACAAACAAAAAAAACCCAAAGACTTCTGAAACTCACAAGCAGGATTTTAAAAATGCAACCAATTACACATTTCTGCCCTGCAGACAGTTAGTAAAATATTCAAGCAAAAACATAGCAAAGAAAGGCACTTGTCGACTTTCATTATGATCAATAAAAACTGGAAGCTCATTAGCATATCATTAGGTACCCTGCTGTTTCCAAAGTGTTAATGCATAGAAATATTAATTTACAAATGTACAGTATCCCAGAGTTTTTAGACTCTGGCTGTCTGCATAAAAAGAATTAAAGATGGGTGAATCCAATATAATTTACTTTTTTCTATGCAGCTCTAAACATATGTTTACCATCTGTGGAATTATGGGAAGCAGCTGAGGTAAGAAACAACAGCTGTAGAATAAAATCATGCCGTCAATTTCACTTCACAGTGACAGTTCAGCTGTTACAACAAGAAATGAAGTCCAGGTAAGGTGCAATTCTTGGACCATAACTTAAATATAAAAGCAAAAAAGTGATGGAGGTAGTGCATGCACGCACATATGCATACACACACGTAAAAGAGTTAGAGTTGCCACACCAATTACACTATTTAAGCAAACTGCATTTGATATTTTGTTTGGCTCGCTGAAAAAAATCTACCAAGTTGAGAGAGGGGGTGTTCTTCAAAAACTAGTAACTGCAACATACATTTAAATAATGAGTGCTTCAAAAGGAAATTGAACTGATGGTCAACCATCCTGATAATGGAAAGACATGCCAGTCTCAAGATGATGTAGATAAGCATATCACTATCCTATGGATTATTTTATCAAATGGATGCTGTTTTGATTTGAATGAATCCTTAGACTGTGTTCTGTTATCCAAGATACAAGGTACTTATTATCAGGAGTTTAGCTGTATATCACCCACCAACTGACTAAACTCCACGCTCTTTAATCAGGTTTCAGAGTGGTAACAGTGTTAGTCTGTATCAGCAAAAAGAACAAGGAGTACTTGTGGCACCTTAGAGGCTAACAAATTTATTTGGGCATAAGCTTTTCATAAAACCCACTTCATCGGATACATGCAGTGGAAAATACAGTAGGAAGATATATATACACAGAGAACATTAAAAAATTGGTGTTGCCATACCAACTATAATGAGACTAATCAATTAAGGTGGCTACAGCAGGAGAAAAAAAACTTTTGTAGTGATAATCAGGATGGCCCATTTCCAACAGTTGACAAGAAAGTGTGACAGGTTTCAGAGTAACAGCCGTGTTAGTCTGTATTCGCAAAAAGAAAAAGGAGTACTTGTGGAACCTTAGAGACTAACCAATTTATTTGAGCATAAGCTTTCATGAGCTACAGCTCACTTCATCGGATGCATACTGTGGAAAGTGTAGAAGATCTTATTATATACACATAAAGCATGAAAAAATACCTCCTCCCACCCCACTCTCCTGCTGGTAATAGCTTATCTAAAGTGATCACTCTCCTTACAATGTGTATGATAATCAAGTTGGGCCATTTCCAACACAAATCCAGGTTTTCTCATCCCCCCCCACACACACACAAACAAACTCACTCTCCTGCTGGTAATAGCTTATCCAAAGTGACCACTCTCCTTACATTGTGTATGATAATCAAGGAAAGTGTGAGTAACAGTAGGGAGAAAATTAGCATGGGGAAATAGTTTGTACTTTGTGTAATGACCCATCCACTCCCAGTCTTCATTCAAGCCTAATTTAATGGTGTCCAGTTTGCAAATTAATTCCAATTCTGCAGTTTCTCGTTGAAGTCTGTTTTTGAAGTTTTTTTGTTGCAGTATTGTGACTTTTAGGTCTGTAATTGAATGACCAGGAGGTTGAAGTGTTCTCTGACTGGTTTTTGAATGTTATAATTCTTGATGTATGATTTGTGCCATGGATCCACTGGACACAAAATTAGACATGACAGTTGGCCAGCTTTAGCTATAACTTTGCTTATGAAGCAGAGTATTAATTTTTAAGTTTTACAACAACTCAGCCTGGACCATAATGCCAGCAAGGCTTGCCAGGGAATAAAGGGAACAGAAGCAAGAAACAAAAAGGGAAATAGGGTTCCCGGGTCTTAGGGCATTTGCCTCCAAGACAACATTAATTGCACCTTCCCTATGCATTTTTTGGTCTCCATCCCTATATTGGTGTAGTCCATGAGGATGGTTTGAGGTGTGTCACCACCAGAAATGGGCTACCAGGCCAGGCCAGCCAGCAGGCATGCTCTCTGTCAGCTACATCAGTGAGGATGACAAATAGGATGACCCACATACTGATTGTCAGTTACCAAAGGAAAATTTTGGAGGGGAAGTTTCAATATCTTCACTCTCCTATGCAAGGAGCATCTCCAATATCCATTTTCAGATCCACTTGTGCATCCCAAAAGCCAGACCTAAGCGCCCTGAACCATTTTCAACTGGTTGTCAGCTTTCCAGGACCTGTGTGTTCGTTATAGGTGAATGGCAGGTAGACCAGTATCTGTCACTATTCAAATATGAGAACATAGTATGCAATGTGCATGGACCTATGGTGGGAGATAGTACAGTATCGCTCCCTACTACCAGCAATTCAAGCTCTGGGCCGCTGACACCTTCAAAGCGATGAAGCACAAAAACTCATAGAGACTCATAGATATTAAGGTCAGAAGGGACCATTATGATCATCTAGTCTGACCTCCTGCACAATGCAGGCCACAGAATCTCACCCACCCACGCCTGCAATAAACCTCTCACCTATGTCTGAGCTATTGAAGTCCTCAAATCATGGTTTAAAGACTTCAAGGTGCAGAGAATCCTCCAGCAAGTGACACGTGCCCCATGCTACAGAGGAAGGTGATATATATATTATATATATAGTTCATGGATCAAATCCACTGCCCAGAAAATCAGAACTAGTTGATCACTGGTAAGGGATCTCTCTCACATGTAGAAAAGAGGTCAAAATGAGGGGAAGTTCACTAAGGAAAGAAGTTAACTCTCCTAGGCCTTTCAGCAGGGCACATGTGCACAATTGCAAATACCTGCACAATTGTGAATAGTGTCAGGCCTATAGAGGGCTTTTACCTGATGGAAGTCAAATGGGACCTAAACTGTGAAGGATGAAAATTATGGAGTCCATCAATAACAGTGTGAGGCTAATCTAGATGTAATAGAGAAGAAGCCCAGCTGCCACTGGTCTATGAATATTAGGAGATGCATCACTTGGTCACACGGACCATGATAAAAATTATTTTGAAGGTTTTTAAGATAGTTTCAGGAACCCACACAAGAGTCACTATGTTCCACAATCTCATTTCACGCATGGGTGATCCAGGACAATACACTGCAGGCGGATGAGGTATACCTCCTAAGGCACACTGGAATACAATTGGAGTTGAGAGCACAGTCCACACCTTGCAGAATCAGACCCTTTTGTGACAAGTTGGACTGGTTCCTCAGACACCTACAATCCCTACTATAAGTCCTATTAAGGGGGTGGAGGGTTGGGTGTGCAAGGTAATAAAGCTTTGGTTAGTGCCCTACATTTGCTACCGTGTATCTGCTTACCTTAAAAAAACCATGTTTCCTGTTCCGCTGTCCCAGCCATAAACTGCTTCCTGGCATTAGATTCATTTCTGGAGGATCTATGACACGTTCATAAATCCTGTGGAGGGAAATGTCATTAGTTGGAACAAGTCTTTTTTTTTCCCCCTCTGAAAAAGTCTAATAAAAAAAAAATCAATGAAAAAAGAAAGGATATAAAGTTTGGCTTAAAAAAGTCTATGATTAAACACCCAGATACAGTACCAATTAATTTTTTTTGCTAAAGTGCAATGAATAATAATAATCCTTGACAGTTTATATAACACCTTTTATTCAGGCTCTCAAAACACTTTAAAATAGTGAGTAAAATATTATCACCATTTTACAATATGGAAAAAACTCAAGCATGGAGAGGTTAAGTGCCAGCAGCAGAGCCAGGAATTCAACAGAAGACTCTGGACTCCCCTTCCCTTTGCCTTGCCCGCTAGCTCGAGTGCCACTCTTATACAGCCAGGAGGCACAGACCCTCTGCCACCTTAGCATTATAGCTGTAGCTTTAAAATGAATGTGAGCAGTTTCCAATATAAAATACAAGTCAATCAACAACTCACTACACAGTTATCCTTCAGTTTACACTTTCACTAATTTTCGAATCTGTTCAAGCTCAGGCTCAACTAATGTCATCATTGATTTTTATTTTCTGAGCTCCAAAATGATCTGAGTTTTGAAGAACTTTAGCAAAAGCATTGCTGAATTTAAATATCAAAATTAATGCAGTCAAAAATAAAGACACATAATCCTCCCACATTTGTTTACCTTGAGAAGGAGAAGAAAACAGTTTGCCAGAATAATGGGCGAATAATCTATCTAAAAAGCCACAAAAAGGGAATAAAAAAACTTTATATTTTTCAGAAATAAGAAAGTAGTTACATTGAAACTCCACAACTTAAGAACACAAGCAGAGAGTTCAAAAGAGTTCTTCAAATAATTCCATGAGTTAATTGCTTAAGTTTATGGTAATTACAATCAACCCTAATTCATCACATTTCTTAACATGCTGCAGTACAAAAGAGGCATTCAAAGTTAGAGTCAAAGCTCTGGGATATTTTTGTTTCTGCTAGGTAATTACCTATCCTATCTGTAAAATTCTCTGCTGAGCTATTTTACTTGTTTGGACAGCAAAACAAGGTGGTAGTCTTCTAAACCATGTTTTGGGAATTATGGGAATTTTGCATGTATTATCTCTATCAATATTTTAAAATGTAAGCATCTCCTTTCTGCTATAAACACATGCAAAATTAAACATCTACTCAAATGCAAAACTGCTTTAAAAGGCTGAACAAGGTACAATAATTGACATGCTCCTTCAGAAACCTAGTCACTGAATTACACAATTACATTAGGCATTTCTCTTTAGATATATAGCACATCTTTATTCATGACTTGGGTTAATAACATCGTCTCTGGAAAGTGTCTAGTCTTTGAAAAATACTAGTCAATATTCCACAAAGAACTCCATTTTCTGTTAGCAGACAAAGCCCCAATATTTTAAACAAAGCAACATGGTGGCTTCTACAACACTACTTAGGAGAGAATATTGGATTTTTATTTACCTGGCCAAGTAACATGCTCTAAAGGGACTCCATGATATCTGCCTTCAATTATAGAAGAAGAATTACATTCCTTCAATGTAAAGCATACAAAGTGACCTGTATTATACTATAGGTCAATAACAGACTATAAGGAAGACAAATGAGACACAGGCCAAAGTGGTTTATCTTTGGCTTTCCTGAGGATAGAACAAAGGTTTTTGTCCTTTACGGGAGAAAGCTATGACGACCTATCTTCCAGTGTCCTTTCAGAAGGACCCATTCATATGGTATATGCTCTGTGACAATGGACTCTTCATTTTTCTCTGTGCATTGTTCAATTCGAATTGCATTTCTGGACCATCTAGCGTCTCCCTCAGGCAACCACTCAGATTAAAAATAAAGGGCTTTGTGCCTACTTCCATGTAGCTTTTGATGTCTAGGAAGATCTTCATGTGTGTAGGCTGCATGGCAGATATGAAATATATTTTCTCTAGATCTGCCCATTAAATCTATTTATAATTAATGTGCAGGTGTCAACTGTAGAAATTGATCAGTGTGGGCTTAATTTTTACGAAAAGAGTGTTCGGATGCTATCTTATTCATGGATTATGTGAATAAACCTTATCACATATTGCTTAAATCAACGAAACATGAAAAGGTTACTGCAAAGCTGCACACAGCCTATCACTACAACAAAACATAGGCTACATTCTTGGCAAATTAAAAGATTAAAACTCACATCTGCATTCCTAAAGAAACAGACTATAGCAGACCATGAGGAATATCGTACTGCGTACAAAACACTGTCAACATG
The DNA here is from genome assembly GCF_015237465.2 of Chelonia mydas. NCBI lineage: Eukaryota > Metazoa > Chordata > Testudines > Cheloniidae > Chelonia > Chelonia mydas. The sequence continues at coordinate 48,844,731 of NC_051246.2, forward strand.
TAAGAACTAAATCTAGGACTAAAACAGCATACAGCCAAAACAAAATAATAATAATAATGATAATAATAATAATAATGCAAAGCTCCACAGGTAGAAAAACTAGATGCCTTTGATGACAGGACATTCACATGAACAAAAAACTAAAACTGGTATCAAAAAGAAGCTTCTGTATCAACGAATAAGAAGGAATTGACTGTTCATAATAATACTGTGCACTACTATGGCACTCAATCTGAGGATTTAATGAAGTTAAACCAAAGGACTTTACAAATATTAATGAATGAAGCCTCACAACCCTGTAGATCCCCAGGGAACGGCAGCACAGCAAGGCTAACTGACTTGCCCCCTACATCAGATCTTCTGCCTCCCAGTTTCAGGCCTTAATCACGAGAGCACTGCTAGAGTTCTGTAGCACTACCAGCCCTGGTCTACACTAGGACTTTAGGTTGAATTTAGCAGCGTTAAATCGATGTAAACCTGCACCCGTCCACACGATGAAGCCCTTTATTTCGACTTAAAGGGCTCTTAAAATCGATTTCCTTACTCCACCCCTGACAAGTGGATTAGCGCTTAAATCGGCCTTGCCGGGTCGAATTTGGGGTACTATGGACACAATTCGATGGTATTGCCTTCCGGGAACTATCCGAGAGTGCTCCATTGTGACCGCTCTGGACAGCACTCTCAACTCAGATGCACTGGCCAGGTAGACAGGAAAAGAACCGCGAACTTTTGAATCTCATTTCCTGTTTGGCCAGCGCGGCAAGCTGCAGGTGACCATGCAGAGCTCATCAGCAGAGATGACCATGACGGAGTCCCAGAATCGCAAAAGAGCTCCAGCATGGACTGAACGGGAGGTACGGGATCTGATCACTGTATGGGGAGAGGAATCCGTGCTATCAGAACTCCGTTCCAGTTTTCGAAATGCCAAAACCTTTGTCAAAATCTCCCAGGGCATGAAGGACAGAGGCCATAACAGGGACCCGAAGCAGTGCCGCGTGAAACTTAAGGAGCTGAGGCAAGCCTACCAGAAAACCAGAGAGGAGAACGGCCGCTCCGGGTCAGAGCCCCAAACATGCCACTTCTATGATGAGCTGCATGCCATTTTAGGGGGTTCAGCCACCACTACGCCAGCCGTGTTGTTTGACTCCTTCAATGGAGATGGAGGCAACACGGAAGCAGGTTTTGGGGACGAAGAAGAAGATGAGGTTGTAGATAGCTCACAGCAAGCAAGCGGAGAAACCGCTTTTCCCGACAGCCAGGAACTGTTTCTCACCCTGGACCTGCAGCCAGTACCCCCTGAACCCACCCAAGGCTGCCTCCTGGACCCGGCAGGCGGAGAAGGGACCTCCGGTGAATGTACCTTTTAAAATACTATACATGGTTTAAAAGCAAGCATGTGAAAGGATTAATTTGCCCTGGCATTCGCGGCTCTCCTGGATGTACTCCCAAAGCCTTTGCAAAAGGTTTCTGGGGAGGGCAGCCTTATTGCGTCCTCCATGGTAGGACACTACCACTCCAGGCCAGTAACACGTACTCGGGAATCATTGTACAACAAAGCATTGCAGTGTATGTTTGCTGGCATTCAAACAACATCCGTTCTTTATCTCTCTGTGATATCCTCAGGAGAGTGAGATATCATTCATGGTCACCTGGTTGAAATAGGGTGCTTTTCTTCAGGGGACACTCAGAGGAGCCCATTCCTGCTGGGCTGTTTGCCTGTGGCTGAACAGAAATGTTCCCCGCTGTTAGCCACGGGGAGCGGGGAGGGTTGAGGGGGTAGCCACGCGGTGGGGGGAGGCAAAATGCGACCTTGTAACGAAAGCACATGTGCTATGTATGTAATGTTAACAGCAAGGTTTACCCTGAAAGAGTGTAGCCACTGTTTTATAAAATGTGTCTTTTTAAATACCGCTGTCACTTTGTTTTTTCTCCACCAGCTGCATGTGTTTCAATGATCATAGGATCTTCTCCTTCCCAGAGGCTAGTGAAGATTAGAAAGAAAAAAAAAAAACGCACTCGTGATGAAATGTTCTCTGAGCTCATGCTGTCCTCCCACACTGACAGAGCACAGACGAATGCGTGGAGGCAAATAATGTCAGAGTGCAGGAAAGCACAAAATGACCGGGAGTAGAGGTGGCGGGCTGAAGAGAGGGCTGAAGCTCAAATGTGGCGGCAGCGTAATGAGAGGAGGCAGGATTCAATGCTGAGGCTGCTGGAGGATCAAACCAGTATGCTCCAATGTATGGTTGAGCTGCAGAAAAGGCAGCTGGAGCACAGACTGCCACTACAGCCCCTGTGTAACCAACCGCCTTCCTCCCCATAGCCTCCACACCCAGACGCCCAAGAATGCAGTGGGGGGGCCTCCAGCCAACCAGCCACTCCACCATAGAGGATTGCCCAAAAAACAGAAGGCTGGCATTCAATAAATTTTAAAGTTGTAAACTGTTAAAGTGCTGTGTGGCATTTTCCTTCCCTCCTCCACCACCCCTCCTGGGCTACCTTGGTAGCCATCCCCCTATTTGTGTGATGAATGAATAAAGAATGCATGAATGTGAAGCAACAATGACTTTATTGCCTCTGCAAGCGGTGATCGAAGGGAGGAAGGGAGGGTGGTTAGCTTACAGGGAAGTAGAGTGAACCAAGGGGCGGGGGGTTTCATCAAGGAGAAACAAACAGAACTTTCACACCGTAACCTGGCCAGTCATGAAACTGGTTTTCAAAGCTTCTCTGATGCGTACCGCGCCCTCCTGTGCTCTTCTAACCGCCCTGGTGTCTGGCTGCGCATAACCAGCGGCCAGGCTATTTGCCTCAACCTCCCACCCCACCATAAACGTCTCCCCCTTACTCTCACAGATATTGTGGAGCACACAGCAAGCAGTAATAATAGTGGGAATATTGGTTTCGCTGAAGTCTAAGCGAGTCAGTAAACTGCGCCAGCGCACCTTTAAACGTCCAAATGCACATTCTACCACCATTCTGCACTTGCTCAGCCTGTAGTTGAACAGCTCCTGACTACTGTCCAGGCTGCCTGTGTACGGCTTCATGAGCCATGGCATTAAGGGGTAGGCTGGGTCCCCAAGGATAACTATAGGCATTTCAACATCCCCAACAGTTATTTTCTGGTCTGGGAATAAAGTCCCTTCCTGCAGCTTTTGAAACAGACCAGAGTTCCTGAAGATGCGAGCGTCATGTACTTTTCCCGGCCATCCCACGTTGATGTTGGTGAAACGTCCCTTGTGATCCACCAGAGCTTGCAGCACTATTGAAAAGTACCCCTTGCGGTTTATGCACTCGCAGGCTTGGTGCTCCAGTGCCAAGATAGGGATAGGGGTTCCCTCTATGGCCCCACCACAGTTAGGGAATCCCATTGCAGCAAAGCCATCCACTATGACCTGCACATTTCCCAGGGTCACTACCTGCAGATCAGCAGATATCAGCAGATCTTTGATTGCGAGGGCTATCAGCAGATCTTTGATTGCGAGGGCTACTTGCATCACAGCAGCCCCAACAGTAGATTTGCCCACTCCAAACTGATTCCCAACTGACCGGTAGCTGTCTGGCATTGCAAGCTTCCACAGGGCTATCGCCACTCGCTTCTCAACTGTGAGGGCTGCTCTCATCTTGGTATTCATGCGCTTCAGGGCAGGGGAAAGCAAGTCAAAGTTCCATGAAAGTGCCCTTACGCATGCGAAAGTTTCGCAGCCACTGGGAATCGTCCCAGACCTGCAACACTATGCCGTCCCACCAGTCTGTGCTTGTTTCCCGAGCCCAGAATCGGCGTTCCACAGCATGGAGCTGCCCCATTAGCACCATGATGCATGCATTGGCAGGGCCCATGCTTTCAGAGAAATCTGTGTCCATGTCCTGATCACTCACGTGACTGCGCTGACGTCGCCTCCTCGCCCGGTATCGCTCTGCCAGGTTCTGGTGCTGCATATACTGCTGGATAATGTGTGTGGTGTTTAATGGGCTCCTAATTGCCAAAGTGAGCTGAGTGGCCTCCATGCTTGCCTTGGTATGGTGTCCGCACAGAAAAAAGGTGCAGAACAATTGTCTGCCGTTGCTCTGACGGAGAGAGGGCGACTGACGACATGGCTTACAGGGAATTAAAATCAACAAAGGGGGTGGCTTTACATCAATGAGTATTTCAGGCAGGACTTCACGGAGGGTTCCAATAAGAAATGGTGCACCTAAGTAATTGTTCTTATTGGAACAAGCAGGTTGGTCTGGCCTCTGATTGATACATGGCTAGATTTACCTCGCTGCACCTTCTCTGTGAGTGACTGCAGTGTGACCTAAAGGAATGAGTCCCCTCGACGGGGGATGGGGGGAAGCAAATGAGTACAAAACAAATCTGGTCTATTTCTTATTTTGATCCACTCCATCTATCTTTTACATCTTTGGCTGGCAGCAGACGGTGCAGAAGGACTGCAAGCCATCCACATCTCATGGCTGCTCGGCAGAGGACGGTGCAGTAGGACTGCTAGCCATCCTCATCTCTTGCCTGCCTGGCAGAACATGGTACAGTAGGACTGCTAGCAATCCGTATCGCCTGCCTGCTCACCGTAAGATGGTTCAATAGGACTGACTGCAGGACTAAAGAGAATGACCTGATCAAGTCACTCCAACTTTAGTCCCTGCGCACATGTCTGCCCAGGCGCTCCTGGCTGACGTGGCCAGGAGCACCTCGGACATGACGATGACGGCTACCAGTCGTACTGTACCGTCTGCTGCCACAAGGCAATGGGTTGATGCTGCTGTGTAGCAATGCAGTACCACGTCTGCCAGCACCCAGGAGACATAGGGTGACGGTTACCTGAGCGGGCTCCATGCTTGCCGTGGTATGGCGTCTGCACAGGTAACTCAGGAAAAAAGGTGTGAAACGATTGTCTGCCCTTGCTTTCATGGAGAGAGGGAGGGAACGGGGGCCTGACGATATGTACCCAGAACCACCCGTGACAATGTTTTAGTCCCATCAGGCATTGGGATCTCAACCCATAATTCCAATGGGCAGTGGAGACTGCGGGAACTGTGGGATAGCTACCCACAGTGCAACGCTCCAGAATTCGACTCTAGCCTCGGTACTGTGGAAGCACTCCACTGAGTTAATGCACTTAATGCACTTAGAGAATTTTCTGTGGGGACACACACACTCGAATATATAAAACCAATTTCTAAAAAACTGAATTCTATAAATTCGACCTAATTTCGTTGTGTAGACATATCCCTAGAAACAGCAGACTTCATTGAGACGAAGCCCCCCGCCCCACCTCCAGCCCCTTAAGGAGGTTATGAGTGGCCTTTGCTAATGGGGGAAGCTCTGGAAGAGGACTTGGAGGCAAGGGGCTCTCAAGCCAGCGCAAAGACATAGGGCAATATGCTGATGACCCCACGTCTCATGCAAATCCATCGAGATCTGTGCAGCTCTAAAATGACCTTCCATGCTTTTCGTTGTTGGGGGTGGGGCTAAGTATCCTACTTCTCAGGAGAGCAAACCCTGCTCCCCTCACACACACGCACACACACACACACCCCCGCACATGGATTTTCTGGTAGAAGGTGTGATCTGGTCATGGAACAGTGTGCTGCCCCCCAACTAGTGCCAAAAAAAACCTTTACAAATTCCTTGCATGTCTCTCCCTTGTTCCAGACTCTGGGTTTCTCTTCCCCTTTGTGTGTTGTCTCCCACTTCACCATTGTTCTATTTTCTGTCTCCTGATTAAAGCATACAATACCCATATAGAAAATATACCTACATTAGCTGTACATTCCAGTTCACCAAAGAAAAGTATGAAAATTAAAGAACATATTTTACAAGCAAGCATCTCAAATACAGTAGTCACCTGTATGAATAGCCACCATGACACAAGGAATAGAATAATGCAGAAAACTTTGCCTTTAAAATGATTATCTAAGATGTATCAAGGAAATAATTGTAAAAGGTTCATAAGACACCATAGGTACACACACACTTCCCATCATACATGAACACACCCCATAATAATCTATATTAGGTACTTAGCCTACATTACCTCATCATATTTAATGTATACATCCTCCCAATATCCTGTGAGGTACGGAAGTACTTTTATCACCATTTTACAGATCGGGAACTGACTCTGAGGGTATGTCTGCACTGCAGTGTATGCCCAGGCTCAAACTCAAGCCCAAGCCCCCCTTCTGTCTATACACACATCTATCGGACTCAGGCCAGCAAGCCCTCTGGACCTGAGCCCTTGGACCCACAAAGGGGGTCAGTTTAAGCCAGAGTCCCAGTGTTAAAAGGAAATGTCTGATTCAAGTACAGCTGCTCAGCTTTTAATTCTTCCATTTTATTATGGATTGCTGAGCTCCAGAGTGAACCATCTCCTGCCTTAGCTTTGGCCACCTACAGGAAGACTCTGGCCAAGCACACGGCTATGCGGTCACAGGACCAGTCAGATTCTGGTAAATCTGTGGTGCAAGGTGAGCAACATGTTCAACTTCAGTAAGAGAATCAGAAATGTACCAAGAAATGTATCACATGTAGCAAGAAATAGCAGATAAGTTGACAGTGTGGCGGATTCAATGGACCGGTGCCAGTGAAGAGAGCAGAACAAGCGGCTCAAGAGTGACTACCAGAAAGCCAGGGATGAAAACTGTACCCCTGGGAACTCTCGGTCATCCTGCCTCTTTTATGAGGACTTTGACCGGGTACTGTGTGCTATGCCAAGCCCCAAGCACAGATAGTTGAACTAGCACTCAGCATTTTTTTTTTTACTAGCTACTCACACATTCTTACAAAGACGTACTGGGGCGTTCAAAATAAGAACCAGATATTGCCTTCCCTTTTAGTACACCACACTGGAGAACTCACCCATGCCACAGCATTATGAGCCAGCTGTAAACAAACTGTACAGGGGTGAGGGGAAATGTAGAGCCTGGATGACAAAAATCAATGCCTGAAATACAACAGGGGGTTGTGCGCAGTCCAGTGTGCCAGGATACCTGTTTATGCAGTTCTTTGAGAGTTCATATTATCATGTGTTTTTGTATTTAGACCACTGGTAGATGTAGTCAGAGCAGGCTGTATCATAAGCTGTAGGGAGTCAGTAATCCATGTGGACAGTAGCACAGCATCCTGTTGATTCCCCCATGAATTTTGACCCAACCCAGGGTGCTGATAACCTGCAAAATTCTTCCATAGTAGGAATTCCAGATAGGTAGTCACATTTCGGGGAAGGGCATATTTTCCAGGCCCTCCTTTATAGGACACCTGCCCATTCCACTCATGGATGTGTTGCTCAGTCCCCACTTGAAAACCTCTGACATGCATGCGTGGCTTGTTGCTGGTAGCTTGGAATAGAATCTCTCTTTGCTATTCGGGAACCTTCAGGATTATTAGGTCCTCCAGAATGCCTGAAAGAACTGAGACACATTAGGTAGTCAACCATAGCAACCTCTCCTCCCCTGCCTACAATGGTCTACAATTTTTAAACATATTGCACATGTACATTTCAGCTTACTATTGTGTGTATTCTTTTCACTCTGTTTAACTCTGTTGGGTCCAAGAAGCTTCTCGGAATTGAAGCATTCCTCTCCTCCAAAACTATACTGAAGCCGAATTTTACAAAGTATCGGGTTTTTTACCTTAAGATTCCACAGGCACCTTTTTCTGAGGATGCTCCGAACATTTTTTTGAAGTACTGAGACAATAAATGTACTGTTTGATGTCTGCTTTCAGGCCCTTTCACATCAGCACCCCAGCCAGAGTCCAGCAGGATCCTGGGATTTTGAACTGGTCAAGGATGAAGCATTTCCATGATGAACTTATGGTAGACCTCCTGGACAGGGCCAACAAGCAGGTACACTATGAAAGGGAAAAGGGTTCATGGCAAGTGGAAAGGCACAGGCAGGCAGTAGGGCACCGGGAGAGAACTGCAGCATGTAAGGAGAGACTTGCAGCACAGTTTCTGGGAGTAGGAATATTGGTTGAGGGAGGAAGACACAGCTCAGCAGAAAGACCTGTTTGAGAGGCTGCTTGTGCTAATGACCACAGAACACCTCTGAATTCACAAAGATTGTGAAGTGCACAGCAACGTATAATAATGCAGACAGCATTGATGACAATGGAATCCAAATGGTTCTGTAAACAGTGCCAGCAGGATTTCAATCTGCCAAATGCACATGTAATCCACCCTTCTACACCCAATAACCTCCTTTCACCAGATCAGGATATGGTTTCATAAACCAAGGCAAAAGGGGGTAGAATAATAACAGGGGTAGTTACTCGATTTATGACAAATGTTATTTGGTGGCAATAGTGGCCTGTCCTGTCCATGAAGGTAGACACTCCACTGGTGGAAAACATTGTCACCATGAACTTTTGCAGAGCAGGCCAAGCAGGACAAGTTCTTCAAATGGTGACTTTTACATGTCGATAGCTCCAGTTGCTGGGAATGTACAGACCCAAACATTTCTTGGCAGGATGTGACAACTTCCTGTCAATTGCCGCGAGATGGACAATGAAGTTTTCCCACAATGAATCACAAACAAAGGGCTAGAGCAGATGGAGCTGGAGAAGAGGCTAGGAAACCTGCGAGAGGCTGGTTTGACTCAGGTCTGCATAATGCAGTGTAGACACCAGAGCGTGTGTGTGAGACCAAGGTCCAGAAATTGTAAACCTAAAGTCAATATTCAGTGTGGACACTCAAGCTCAGGCTTACAAACACTCAGCCTGCAGGATCCCACTGACCCCAGAGCTTACACTGCAGGGTAGACATAACATAAGTGACTCACCTATGGCACCCAGGGAGTCTGTGGCAACGCAGGGATTCAAACCTAACTGCCCTAACCACTAGAATATCCTTCCTTTCTAACAAATATGATAGTTTCCTCCTGCAAAGGAGATTTCTCATATACAACATGCGGCAATAATAAGCTAAAGTCAGCAAGTCCTAGGGAGAAAAAACCACACAAAAAAGTATTTTGGGGAATTCCAAATTACGTAGTTGCACCAGAAACACTGCTTTGTTCATATTAATGGCAGCATTTGCAAGCAAACATGGATTAACCAAGAGTTGTGATTAAGTAGGACTCTGATAAATGGGTTATACTGTAAATCCAATATGGTAATACTTCAATTTGAAAACCCGCAAATCATTTAACTTATTTTGAATCTAAAATACCTGACATTATTAAACATAAGCAGCATTATTAAACATTCCAGCATTGCTCTTAAAACAGTACATCCATGCTCGATATGAACTAGGTTTAGCTATGAACTAGGTTTATCTGATTCCTGAGGTTTCTTTACTGTTAACTTTAATAAGAACAAACCAACTTTAGCTTGTGTTTTGCTTTGTCTAAAGTTGCGAGCTGAATGACCCTAATGTCCCAATCCCTAGTTTCCTCAAAGAGGTACTCAGATCCTACTATACTCCTGGGCTGGAGATAATTGGGCCCACCAGGTGTGCCTGACAGGGAGAGTCTAATGAAGCTGTACATTTCTGTAGAGGGTCCTAGTATCTGACGCTACACTGAATCGTCAAAAAGAGAGTTCTCCATCTCCCAGCTTGATCCTAAAGCTTGCCACCCCATTACAGGCAGGTTCCCCTGTAAACATACTTTTAGCTTACCTTGTTTGCATCTATCTGTATCTTTAGATTCTTTAAATGTGCTGGTGATTGCTTAGGTCACATTCCTTTAACAGCACAGCCAATATTTTCAAAGTGTCCTCTTTGTTTGGGTGCCTCAATGTTTGTTTCAATCTGAGACACCAATTGGGGTCTGATTTTCAGAGGTGCTGAGCACCCACAATTTAGCTGGAGTTTCAGGTACTCAGCCCTTCTGAAAGTCATGGCCTAGGCTCCTAACCTAGGCCACCCAAAAATCAAACTTAGAAAGTTTGGCCTGTTTATTTTGTGCATCCCAACAGCGTGAAGAAAGTGCTGACTATAGCAGGTCATTAAATAAGTCTCTAGCTGTAAGACTGCAATATTGGCATTTGTCTTTCAGTTCCTTTGAAAGGATTAAGAACTGCTTTTGGAAAGGGATCCCAGGTTGTCTCTACGTGCTTCCATTTCTACTAGTTGTCTACATTCTTCCCAATAAAAATGTGCCAATACCTATGTGATTGTTTTTTAATAGTGTTTACAGATAGTATGCATTATTTGACGTGTCTTCAGTTTTGTAACAAGTTTAACTGAATTATTCATCTAGATTTCAGCTCTCTGTTTCTGACAAAAATAATCTTCTTGTGAGAAATTCTGATTTTTCATGCTTTCTCCTCTGTCATACTATAGGAGTTCACAATCACTGAACAAGAGGAAAGCAATTTAGATAAAATTCAGGAAGACCGTTGCTATTAAATTTGGAACATACAATAACCAACTGTCTAATCAAAAAGTTATTGTTCAGCTCTGGAGGGGAAAAAAGGGAGGTGTCATATAATAGCATTTGTGCTAAATAAACTAGAAAATGCTTGCTCAGGTTTAAAGTTCTTTTCAAGCTCAAATTTAATCATTTAAACTATAATGGTACATTTCTGATAAACCATTTCACTGATTTTCTTATTACGATCATCAAGATAAGCTTCCCTACTTATCAGTTTAATTATCCTTTCCCTTGCTGATCTCCCACACTACAAAAATTTAAAAATAAAAAGTGCATCCAAAAATGTTTCTTTAAACAACCTCTTTCAACCACAGAGGAAGTTAGGCTTTTTATAGTGAATTGAAAGTTAAGAATGAGACATAACAAAACAAAATTGGGGCATTTAGAAGAGAACAGTAGAGTGTTTCTTTTGACAAATAACACACATGCACAGGGCAAAACCCAAAGAGATGCTAACATGTCCAGTTTGACCTGTCTTTTTTAAAATGTTCACTTGCAAATTATTCTCATTTAAACCTAAGTAATAACAAATATTTCAAATGTAAGCAACTAAGCTGACATTTAGAATGTCTGTAAATGGGTTCACTCACTGCAGGAGCACCTCTCTGTGGCCAAGCCTGGCACAGTGGCTGTCTCTCTGTTTGGTGCCCCTGCTGACAGTCACTCCTTTGCTGCGGTGCTCTCCCTTTCCACAACTTGGCCCCCTCTGGCCAGATCACACTTTGTTGCCCCAGAAGGGGTGGACTAGAGTCCAACAAACCTATAGTTAAATGACCTTCCTTCTGTCTCTGTGCTCCCTGGCCCTTACACCCCAACCTCAGAGGGCTTCACCCCAACTTCCTTGGTGGCTGGTAGGGGAAAACTAGCCCCTCACTCTACTGTGGGTTCCAGCCCTGAGACCCTTACCTACCCAGCCAAGGTCTACTCCCTCAGACTCCTTGCTGCTTCCGTGGACCTCTTCCATTCCCCAGAGATTGACTACACATTCTCCCCCTGCAGCCCCTTTCTGCTTTAAAAAAAAAAAAAAAACACAACAACAAAAACAACCTCACCGCTTCCTAGCTTTATAATACCACCTATCCCTTCCCCAGCTAGGCTTCATTATCATTTACAGCTGGCTTTCTCTCCCTGGCTGATGGGGCCAGGTATGTAAACTGGCCTTTCAGGCCCATGTTAACCCCTTCATGGCCTTCATGGGGTACACGCCCCATCACAACCTCTAACAAAGCTATGGATGACTCTTTTATCCTTGCTTTTTTGACTATTAAACTACAAATGACCACTGACATAATATCCACAAGAAAAATTGACTCTGCTTGCTCTTTTAGGGGCAGCATAATTAGTGTAGGACTTTGAAGTGAGGGGAGCATTACTGCAGCAAGAACCAACAGGAGATTGTGTAAAACAGTCCTAGAAAAGCCACTGGGTTCTTATGGATGCCCAGAAGAGGAGAGGATCTGTTAAAGAATACAGTGACTGCAATATGGAGGGTAAACATCCGTATTAATAGTAGCACCTACCTCTTCTATAGGACATTTAATCAATTGATCTCAAAGGGCTTTATAAAGGAGGTCAAAATCATTATCCCCATTCTACAGATGGGGAAACTGAGACAGAGAGAGATTAAGTGACTTGTCCAAGGTGACTTGGGCTGGTCAGTGCCAGAATAGAATGAATAGGACCCTGGTCTTCTGAGTCCACTAAGCCACACTGCTTCCCCATCTTCATACAAACAAGTAGAGCATTCACAAAACTAAAGGGTCCCAGTGTAATGACTAGAATCAGATACACTGTGGGAAAGTACACAGGGCAAAATATGCTAAGTGCCCTGATTTTCAGAAGAGCTGAACTCCAATTTAAGTCAATATGAATTTAGTTGCCTAACTTTAAGCATCTACATTTGAAAATTTCAGCCATATGGCTGAAGTTTCTCTCCCCCAGTTCCGGAAACACACCTCAGTCTTTACCAGCAACACTTCTGCTATTGCAGTCTTTGACCTCTCTCATGAGCAGACACTGCTAATAGTCTGAATGTAGGAACATGTAGCAGTGGTTTTTTATGATGCATGCAAACATCCACCAAGGAGTAGGAGACAACTACCAAACCCTGTTTTATTTGTGACCTAAAACCTAGAACTCATAGCTCCAAAGGAAAAAAAAACAGTTTGTATATTAAAGCCCTGAGCCACAGCCCACTGGAAGTCAATGCCTAAAACTCCCCTTTTAACATCAATGAGCTTTGGATCAGGTGCCAAACAATACCACCTAAATGCCTCTGCTACACATTACTAGCAGGAGAACTATCAATATTGTGATCTTTCTCAGTAACTGCCTAGAAGCTGAATCTCTAGAATACGTCTCAGATGCCAAACATCATAAATCTAAGAATGAATGACTAGAAAAGGAAACCCTGGAAAGTGAAGGAGGAAATGAATACGATGGGTCCTTAAAAGGGGGAAGAAAGAAGAAAATCCAAAAAATAAAGCAAAAGAGAAATCTTTAGGCAGAAGGGGATCGGGATGGGCAATAAATAAAAACTATACAAGTGTCTATGAAACAAAAAAGACAGAATCCCATCTTATGACTCCATAGTGATGATTCATGCTTGCTGATCCCATGTGACTGGGACATAGCACGGCTGGTGCACCAAAAATACCACTAGTTTAGAACAAAAATGTCAAAACATTGTTATATGGACATTTTATCACCATGACACAGAAAATCTAAGGACATTATTTCTGTTTTACAACAAAGCACAGAAAAGTGAACCTTGGCAAACCTGAAACACCTTCCACAAGATAGGTATGCACCATCTGCAAAGCAGTAAATCCCCCCACAACGTAGCTGTGGCACACAGGAGATGTTTGCCTAATGACAGCAGCATTCTGTGTACCTGAAGGCATATCTTCAAAGCCTTACGTGTTTGCTCATAACAAGCATGAGTCAGAAAATACTGAGCCTGATTCTCCTCCTACTTTCTCCTGTGTAAACCAGAAAGTCAATGGGTTTACATATGGGTAAAAACAATGGGGGAGAAAGGAGGAGGAGGAGGAGGAAAGAGAACAAAACTGGTAAAAGTGAGAATAACCAGCCTCCAAAACTGAGCTACACTGTTATGGAAAATAAATGTAAAAGAAAAGAAAACCATGCGCCAGTCACTGTCAGATTCCCTGCTAAACATCTCAATTTTGCTTTCCAGCATCATCTGCCGAAGAGTTAATCACCTTACAGAATATCCTGTCACAGGAGCATCTTATCAAGAGGATAATATCATCACTAAATAATTTGCCCATAACCATAAAATAATCTTATCAATATTTCAGAGTCAATTTCTAACAAAGAGAAGGCAGGTACAAGATGAGGAGCCACAGGGTTGGCTTTGAAGTATTATGTATTTGCTCCCATGTTCCTATCACACATTCTTCTCATTCATTTTTTTAGATACTGTGCAATGACATGGCGGTCTCTCCAGAGACAAACCTGGTTTCTTCCATTAACCATTTCCTTTCTCTCATTCCATAGGCATTGCTTACATTCTTAGCTAGTTTTTATTAACTCACTTGTGGTGAGGTGATATAATCCTCATCTCAGTTTTCCCATGATATTTTCATCCACCTTTTTTCTTTCCTGCAATGATGCATTCCCTGTGCACTTTCCATAATGACTAATTGGCCATGATTACAAGTGTATGAAATAAATGTTACATTAAATTTAGAACCTAAGTATTGGTTCTAGTCTGTAAAACATGTCGTTTAGACCCTGAATTACTTACATAGCATCTTTCATGTAATAAAATCATAGAAATGCAAAATTGGAAAAGACCTTGATAGGTCATCTAGTCCAGTCCCCTGAACTGAGGCAGGACTAAGTACTAACTAAACCACACCTGACAGGCATTTGTCTAACCTGTTATTAACAACGTCCAGTGACGAAAATTCCACAGTGTCCCTCAGTAATTTGTTCCATAGCTTACCTACCCCTATAGTTAGGAAGTTTTTCCTACCGTCTAAACTAAATCTCCCTTGCTACAATTTAAACCAATTACTTTTGTCTTGTCCTCAGTGGTTAAGAGCATTTATTTATTGATGCAATAACCTTGGAATTCAGATCACCCTGGATCTCACAGTGACCTGGATATGTGCGTGTTGAGAGAGAATATATGCAGATTCGGAGCAGAACACTTTCAAGGAAGGGCCCTCAGTTCGGGAACTTATTTATCTCTGGATCTGACAGACTTCAGGAGGTGAAAACCTGTCTATGGGAGTTTTTCCACTGACCTAACTGGAGCCAGGATTTCACTCCTGGGATATTGCAAGACATCTATTCATTCAGCCTATTCAGGTTGAGTGACTTGGCTTGTCAAAGTGGCATCTTTCTATATTTTGTTAACTTGATTTGTTACATGTGTTTTTAAATTCTTTTATTGTTTATATGCTGAAGGCACACTGTAAACATTGCAAAACAAAATAATTAACACATTTTTCTCTGATTCCTCCCTCCGTAACTGGCCTCAGATATGAAAGCCATTCATAAAAATAGAAACGTAATTTTCTTTTGCTTTCATGCTCAGAATCAAACCACTGCTCTTTCCTCCCCAACTAGTACAAAAGAACATTTGATTGGGAGTACCAAACCAGAGCATGGTCCATGAAGTCCAGGATCTTGCCTACAGTAGTGGCCAATACTTGATGCATCAGAAAAAAATAATAATAGCTTAATGCAACTATCCAATTGAGCAATGTGCCCATGGAGAAAAAATAAAAAACTTTCCTGAATCCTGCGACAATCAGTTTATTACCCTTATTTCCTCAACTGGCATATTCACAAATTAAGGTTGAGCTCAAATGATAGAATTTGGATCTGGATTTCCCCAGACTTCATAATGATCTCAACTATGCCAGTTTTACCAGCTGTAATTCCATTGAACGCCTCAGTTCAACAGCCTATCCTGCCAAAGACTTTATCTGATCTCTGTGTGCCTCAATTCCCTAAATGTAAGATAGGGATAACAAGGCTTCCATAACTCAGAAGAGTGTTGTGAGGCTAAATACATCAATTTTAGTTAGGTGCTCAGATACTGCATTGATGGGGGCCAGTTAAATACCTAGATACATGCTGGCCAAGATTTCTAAACATTACTTAGGATGCCTCCATTTCTGGGTACCTAGCGTAGAGCACCTTAAAGTAAACTAATTTCCAGATAATGGAATATTCACCTTCTGAAAATTAGGCCCCTTTTAAAGTATCTCAAATCAGGCCCTGAAAAAGGGATGCACTGAAAATCACTAGTCACTTTTGAAAATCTGGGGGTGGTTAGCTAGACTCCAGTCATGTTACTCCTGATTTACATCAGCATCAAAAGAGAATCAACCCCACCACATCCCCAACCTTTGGGGGTTTCAGATCCATCAGAAAGATTGGGGAATATTTGCTAAATAGGGACTGAGATCTAGATTTAGGCTTTCAACAGACATTTAAGGAGATATTCAGAACTATTGTTTCGGCTCTGACCGAATCCTTTAAAAAATATTACTGATCATAAAATTACATTGCCCCTTTTGTAAATATAGCTCCAGTATTGGACTACATGACCACCTATGCCACTGAATTCCATGGGCTGACTAGCTAACCACTCTACAGAGGACAATGCCATTAGTCCCCCACACAAAAACAAAAAAAAAGTGGGAACAAGCAACAACAAAAGATTCCCTCTGAAAAATCCCCACAAACACAATTTCACCATAGCCATACTCTAAGAAACCACCTCTATTGTGTGGTTTTATCGCTGTGCAATAACTAACACCAAAATATATATTGGAATAATGTAAAAAGTGAATTCATAATATTTGAGAACGGCATAATATATCTCCTTCCACACTTAAGGAAATGACTGAATAACTCATTTGAGCCTTGTCAGTCTTGATTTAAACTTATTTCCTCTACCATTATGCATCCTCTCTCCGGCACACAGGTAGCGTACAAAGATGATGAATACAAGATGTCATAGTAAAGCATAACACAATATTATTCCTGTCCTACTGAAGTCATGAACCTGTCTATCAACATTTTCAGTTTCATGAAAAAGCACTGCAAGTCTCGAAGTCTAAAAGTACATTGCTACGGTCTCTATTGAACAGAAGTTAGACTCCGCTGATACCAAGTTCTGGAACTCTGTAGACCTCTACAACTCACCAGTCACTGTGCCAAATCATTATTTAGGACATTTAAAAAAAAAAAAAAAAAAAGTCAAGGCTGTTCCTCCTCCAATTGAAACTGATGGCAAAATTCCAACTAAGTTCAATTGCAATAAGATCATGCCCTAAAAAACAGCCACCTCAGGATTCTGCTGTGCTCAAGCACACAGCGAGATGTCAAAAATATCTCTGCTCCATCCCAGTGCCTCTTGTATGCTAGTGGAGCTCCATGAGCATGTTCATGGAGTTCCCCTTGATGACCTTATGCAGCTACCTCCTTGCAAGAGAGCAAACAGAGTGTCAATGTCATCTGGGTAAAGCTACAGCCACACAATTATTATTTTATTTATTTATTTCATGGCTTCCTTATGGTGCTGATCACCATAATAAAGTATCTGAATACTTCACAGATACTAATACCTTCTCCATCCCATCCATGAAACAGAGAAGTAATATTATAATGTTGGGTCACCCTCAAAGTATGATAGAATTATAATTACGTAGTAGTAGAAATAAAGATAGACAAAAGAGTATATAGGTATTGTAAAAAGGTATGAACATCCGTTCCATGCTGTTGAATTTCACTCTGTAACAAATGCAAGGTCAAAGTGCTCATTATTTCAGGCTGGTACAGGACAAAGAGTCTGTGCTGGAAAGTGATAAGAACTTTGAGGAAACAATGCTGTTCTTTAAAACACCACCCTGATGCTCTTCCCCCGCGGGGGCCCCTTGTCATGCCTATGTAAATCTTGTTATCTAAAGAGGGAAAAATAGATAGTGGGATAAAACTTGTTAAATGAATCAAGAGTCATAGATTGTGTTGTTAAGGAAAAGAATGAATGATGAGTGCATGGAATTGAGAGCCTGAAGCAGGGAAATAATTGGTTAGTAAATGGTGCCAGACTAATCCTAAGAATTTCAGCCTAGGTATTGATGGGCCGAAGAATATGCAAAGTGGAGATAACCAGATGAACCCCGGAGGGCAAACTGGAATCCACCCAAAACACATCAAGGAAGAACAAGAAGATAACACCTAGCCATCATGGAGCCGTCATAGATGTACCACCTGCTGATTGAGCTGATTGATGGTCATCTCACTTGTAAATTCAGCATGATGAAGCAACTTCCATAGATTTGTATTGAACCAGAGACCTATAAAAATTGGGTCCAGGGACTGTGTTCTTTGAGTCTGGTTCTATGACCACCCTCCAGGAGCATCGGATGCGCATCTGACTACAACTCAGCTCCACTCTCATGTCCAGGCCACCTGGCCAGTGACTTGGCATGAGCAATGTCTAGGCTGGTAACTATAACAACCTTTTTGTAGAACCTGTGTTTGAATGGATCTATATAGAAATCGCATATAGGAATATTTTGTTGTATTTACAATAAACATGGCAATTTGCCTTGTCCCTCTTACAAGATCCTGTTGGTATCATTTTTATTAGTGTAACAATATTACTATTTTACAGACAGGCAAACTAAAAAACACTGAAGTCAAAGACTTGCCCAGGATCAGGCAGGAAGTCTTTGGCAGAACCACAGCCAGAACTAAGATGTACAGAAGTCTTCTGCCTTAACCATAAGACCAGCCTTCCTTTACTGAATAATTACCTACTGTTGCTTAAAAATAATCCTTCTCTAGGCAGTGGAGTCACACTGAACACATCTTGAATACCCTATTGTACCTTGACTACAATAACTATAATTTTATAGACATGACAGCAACTGACATGTTATCTGGGGATATTGTTTACTCTAAAAGGTTTCGATCCTTCATGACACACTCAAGGGGCTTTCAGTGGGCAAAGAAGAAAAAATAAATTACCAAGAAATACTCTAGGCCAGATACTGGATATGCCTACAGCACATTGTACACTACACACTACCTGATTAACCTCCTCTCGGATAGTTGGGCAGAATCTTTAGGGACAAGAACAAGGAATGAAGAAAACAATGCAACAGAACTGGGTCATGGACCACATATTTAAATGAGGAAGGGGAATCATCCAGCTCCGTAAAGCACCCCCCTGTTCCTCCAGTAAAAAGTTTGGTACAGCAGGTAAGGCAATAGATCCACTCTTTTAAACAGATTTCCCGCCTTACTATTTATTATATTTTAATTAGTTATAAGAAACAAAGGAATTTGTTAGATTAATATATAATCTTGAATGACAGCCAGTGTACTGCCGATCTTACTTTCAAAAAAGGCATTTTAATTCCTATACTTTGATGTTGTTGGTTTAGTTTTCTTATTTGTTTGTTTGTTTCCAATTTAAAAGTTCTCTCTGCTTATGCACTTTTTATTCCCTGATGCTCTATTCCAGCAGGAAAAACCCAAAAGGCGCAGACAACATATTTATTTCAGATGGACCCCACTTCTTAGTCTTCCTGTTTCTATTTCTCGCTTCCTCTTACAAAAATAAAGGAAATAACCAAGAATATTCATCAAAACCATAGATTGCTCAGCTTCAAAGTACCTTACAAACTTTAGTTGCATGTTAAAGGCAGGTCAGCAGGTACATTTATGCCCCATTAACCCTTAATGTTTGTGTAACATTTGTTCCCTCCCACTGCTATTCAAAGGCCCACAGAAAAGGCCACTGAAGTTAATGGAACAGTTCCGACTAACTTCATCAGACTTCAAAACCCAGATCCAAATCTTTCTATCTGTGTGAGCACCTCAGACCTCCAATATCAGACTGTTTAATGGTTCTTACTCCAAGAGTCTTCCAAGAGCATTGAAAAGAGCAATCAAGTCATGGGAAGAGCAGACGTTAAAATGACACACATTTGGGCAAACTTACAGCCTTTGATATATTCACCTCGCTATATTCACCTCATTAGTGCAAAGTCACATTATAATAAGTTAAAGAACACTCTAAAAGGTAGCAAAGGCTTTCACTAATTGTCATATATCGTCCTTTCATATATCCAGATACAAAGAGGACAATTTTACACTGAATTTGAAAGACTAATATCAACGATTAATTAAGCACCAGGTGTCAGTGTGATAGTATGAGTCAGCAGGATGTGGATGAAAGGGCCCTTGGAGGCATAAAAATGGATTTTGAAGGATTTGTTCAAGATTTAAAAGGCTCTCTAGGCTCCTTTACCTCCCGGCCCTTTCTCTAACTTTTATAGGCAGGAACCCGCCTTGGGTATCAAGCCAGTTAAGAGAGCTGATTTTCTGATCCTGTCTGCACATACACTTATGACACACATGCACACCCCTTTTCACATACTCTTAATACTCTAACACGTGCACATGATAGTTTCTAACATTTGGAAGTGACACTTTTGCACATTACAATTCCACCATCTGTCCCCTCACAGATGTTCAATCTTTCCAGTGTAGGCAATGATATTAGTACACCAATATGGAGGTGTGCACATGCATAAAACTGCACCCATCTAAGTGGAGGCGGCACAGAGGCCCCAGTGAAAATCAGGCCCTACACTAGTCAAACTGGTATTTTTGGTTCTCTTGGCTAGTAGTTATCTAATTTGATACATATCCCCAGTATTTATTTAGGCTGAACTGAAAGACTGGAGCAGGGAGAGCAGCACATCCTAAGGAGGCAGAA